>NC_091304.1:41859144-42207995 GCF_038502225.1 Cherax quadricarinatus | reverse complement strand
TCAATTTTCCACAAAATTTCGTACTTTTTGTTTTATTACCTTCACAAAAAGATTCTCTACGATTTCATAAGAAAAAATAACAATTTTTTTTTTTTTAAATTCTTGGACACTGGGGCACTACTTCAGATTTGGGCCTTGGACCCTGAAAGGGTTAAATACCACTGCCTCCACTTCCTCGACCACTGCGAGTCCCTACTACCCTCCCTCCAACTCCCGCAACTGGCAGCCAGCCCTCCCACCAGTGTGGAGAGTGTTTTGTTTGTTCATTATTTGCTATTAAACTACAGTATAAATAATGTAAACCCATTCATGACTGCATATTGGAATGGCTATTCGAACAGGTATTGGACGGTGGCATCATGTGTTTACTCTTGAACACAGCAAAGAATCAAACATTTCTGCTACTGCTAATAATAATAATAATAATAATAATAATAATAATAATAATAATGTAATAATAATGTAATAATTATAATAATAAATACGATAGAATTGAAGAAGGAAATTGTACAAAAATACGAGGGAGTGGTTGACACATGGTCAGTGCGGCTTTGTTTATGCTGGAGTGAGCATTAGTCTCTGTGCTCTTCCAAACATTTCACAATAATTCACTGTGTTTGGTGCTTGTAGATTGAGTGCGACTGGAGTGGTAGCGGAAGCGGTTGAGGCAGTGGGTGAGGCAGTGGGTGAGGCAGCAGTTGAGGCAGTGGGTGAGGCAGCAGTTGAGGCAATGGTTGAGGCAGTGGGTGAGGCAGTGGGTGAGACAGTGGGTGAGGCAGTGGGGTGAGGCAGTGGGTGAGGCAGCAGTTGAGGCACTGGTAGAGGCAGCGGTTTAGGCAGCAGTTGAGGCAATGGTAGAGGCAGCAGTTGAGGCAGTGGTATTTAATAACATGTTATAAATAATAATAATAGTAGTAGGGACTCACAGGTGGCGGAAACTTAAATATGATTTGGTGGCTGGGAATTTGGACACTGGGAGTTTGGCGGTTGGGAATTCGTGAATGTGTGAGACCCGTGAAAGCTGAAAACACGAATGTTGAGGGAGACCTGTATACTCTAGTGTGTCTGAAACATTGCTGGGACCTATAACTACTTTGTATATATTTCTAGACAATAGTATGTGACCAAGGCAGGTGAAAATATTTACCTGTCAGTGTGTTTGTGATTATTTGATTACTATTTTGGTACCTAATATTACTGTCAGAACAAATATTGTTTATAAAATCACAAGAACTACTATAAACTGTAATTCTTCCTCTTTCAACAAATTGGCCATATCCCACCAAAGCAGGGTGGCCCAAAAAGAAAAACAAAAGTTTCTCTTTTTAACTTTAGTAATGTATAGAGGAGAAGGGGTTAATAGCCCTTTGCTCCCAGCATTTTAGTCACCTCTTATGACATGTATGGCTTATGGAGGAAGAATTCTGTTCCACTTCCTCATGGAGATAAGAGGAAATAAACAAGAACAAGAACTAGTAAGAAAATAGAAGAAAACCCAGACTGGTGTGTATATATATGCTTGTACATGCATGTGTAGTGTGAAAATCTTGCATGTAAAACAATTAGAGGCTTTTGTTTCACACTCACTTGGTAGGAAGGTAGAACCTCCCTGGGCAGTTGCTGTCTACCAACTTACTACCTAATATAAAGTGTAATTCTTCTTCTTTCAACAAACTGGCCATATCTCACTGAAGCACGGTGGCTCAAAAAGGAAACAAAAATTTAAATGTAATTATCATTACATAAAAATTATACAAATTAAAAATAAAAAAAAAACAAGAAAAAAAGGTATATCAGCAACACTTCTGCAAGTGGCAGGACTCCATGTCACTATCAGGTGAGCATCCAGCGCCAATTTTGTGGCCTTATATCTCATTAACCCTTTGACTGTTTCAGGCCCCTCTCTGAAACTGTCATTCTATGTCGCTCAATTTTTGAAAAAAAAAAAAAATTATTTTTTCTTATGAAATGATAGAGAATCTTTTCCCGATGGTAATGACACCAAAAGTTCGAAATTTGGTCGAAAACTCGTGGAATTATGCTCCCGCGAAGTTAGCGGTCTCTGCGACATATGCGTATCGGCGATTTCGCCGACTTTGAGCCCAATTTTCAGCCAATTCCATTGTTCCAGTTGACCAAACTCATAGCTATTTCTTTAGAACTCCATTTTATCTATCAGCTGAGTACAAGAAACCTCCCATTTACTAATTTGGACTACCCAATATGGTGGTCAGAAATTGGCAATTTGGCCAATTTCACGCAAAATAAAAAAGATGCCAATTTCAAAATAGGGTCCAGAATAAACAAGGTAGACATTCGTGGCACTAAAATAACATATGCTCTGTTCACTAGTCACATCTCTAGGCCCCTCTTATATTATTGCTTTCTATTTTGATTTTTTATTCATACAAAAAAATACAAAATTTACTGTTATGCAGACGACTGCATTACTGTAAAAATGGTATAAATAATATCAGTGCACTAATGAAAGAATATTAGACTCCCCAGTTGACGTGTATTGGACATGTGGTGTGATTTATTTACTCTTGAACATTGGTAAAAATCGAACATTTCCGCTACTTTGAGCTCAGTTTCAAGGTCGTTTTCATCGTAAAAGTAATGAAAATCATCTCTATTTCTGTAATATGTTTTCCATTTTATCACCTAAGACCATGAAAACGCGAATACAACGATAAATACTATACGAAAATACACCTCAAAGTCGGCGTTTTATTCCAAAAAAACGATCAGAGTTTTTTTTTTCTCATTACGCAATGTGTGCTGCAGGATTTTTTTTATGTGGTGCACACTGACCACACAGACCCATTCTCTCACATGTGGGCCTACCAGCTTTCTCCCACTCGATTTGAAGCCGCTAGAATTATTGAGTATATATACGTCAGAAACATTGGCTCGTAAGACGTATTTATACGTCGAAAACAGTCAAAGGGTTAAGTACTGACCCTAAACAATTTTTTGGTCTTATTGCACACAGATATTTGTCCTCTTTATTAAAAAAAAAATTAAAATATTTGGAGCGCTAGCACTGAAAACATAGATCTATGTTTGGACAGTTAAGGGGTTAACAAATGAATGCTGATGAGAGATGAGCACGTGATGCTTTGTTTTCTTTGGACTTCATCCAGATGGACCGATTTGTTTAGGTCAAATATCAAAGCAACGTCTGAATACTGAGTCAAATTTGTCTCAAAAAAATTAAAAAAAAAAAAAAAAAAAAAAAAAAGTTGGGTGAATATCGAGTTGTATGAAAATAAAGGTGTATGAATATTGAGGTTCCACTGTATATATTATTACAAAACGAGGGGGTAACAAAAATTTTATAATCAACAAAATTTAGAGTAGAGAGGTTGCAAAAAAAAAATTACAATTAACCCTTTCGGGGTTTCGGCCGTACTAGTATGGCTTATGTGCCAGGGTTTTTGACGTACTAGTAAGCATAAATTCTAGCGCCCTCAAATCTAGCAAGAGAAAGATGGTAGGCCTACATATGAAAAAATGGGTGTGCACAGTATAAAAAAAATCCTGCAGCACACAGTGTGTAATGAGAAAAAAAAAACTTTGGCCATGATTTTGGTTTAAAACAGCGACTTTGCACTGTATTTTCATATGGTATTTATTGTTGTATTCTAGTTTTCCTGGTCTCATTGTATAGAATGGAAGACATATTACAGAAATTGAGATGATTTTGACTGGCTTTACAATGAAAAGTACTTTGAAATTGAGCTCAAAGTAGCAGAAATGTTTGATTTTTACCAAAGTTCAAAAGTAAACAAATCATGCTAAGCATCCAATACACGTCAACTGGTGAGTCTAATATTCTTTCACAAGTGCGCCGATATTATTTATACTATTTCTACACTAATGCAGTAGTCTGCATAACAATAAATCTTATTTTTTTATGAGAATAAAAAATCAAAGTGGAAAGCAAAAGAAATGTAAGAGGGGCCTGGGGACGTGACTAATGAACAGAGGAAATGTTATTTTAGTGCCAGGAATGTCTTTCCTGTTTATTCTGGACCCTATTTGGAAATTGGCATCTTTCGAAATTTGTGTGAAATTGGCAAAATTGCTAAATTCTGACCACTTTATTGGATAGTTGAAATCAGTAAATGGGTGGTTTCTTGTACTCATTCGATAGAAAAAATGGAGTTTTAGCGAAATAGTTATGATTTTTGTCGACTAGTACACTAGAATTGGCCGAAAATAGGGCTCAAAGTGGGCAAAATCGCCAATGTGCAAACATCGTTGAGACCGCTAACTTTGCGAGAGCATAATTCCATAAGTTTTTCATCAAATTTCATACTTTTGGTGTCATAATGATCAGGAAAAGATTCTCTATCTTTTCACAAGAAAAAATAATTTTTTATTTTTTTTTTTAAATTTTGGTGACCTTGAGAACAAGTCTCTGAGAGGGCCTGGCGACCTTCAAAGGGTTAATACAATTTACAATAGTACAATACAGTAGTATCCCTGTATCTGCTGGGAATATGTTCCAAGACTTACCATGGATACCTGAAACCGTGGATAGTAGTAAACTCTATATATACATCTCTTTTTTTTGTTTACATACATACCTATGACAAAGTTTCACAAATTACACACAGTAAGTCAAGAATTATCACTTTTCACTGATGGGAAACACTTCAAGGCTTCCCCTAGTCTTTGAAGAACTGCCATCACCACTACTTTAGTGCTTCGGTGTCATTATTAAGCAATACTGAGGCTTATTTTCGAGCCACGGCAAACCGCAGATAACTTAAACCACAGAAACCTAAGCCATGGCTTTGGGGGTTCTACTGTAGTACAGTTTTAAGTGTGTATTGATACTTTAAATTGATTCAGTGTTCTTAAATTAATTGGGATTTCCTGAAAAGTTTCAGACTGTTTCTACGATTTCAGACACAGTAGAGTTGATATTAAGTCTGAGAGATGGGGTGATTTTTAATTATAGCCCTAAACTGATTGGCAGACAGGTGACCTTTTGGTGGTTAGGGCAATGAATTCCAGATCTTAGGGCCCTTTATGTGAATTGCATTTTTGTACAGGGCAAGATGGACACGAGGGATGTCAAAGAGTTTTGTGCTTTGTATTGTGCCTGTGTGTTCTGTTGTAACTATCAAGAACTTCGAGAGGAGGGTTTATATTGGAGTTTCATGTTCTACACATATATAATAGGCACAGCAGTATGAATGCATATTTTGTACATTAACCCTTTGAGGGTTTGTCCCGTAGTTCTACAGCTTTGAAGCCTGGGTTCAAGTCATAGTTCTATGCCATGAGTGCAGCTCACTCAGATAAGCTGTGAGCAGTAAATTTGGGCCTAGTTATAATAGAATACATCTATATGATACGTGTGCACCACATAAAACAAATCCTGCAGCATGCAGCACATGAGAAAAAAACTGCGACTGTATTTTTGGATTAAAACAGTGACTTTGCGGTGTTTTATCGTATGTTTTTTACAAATGAATTCAAGGTTTCTTGGTCTCATTTATAGAATGTAAGATATATTACAAAAATAGTGATAATTTTCATTGGTTTTAGTATTGAAAATGGCTTAAAACTGAGCTCAAAATAGGAGAAATGTTCGATTTCTGCCAATGTTCAAGGGTAAACAGATGATGTCACACATCCAATACACATCAGCTGGTGGATCTAATGTCCATTCACAAATGCACTGATATTATTTATACAATTACTGCAATACTGCATAACAGTAAATCTTCTATTTTTTGGTGTGAATAAAAATTCATTATGTGAATAAAAAAAATTTAATGGAACTCACTTGTAAAGTCTGGAAACATAACTAATAAACAGAGGAAATGTAATTTTAGTGCCAGGAATGCCTGCATTGTTTATTCTGGACCCTATTTTGAAATTGGAATATTTTGAAATTTGTGTGAAATTGGCCAAATTACCAATTTCCTATCACTTTATTGGGTAGTTGAAACAGTTGACTGGGTAATTTCTTGTGCTCAATTGATAAAACAGAAGTAAAACTAACAAAATAGCTAAGAATTTGGTCGACTGGAATTATGAAACTAAGACACATATGCAACATCTGGGTATTTTTATTGTAAACGTTTTGCCATCCAGTGGCTTTATTAATACAAATTCCAGGACATAACTTGAAGACAGTAGAACTATATACAGAAAATAAGGTAATCAGTCCCTCAACCTTGGGGTTGGTGCAAAGAGCACCGTAGTCGTGTAGATTCTGAAGCAGAAGCAAGAAGCCTGGCGCTTTTATACTAACATCAGGTGGAAACGGGACATGTAGCAGACGAGGGCATAGCCACTGGTAGGCGGGATTCCCCAGTGGAAGTAGGTCCTACCCAAAGAGATGGGTTAGTTGTAGTAGTAGTTGTCAAAGTCGTGAAGGTTATGAACATGTCCTCAGAATCAAGACTCCATGATGTTGCAGTGTCTGACAAGTTGTACAAGAATGGTATACAATACCGACAAGATGAAACCAGGACACATATGCAACATACAACACCGACAAGATGAAACTAAGACACATATGCAACATATGTTGCATAAGTGTCTTAGTTTCATCTTGTCGGTATTGTATACCATTCTTGTACAACTTGTCAGACACTGCAACATCATGGAGTCTTGATTCTGAGGACATGTACATAACTTTCACGACTTCGACAACTACTACTACAACTAACCCATCTCTTTGGGTAGGACCTACTTCCACTGGGGAATCCCGCCTACCAGTGACTATACCCTCGTCTGCTACACATCCCGTTTCCACCTGACATTAGTATAAAAGCGCCAGGTTTCTTGCTTCTGCTTCAGAATCTACACGACTATGGTGCTCTTCACACCAACTCCAAGGTTGAGGGACTGATTACCTCATTTTCTGTATATAGTTCTACTGTCTTCAAGTTATGTCCTGGAATTTGTATTGATAAAGCCACTGGATGGCGAAACGTCTACAATAAAGATACCCAGATGTTGCATATGTGTATTAGTTTCATCTTGTCGGTATTGTATACCATTCTTGTACGACTGGAATTATGTAACTGGCCTAAAATGGGAGTCAAAGTGGGCAAAATTGCCGATGCATAAATATCGCTGATGCAGCAAAATTTGCAAGAGCGTAATTTCGTCAATTTTTCATCAACTTTCATATTTTTTGTTTTATTACCTTCAGAAAAAGATTCTTTACCATATCATAAGAAAAAAAAAAATTATATTCTTAAAACCCATGGACAAGTTTCAGATTGGGGTTCTGGGCCCTGAATGGGTTAAGTTCAAACTCTTGAAGAGCAAAGCGGTGTGTTGTTTGGCACAGAAGCTGGTGATCATCTGCACAGCAGCTTTTTGCTGGGTTATTAATGGTTTAAGGTGATTGGTTGTAGTAGACCCCCAAGGACAAATACCATACGTGAGGTAAGGGTAGATTAGAGAGTGGTATAGTGTAAGTAGTACCACTGGGGGTAGATAGTACTGTATTTTGGAAAGGATGCCTGCTGTTCTGGAGACCTTCTTGGCTATATGTAGGATGTGGGGTCTGAAATTTAACCCTTTGACTGTCGCAACCCCCAATCCTGAGGTGTCTCCTGGTGTCGCAAAATTTAAAAAAAAAAAAAAAAAAAATTTCTTATGAAATGATAGAGAATCTTTTCCCGATTGTAATGACACCAAAAAAACGAAATTTGATGGAAAACTGACGGAATTATGCTCTCGCGAAGTTAGCGACCTCGGCGCTGTTTACAAATCGGCGATTTCGCCCACTTTGAGCCCTATTTTCGGCTAATTCCATTGTTCCAGTCGCCCAAACTCATAGCTATTTCTTTAGAACTTCATTTTTTCTATCGATTGAGTACAAGAAACTACCCATTTACTGATTTCAACTACCTAATAATGTGGTCAGAAATTTGCAATTTGGCCAATTTCACGAAAACTAAAAAATATGACAATTTCAAAATAAGGTCCAGAATGAACAATGCAGACATTCCAGGCTCTAAAATAACATTTTCTTTGTTCATCAGTCACGTCTCCAGGCCCCTCTGATATTACTCTTGATTTCTATTTTGAATTTTTATTCAAACAAAAAATATTAGACTTACTATTATGCAGACTACTGCAATGCTGTAATAACTGTATAAATAACATCAACCCATTCATGACTGCATATTAGAATGGCTAGTTGGACATTTATTGGACAATGGCATCATTTGTTTACTTTTGAACATTGGCAAAAATCAAACATTTCCCCTACTTTGAGCTCCATTTCTAGGTTCTTTTTATAGTAAAATCAATCAAAAACACCTCTATTTCTGTAATATGTTTTCCATTCTATCAAATGAGACCAAGAAAACGAGAATACAACCATAAATACTATATGAAAATAGACCACAAAGTCGGCATTTTAATTAAAAAAAAAACGGTCGGAGTTTTTTTTTTCTCATTATGCACTGCGTGCTCCAGGATTTTTTTTATATGGTGCACACTGACCACACAGACCCATTCTCTCACATGTGGGCCTACCAGCTTTCTCCTGCTTGATTTGAAGCCGCTAGAATTTATGAGTATATATACGTCAAACACGGCACCTAGTAAAACGTATATATACGGCCGCGACAGTCAAAGGGTTAAGGTTGCAGTCAAGGTAAAGCCCTAAAAATTTGCCTTCAGTGTGTCTTGTAATAGGGGAACCACTGATCAATGTTAATCAAGTGTTAGTTTTCATTACTTACCCTCCTTGAGTTCTGAATGAAAAAGCAGTGTGGTACTACTGGTTACAATACTCATATTATTAGTGTCTTCTGCATCAGCGGACCAAATCCACTATTGTAGAAGACAACTGGACGACTTTGCCACTAATAACACTATTGTAATAGGTGAGACTCAAACTCATTGAAAGCCAGTCCTAAAACTATCAGGCAAGTGTTCTAACCACACAGGCTTAATAGGATTCATCCAAATAGGTAAAATTCTATATACTAGAGGTTAGCAGTGCCCCACTGAGTGCAAATACAGGTTTTTGTGGTCCCATGGAGACTGGATAACAGAATTACTGTACTAAACACTTTTCATTAAATAAATGTATAATTAAAAACTAAGAAAACTTTTATCTGCTTGCTCTAGTAAAGAACATACATTATCAAGGATACATGATTATTAGAACAAGCTGCACTGCATGCTGCAGGATTTGTTTTATATGGTGCACACTTACCACATAGATGCATTCGCTCATATCTAGGCCCAAATTTACCGCTCACAGCTTATCTGAGTGAGCTGAGCTCATGGCGTAGAACTATGGGACGGACCCTCAAAGGGTTAAGGGTTAGGAAATTAGTCATGAAATATTTTGAAATTTTTGAAGACAGGAATATAGTGAAACCCTGATAAAAAAAATTATCATTTATATTACACCTTACCTTAAACCCCAGAAGAGGAGGATGAGAACAACTGGTAACAAATTTGAGAAGTTGTCGTTTTTGAGTTTCATCAAATCCTCGGAGAACCTGCCAGAATGCTTGTATGGTTGGGTGCTCAGCGTTATACGTTCCTGATGATCATAATTACAGAAGTATTTCAATTTCAAATTTATTATACACCAAGTATTTAAAACCATTTTTGAACAAAATGTGAGCTTGAGAGAGCTCAAATTTGAGGATGAAGTACAGGTCTCCCTCAACATTCATGAGGGTTAGGGGAATATAATAAAATACTGCTTCTAAAATTTGTTAGAAAACATTCAGCGATGAATGATAAAATTAATTCATTGCATTAGAAATCTTCTGTTTTTTAAGATGAAGAATGAGGGGAGACATGATTGAAGTGTATAAGTGGAAGATGGGTATTAATAAAGGGGATATAAATAAGGTCTTGGGGATATCTCTCCATGAGAGAACCCACAATAATGGATTCAAATCAGACAAATTTAGATTTAGAAAGGATATAGGAAAGTATTGGTTTGGAAATAGGGTAGTTGATGAGTGGAACAGTCTGCCTAGTAGGGTTATTGAGGCTAGAACCTTGGGTAGTTTTAAATTTAGGTTGGATAAATACATGAGTGAGAGTGGTTGGATTTGAGTGGGACTTGCACATGAGTAAATAGAATAATCAAAGCTTATTGCTTGGGTAGAATTGAAAATTGAGTTGGGCAAATATAGACACAATAACATAGTGATAGTAGGGGATTTTAACTTTAGTCAAATTGACTGGACTTCTTTGACCAGTAATCTGGAGCCCAGTGACTTTACAGAAGTAGTTCAGGACTGTTTTCTGAAGCGGTGTGTAACAGAGCCTACCAGGGGTAATAATTTGCTCAACTTAGTCTTGCCAAATAAGGAAACACTCGTAAATAATCTGGAGAGTGCTGAAGAGCTGGGTGTAAGTGATCACAAATCGATCACTTTTGGCATTAACTGGGAATACGAGAATACGATAATACGGTAAAAGTACAGTGGTCCCCCGCTTTTCGTAGTTCCCGGCAATCGTAAAATTCGCCAATCATAGGGGTATTTTCGTATAAACATGGACTTGCTTTTCATAGGTTGACTCGCGAGTCGTAGTTCGTCCGGGACGCGTACGCACGGTGTGGGCCAGGGCGGCAGCCAGTCTGGCATTGTTTGCCAGCGAGCGAAGGTCCCCTCGCGTGCTCCAGCGAAATATTTCATAATATTCCATTTATTTTAGTGCTTGCAAGTACTAAATAAGCTACCATGGCTCCAAAGAAAGCTCCTAGTGCCAAGCCTGTGGAAAAGAAGGTGAGAAATACGATTGAATTTAAGAAAACCATCACTGAACGATATGAAAGTGGTACAAGTGTGGCCGAACTGTCCAGGATGTATAAGAAACCCTACACAACCTTATGTTCCATAGTGGCCAAGAAAAATGAAATAAAGGATGCTGTTGTTGGAAAGGGAGTAACTATGCTGACAAAAATGAGATCACCAGTACTGGAAGAGGTTGAGAAGTTATTATTGGTGTGGATAAATGAGAAACAATTAGCAGGAGATACTCTTATGACTTCGTTTATTTGTGAAAAGGCTAGGCAGTTGCATGAAGATTTGGTAAAGAAATTGCCTGCAAATAGTGGTGAAGTGAGTGGATTTAAGGCCAGCAAAGGCTGGTTTGAGAGATTTAAGAACCGTACTGGCATACACAGTGTGGTAAGGCATGGTGAGGCTGCCAGTTTGGACCACAAGGCAGCTGAAAAATATGTGCATGAATTCCAGTAGTACATAAACAGTGAAGGACTGAAACCTGAACAAGTGTTCAATTGTGATGAAACAGGCCTCTTTTGGAAGAAAATGCCAAAGAGGACCTTCATTACACAAGAGGAAAAGGCAATGCCAGGACATAAGCCTATGAAAGACAGGCTGACGCTAATGTTCTGTGCTAATGCTAGTGAGGATTTCAAAGTGAAGCCATTACTAGTGTACCATTCTGAAAATTCCAGAGTGTTCAGGAAAAACAATGTTATAAAGAGTAAATTGTGTGTGTTTTGGAAATCTAATAGTAAGGCATGGGTCACGAGGGAAATTTTCGTCGAGTGGTTCAATGAAGTGTTTGACCCTAGTGTGAAGGAGTATCTCCTGGAAAAGAAATTGGATCTCAAGTGCATGCTAGTTTACCTGGAGTTTACCTGGAGAGAGTTTCGGGGGTCAATGGACAATGCACCTGCTCATCCTCCAAACTTGGATGACCTAATTTTCGAGGAGTTTGGGTTCATCACAGTAAAGTTCTTGCCCCCGAATACCACTCCTCTCCTCCAACCCATGGACCAGCAGGTTATTGCAAACTTTAAAAAACTCTACACAAAAGCAATGTTTCACAGGTGCTTGACTGTGACCACAGACACTCACTTGACCCTAAGGGAATTTTGGAGAGAACACTTCAGCATCCTCCACTGCATAACCCTTATAGGTATGGCTTGGGAGGGAGTGACTACCAGGACTTTGAACTCTGCCTGGAGAAAACTGTGGCCAGATTGTGTCGACAAGAGGGATTTTGAAGGATTTGGGACTGACCCTAATGAGCCTATGTCTGTTGTAAAATCAATTGTGGCACTGGGGAGTTCCATGGGGTTGGATGTGAGTTTGGAGGATGTGGAAGAATTGGTGGAAGACCACAATGAAGAGCTCACCACTGAGGAGCTGCAAGAGCTTCAGCAGGAAGAGCAACACATCGCAGCTCAGAATCTTGCTGCAGAGGAGGAGGAAGAGAGATGGAAGAAGGTGCCTTCTTCAGAAATTAAAGAGATTTTTACTATGTGGGGTAAGATGGAAAGCTTTATGGAGAAACATCACCCTAACAAGGTTGTTGCAAGCCAGGTTGGCAACATGTACAGTGACAAAGTCTTGGGCCATTTTAGGGAAGTGTTAAATAGACGCCAGAAACAGAGCTCTCTCCACAGTTATTTTGTGAGACAGGACTCCAGTGACTCTCAAGGTGGTCCTAGTGGCATTAAGAAACAGAGAAGAGAAGCAACCCCAGAAAAGCAAATGGTACCTGAGGTGTTGATGGAAGGGGATTCCCCTTCCAAACTATAAACAATCCACTCTCTCTCCTCCTCCAGTCTCCCATACACTAAGAAGAATCTCCAATAAAGGTAAGTGTTATGCTGTTAATGTTTCATTCATCATTTCCCATTGTATTGTTTATGTACTACATGCATATTTCATGTTAAAAATTTTTTTGTTTTAATACTTCTGGGTGTCAGGAACGGATTAATTGTATTCACATTATTTCTTATGGGGAAAATTGATTCGTAAATCATAAATTTCGTTTATAGTAACGGCTCCAGGAACGGATTAATTATGAACAACGAGGGACCACTGTACCTGATTTTCGTTCTGCCGATTTTCATGGACTTAGGGAACACCTGTCTAATCTCGATTGGGGTAATTTAGCTAATAATTTTATTGACGATGATCATACTTACAATTACGAAGGGATCTGTGTTTATGATTTTTTTTCTTAATAATGTACAACGTGCACAGAGTACATACATTCCCCAGAGACAAATTAGGTCTAGTAACAACGATCCCAAATGGGTTAACAGGAAGTTAAAGCATCTATTAGTGGAGAAAATGGGAATTTATAGGTGTATCAAAAGAGGAGAGGTTAACCAGGAGTATCTGAGAGAGTTAGAGCAAAGGAAGGGGTAGCAGTAATGTTGAAGGATCAGTTATGGAAGGAGAAAAGAGAATATGAATGTGTAAATTCAAGGATTATGTGGATTAAAGTAAAGGTTGGATGCGAAAAGTGGGTCATAATAAGTGTGTATGCACCTGGAGAAGAGAGGAGTGTAGAGGAGAGGGAGAGATTTTGGGAGATGTTAAGCAAATGTATAGGAACCTTTGAACCAAGTGAGAGAGTAATCGTGGTAGGGGACCTAAATGCTAAAGTAGGAGAAACAATTAGAGAGGGTGTGGTAGGTAAGTTTGGGGTGCCAAGTGTAAATGATAATGAGAGCCCTTTGATTGAGCTTTGTATAGAAAGGGGTTTAGTTATAGGTAATACATATTTTAAGAAAAAGAGGATAAATAAGTATACAAGATATGATGTAGGGCATAATGACCGTAGTTTGTTGGACTATGTATTGGTAGATAAAAGACTGTTGAGTAGACTTCAGGATGTACATGTTTATAGAGGGGCTACAGATATATCAGATCACTTTCTAGCTGTAGCTACAGTGAGAGTAAAAGGTAGATGGGATACAAGGAAAATAGAAGCAGCAAGTAAGAGAGAGGTGAAGGTGTATAAACTAAAGGAGGAGGCAGTTTGGGTAAGATATAAACAACTATTGGAGGATAGATGGGCTAGTGAGAGTATAGGCAATGGGGTCAAAGATGTTTGGGGTAGGTTTAAAAATGTGTTAGAGTGTTCAGCAAAAGATTGTGGTTACAGGAAAGTGGGTGCGAGAGGAAAGAAGAGCGATTGGTGGAATGATGATGTAAAGAGAGTAGTAAGGGAGACAAAGTTCGCTTATAAGAGATTTTTACGAAGTAGAAGTGATGCAAGGAAGGAAGAGTATATGGAGAGAAAAGGAGGGGCTAAGAGAGTGGTAAAGCAATGTAAAAAGAGAGCAAATATGAGAGTGGGTGAGATGTTATCAACAAATTTTGTTGAAAATAAAAATGTTTTGGAGTGAGATTAATAAGTTGAGGAAGCCTAGGAACAAATGAATTTGACAGTTAAAAATAGGAGAGGAGAGTTATTAAATGGAAAGTTAGAGGTATCGAGAAGATGGAGGGAATATTTTGAGGAATTATTAAATGTTGATGAGGATAGGGAAGCTGTAATTTCGTGTACAGGGCAAGGAGGAATAACATCTTGTAGGAGTGAAGAAGAGCCAGTTGGGAATGTGGGGGAAGTTCGTGAAGCAGTGGGTAGAATGAAAGGGGGTAAGGCAACTGGGACTGATGGGATAAAGATAGGAATGTTAAAAGCAGGAGGGGATATAGTTTTGGAGTGGTTGGTGCTATTATTTAATAAATGTATGGAAGAGGGTAAGGTACCTAGGGATTGGCAGAGATCATGCAGAGTTCCTTTGTATAAAGGCAAAGGGGACAAAAGAGAGTGCAAAAATTATAGGGGAATAAGTCTGTTGAGTACACCTGGTAAAGTGTATGGTAGAATTATTATTGAAAGAATTAAGAGTACGACAGAGAGGAGGATAGCAGATGAACAAGGAGGCTTTAGGAAAGGTAGGGGGTGTGTAGACCAAGTGTTTATAGTGAAACATATAGGTGAACAGTATTTAGATAAGGGAAAAGAGGTTTTTGTGGCATTTATGAATTTGGAAAAGGCGTATGACAGGGTGGATAGGGCGGCAATGTGGCGATGTTGCAGGTGTATGGTATAGGAGGTAGGTTAGTGAAAGCAGTGAAGAGTTTTTATGAGGATAGTCAGGCTCAAGTTAGAGTATGTAGGAGAGAAGGAGATTATTTCCCAGTAAAAGTAGGCCTTAGACAAGGATGTTTGATGTCACCGTGGTTGGCCAAATTGCCAATTTCTGACCACTTTATTGGGTAGTTGAAATAAGTGAATGGTTGGTTTTACCACTCAGTCGACAGACTAGAAGTAAGTAAATAAGTAAGTTTATTCAGGTATACACAAATACAGTTACATAGATTATCATACATAGCAGCCTATGTACAGAGAACCTAGGATATCCCAAAAAAGTCAGTGACTTATTTCCAGTACCTGGCTTGGGCTTGCCATATATGATTTTTGGTAAATATTTTTTTTCTCACTTGTTTGTTGGGCTATCTCATTGAAACTTGGGCAGTGTATGATGGAAAGATGCTTCTTAACGTACAACAAAAATAAAAAAGACGGACGATAAATAAGGGAGTTCACTTCTCAGCCATTAGCCGCCTCTTTGCGGTATATTTTCGCATGGTTTTTATGGTTGTATTCTTGTTTTTTTGGTCTCATTTGATAGAATGGAAGATATATTACAGATATAGACATGATTTGATTGCTTTCATGACGTAAAGTACCTTGAAATTGAGCTCAAAGTAGCGGAAATGTTTGATTTTTGCCGATGTTCAATGAACTCTGTGTAAGTCAAGTTGGTTAATTTTATTAAGTGTATTCTAACCTAACCACTCTGTAATCCGGCAAACTCAGTAATCCGGCACACTATAGGTCCCAATGATGCCGGATTTGTGATGGAGGACCTGTACCGGTAATAGTGAGGAAAACCCAGACGACCCTCAGCCTTCCACCTCTGCTGCTGAGCCGTCTTGTTCACGTTCAGTTGTACCAGAATGAAAGAGGAAATTCCTATTTTCCCATATCCTGGACTCAGATGTCAGCATTGGTGATGATAGTGATAGTGAATATGAACTCCAAGCTCTTGAAAACAGTTCCAGTAGCGGTAGTGAAGTGGAATATTCTCCGGTGAAGCGTCAGTATATACGAGGCTATATGCGCTCTGGTAGTGTGCCATATGCTATTCCAAGGGGAAGGAGTACATCTCGGAGTACATGCCGTGGCTGTACAACAGGAACAGAAAGTGAAAATGAAGATGATAGTGTTGCAAGTGGAATGGAAAATGTGCATGGTGGTGGTGGTAGTGGTGGTGCAGGCCGTTAGGCACCAGCATTGGGCCATGCTGCCACCCACGCTGGCACCCATGCTGCTGCCTCAGCTGATCTACAACAAAGGCCACCATCCCCCACCCACCCACCACACCACCCTCCACACCCACAACCTCCACAACCACAAACTCCACAACCACAACTACCTGTCAATATCCAGTACCCACCAGCAGACAGCACCTGGGATTAGCAGGAAGCTGCCAATTTTGTTCCAAATCCCCCACAGTTTGATGAAAGCCAAAGTGGAATACGGCAATCTTGTACACTGGGGAACAATGCCAGTTAACAGGAATGTTTCGAGTTATTCTTTGACGAACCCCTGATGGAAATTATTGTCAGGGAAAGCAAGATACTTCGATTACATCATGGCAAACACAATACTTTCACCAAAATCACGTCTACACCAGTGGAAGGAAACAACTGTGGCTGAGATGCATCTTTTCTTTGCCACAATAATGCTTATGCCACATGTGTATAAGCACACTGTGAAATCATACTGGTCAACAGACCGCCTGATTGCAACCCCAGGTTTCAGCGACCTAATGCAAGTGAATCGATTTGTGCTACTATTACGTATGCTTCACTTCTCAGACAAAACCACACCTGACAAAAACAACAGGTTATATAAGATTAGGAATGTGTTTGTGTATCTGAAAGAGAAATTCAATATGTATTTTTATCCCTTAAGTTCCGGACACACATACAACAAATCACCAAGAAAATCTCCAACACTGTAGGCATACTATCAAAGATAAGGTACTACATTCCACAATCAGCTCTCCTGGCACTGTACCATTCACTCATATACCCTTATCTTACATATGGAATTTGTGCATGGGGATCAACAACATCCAATCACCTAAAACCTCTAATAACCCAGTAAAAGGCAGCAGTCAGAATAACAAATTCC
The DNA here is from genome assembly GCF_038502225.1 of Cherax quadricarinatus. Lineage (NCBI taxonomy): Eukaryota > Metazoa > Arthropoda > Malacostraca > Decapoda > Parastacidae > Cherax > Cherax quadricarinatus. Next base: position 42,190,982 of record NC_091304.1, on the reverse strand, counting down.
CACTCCCACCAGCATACTCCACCAATTTTCATGTCTGAATCTGCTCACCATTAAGAACATCCATACTTATTCATGTGCCTACTACATACACAGAACAATACATGCAAATATAAATCCTCCACTCAAACTTCTCCTCACCAACCTAAACAGGACTCATGACCACAACACAAGACACAGATCTCTTTTTGGTATACCTCGTGTCCATATCACACTGTGTAAAAACTCGATGCACATAAAGGGCCTCAAAATATGGAATTCATTACCAGAAGATATTAAAGTAACCTGGTCTGAAAATCAATTTAAGATTCTTCTCAAAAGCCACTTAATCACCCTAGACTAAACGCTAAATACTCAGTACACACATACTCGCTTATGTACTTCCACATCATTACTTCAACAATCACTTTGAACCTTTTATCCATTGTTGACAGGAATATAATTGAATCATTGTTTTTACAAAAAGGATTTTTGAATATATGAATATATGTTTTGTCTTATACAAAATTGATTCACTTATAATTAATAATCTACTGTACAACTATGAAATGATTACTATCCTACTGTACAACTATGATATAACATTAGTGTTAAGTAGTCTGTAAGCCAATAATGTTAAGTTGGCCCATAATGCCTAGGCATAATAGAGGCTCTCTTTGCATTGCAACCCACTATTGTAAATACAAAATCTCAATGTACTGTTTGCTAAGACATAAAATAAATAAAATAAAAATAAAATAAAATATACGGGCAAACAGTCAAAGGGTTAAATAACGTAGCACTTAGCCATACAGATTGCAAAAAGGATTTGGGGGTTATGGTAAGCAGCAACCTTAAACCAAAACAGCAATGCCTAAACATTTAGTTTATTTATTTTATTTATTTAGTAATTTTAGCATACATACAGAGGTACAAAAAAATACAGGTAAGAGCAGCATGCCAAAGCCACTTATATGCATAGCATTATGGGCTGGCTTAAAATTAACTTAAGATTAACTAAGCAATGATGAAATCAGTGATAAAACATTATTGTAAACAGATAACTATAAAGCACAAATGAGTATTACAAAGACAGGTCATATGGTTGCATGCATTGCTATACATTCAGTCGAATGGAGTATTCTGTTAGGTAGTGTATTTAAAAAAATAACAAAGTTAGATTGGGTCCTAGGTTTAACATTTGTGTGATATAATTGTGAGTAACATATAGGATATACAATTTAAAAGGTTCAGTTATTCAGTATTTATTTGGTTTTGAGTGAGTAAGTGATCTTTGAGAAGAGACTTGAATTTATAAACAGGTAGTGTTTCTTTTATATTTACAGGTAATGAATTCCAGATTTTAGGGCCTTTTATGTGCATTGAGTTTTTGCATAGCGTGAGATGGACACGAGGAACATCAAAGAGTGATCTGTGCCTTGTGTTATGGTCATGTGTTCTGTTGAGGTTGGCAAGGAGATGTTTGAGGGGAGGGTTAATATCAGAGTTAAGTGTTCTATGTATGTAATAGGTGCAGTAATAAGTATGGATGTTTTGTATGGTGAGTAGGTTGAGTGTTTTGAATATTGGTGGAGTGTGCTGCCTGTAGTGAGAATTTGTTATCATTCTAACTGCAGCCTTTTGTTGGGTAATTACTGGTCTGAGATGGTTAATTGTTGTTGAGCCCCATGCACAAATTCCATAGGCGAGATAGGGGTAAATAAGAGAGTGATAAAGGGCCAGGAGGGCTGACTGTGGAACATAGTACCGTATCTTCGATAGTATGTCTACAGTCTTGGAAATTTTCTTAGAAATTTGTTGTATATGTGTATGAAATTTGAGTCTATTATCAAGGTGGATTCCTAAGAATTTTCCCTCTGTTAGCTTTGTGATAGGTGATCTGTTTATCGTTATGTTAAGAGGTACATCTGTAGCTCTGTTACCAAACTGAATGAAGTAGGTTTTGTCAATGTTTAGTGTAAGTTTGTTAGTCCTCATCCAGGTAGATATTTTCTGTAATTCGGTGTTTACAGTATTGGCTAGCGTGACTGGGCTCGGGTGAGAGAAGACGTATGTAGTGTCATCTGCAAAAAGTGTGGGTTTGAGTAATTGTGAAGCATTTGGTAGGTCATTTATGTATAGGAGAAAGAGAAGAGGGCCAAGGACACTTCCCTGTGGGACACCAACTGTAATTGGTTGAGCGGAAGAGCTTGCCCCATTTGCGTACACATACTGGCTTCTGTTGCTGAGGTATGACTTGAGGTAGTTGAGGGAGTGCCCTCTTATACCATAGTGTGACAATTTTACGTGGAGCAAGTCATGGTCAACTGTATCAAAAGCTTTACGTAAGTCAATGAAGATCCCCAGTGGGACTTCTTTTTTCTCTATTGCAGTGTATATATGTTTTAGCATGTGTATAATAGCATCATTAGTATTTTTATTAGGCCTGAATCCAAATTGGCAGGGGTTGAGAATGTTTTGGGAGATGAGGTAGGAGTAGATTCGTTTATGAATTAATTTTTCGAAGATTTTTGAGAGAGGGTGTAAATTGGATATTGGCCTATAGTTATTCAACTCTGTTTGGTCTCCTTTATGGATCGGGGTGACCCTTGCTATTTTGAGAGCTGTAGGGAAGGTGGAGGATTCAATGGATTTGTTAAAGAGTGTTGCAATGATTGGTGATAGTACTTGTGACACTTTTTTGTATATAAAGGGTGGTAAGGTATTTAAATCTCCTGCCTTGTTTTTTAGTGCGTTGATAATAAGGGAGACTTCGTATGGGTTAGTCGGAGCTAGGAACAGTGTGTTCGGGTAGTTGCCAGTGAGGTAGTCATTTGGTGGGGTATCTGAGCTTGGGATTTTATTGGCAAGGTTTTGTCCTATAGTGGAGAAGAAATCATTGAGTCTGTTTGCTGTTTCTGTTGGTGGGAGTTGGGGTTCATCTGATTTTGCTAATTTTATTTCGCTATTTCGTGATATCTTTTTTGTTCCCAGAATTTCTGATAGGGTCTTCCAGGTCTTTTTTATATCACCTCGTAAGTTGGATAATCTGTTCTCATAATACAGTTTTTTTGCCCTTCTTATCAGGCTGGTTAGGATTGACGAGTAACGTTTTGTTTGGTCTCTGGTTATGTGACCCATTCTGTACTGTTTTTCATATCAGTGTTTTGCATTTATGGATTTGAGAATGCTGGGTGTTAGCCAGGGACTGTTCAGTCTCTTAGCTGTCATCTGTTTAGTTTTTTTAGGGCAGTGCTTGTTATAGAGGTATGGGGTCTTTTTTTAGAAAATTATTAAAACATTCGTCATTATCTGTATAGATTTCTAGCTCAGTGTGCCAGTCAATGTTTGTTACTGCTGTTGTGAAGTTATTAATGGCTGCCTCATTGTGAAGTCTGAAGGTGACTTTAGTAGTGTCTTGGGGTAGTTTACCAAGAGTTGTTATGAGGAACGTAGGGTAGTGGTCTGTGGTATTATCTGTAATTATGCCTGATTTTAAAGGGGATATGGTGTTGGTCCAGATGTGGTCAAGTAGGGAAACACTAGTCTCCGTAACTCTTGTAGGTTTTGTTACTGTTGGTAGCAACATGCAGTTACTCATTGTGTTTGTGAATTCAGTAACGTGTGGGTCCTGGACTTGCAGGAGATTTATATTGAAGTTACCTGAGAGTAGTAAGTGATCTTTGTTCATGAGTGCATCAGTTATCATACTTCCTAGGTTTTGACTAAATTGGCTAATGTTTGATTGTGGAACTCTGTAGATGTTTATCACTGTGAGAGGTTTTTGTAGGTATTTGGATTTGAATTTAGCTATTATATATTCCCCATGTTCATCCCTTGTGCAAGTATTAGTGATACATTCTAGTTGGTCTGAGTAGTATATAGCTGTGCCACCCCCTTGTTGGTCTGGGCTACAGTTGTGTATGGCTGTGTAACCAGGAATGGCATAGACATCTGTAGTATCAGGCTTTAGCCAGGTTTCAGTTAGTGTAATGATGGACATATTGGCATGCAAGGAATTTAGTAATGCTAGGAGGTCATCGTAATGCTTGCTTAACCCTTTGACTGTTTCAGGCCCCTCTGAAACTGTCATTCTATGTCGCCAAATATTCAAAAAAAAAAAAAAAATTATTTTTTCTTATGAAAATGTTAAGATTATTTTTCTGAGTGTTTTAGTCCAAAAAAAAAAAATTTTGCCATCGGTACTTACCGAGATATAGAGCCGTGAAGTTTGCAGAAAATGAGCCGCGTATGGCAACAGCGGTGACTGCCGCTCACCCGGTAAACTTTAGTTTACTTGTAATTAAAGGTTTTTTGTTTTTTTCACTATTTTATTTTTTCACGTAACTTATGTGGCCTATGAGACCAAAGTAAGGTGCAATGTATATATATACACTCGTTGTATACAACACAATAAGCACACAAACATAATAATCAATATATTGTTTACAAAACTTGTTTACAAAAACAAACAAACAATCATCCTCCTCCTCCTCCTTCTCCTCCTCCTCCTTCTCCTCCTCCTCCTTCTCCTCCTCCTTCTCCTCCTCCTCCTTCTCCTCCTCCTCCTTCTCCTCCTCCTTCTCCTCCTCCTCCTTCTCCTCCTCCTTCTCCTTCTCCTTCTCCTTCTCCTCCTCCTCCTCCTCCTCCTCCTCCTCCTCCTCCTCCTCCTCCTCCTCCTCCTCCTTCTCCTTCTCCTTCTCCTTCTCCTTCTCCTTCTCCTCCTCCTCCTCCTCCTTCTCCTTCTCCTTCTCCTTCTCCTTCTCCTTCTCCTTCTCCTTCTCCTTCTCCTCCTCCTCCTCCTTCTTCTCCTCCTCCTTCTCCTCCTCCTTGTCTTGTGTGTGAGTGTGTGGCTTATAATTGTTTTGAGTCAGAAGTCGGCAGCTGTCAAAGTGACATATTGTCTCATTAGTCACTCCCCCTACCGCCTGTCAAAACAATGGGGTCGGATGCTGCTTCCCCTCCTCCATTCTATCTAATTATCTTTCTCCCTCATTCTATATCTTTCAATCTGTCTCTCTTTCTATCTGTCTGCCTATCTCTGTCTCACAGGTACACATAAATACAAGTATACATAGTGTAAATTACCTAGGATAACCCAAGAAATCTAGACAAAGTGCTATACTCTGCTTGAAGATGTGAGTAAACGTGATGACACAGTCTTGTGGCTCTCTCTGAGACAGAGAGCTAGATGGACAGACAGGGAGCTTGACAGACAGACAAATAGACAGACAGAAATGTTTGTGTACCAGCAAAAACAAAGGGAGGGCGATGGTCATGTAATATTACCCTCCTTTACACTCATCAAAGTCAGCTCTTATCAGATGTTATCTCCCCTTATCTTGTCACTGTCATGGGGTGGACTTTTTTTTTTCTTGCTTCAAGGGAACAATATTATTACATCTTCTTCTTCCTCCTCCTCCTCCTCCTCTTCTCCTCCTCCTCCTCCTCCTCCTCCTCTTCCTTCCCTCCTCCTCCTCCTCCTCCTCCTCCTCCTTTTCCTCCCCTCCTCCTCCTCCATTGCTTTTGGTCTCAAACTCCTCCAAATCATGAAATTGATCTTCACTGACACTTCCATCTGTGTTAGAGCATCACTTGGGAAGAGAAGAGTCCCAGATTTGCTGGGGAATCACATATTTCTTACCGCTAGACATGCTGAAAAAGGACAACTGAAATGGCATTCCCACAATGCACCACTGGCTCCCCGATTTTTTTTATATGGTGCACACTGACCATGGAGACCCATTCTCTCACATGTGGGCCTACCAGCTTTCTCCTGCTTGATTTGAAGCTGCTAGAATTTATGCGTATAAATACGTCAGAAACATTGACTCGTAAGACGTACTTATACGTCGGAAACAGTCAAAGGGTTAAAGATCTGATATTGTAGTTAAAGATAGTTATGTTGTTGTTGGCTCTGAGAAGTGCCTTTGATTGTTCTGCTGTGTAGTAATTACAGTAACTGTTTGAATCATTTAAGTCATTAAATAAGAGGTTGGTATCAGGATCAATGCTTGTAATCATAAGATTTGTAGTGAATCTATAGTTAGAATTAAGTATAAAACAAAGTAAATATTCTAAAGCTAAAAAAATAGCACCTGAATTATTTAACAAATGTAAAAATAATGAGCTAAGGTAGTTTTTTAAAGCTAAAATAAAGGAGACAATATAAAAGGGACTAAAACATATGTAATAAGGCAAACAGATTACTGATATTTATATCAAAAAGTGTAAGGAACAGAAGTCCAGAGGTTATACTACAGCTTTATACATCATTAGTAAGGCCTCGCCTAGATTATGCAGCTCAGTTCTGGTCTCCATATTACAAAATAGATATAAATTCGTTAGAAAACATTCAATGAAGAATGACAAAATAAATTCATAGCATTAGAAATCTTCCATATGAAGAAAGATTGAAGGCCCATAAATTACATTCACTTGTAAGACGAAGAATGAGGGGAGACATGATCGAAGTGTACAAGTGGAAGACTGGTATTAACAATGGGGATATAAATAAGGTCTTGAGGATATCTCTCCAAGAGAGAACCCGCAATAATGGATTCAAATTAGACAAGTTTAGATTTCGAAAGGATACAGGAAAGTACTGGTTTGGTAATAGGGTAGTTGATGAGTGGAACAGTCTGCCTAGTAGGGTGATCGAAGCTAAAACCTTGGGTGGTTTCAAATTTAGGTTGGATAAATACATGAGAGGGGATGGATTTGAATAGGACTTGCACATGAGTAAATAGAATTTTTTTTTTTTCAACAAGTCGGCCATCTCCCACCGAGGCAGGGTGACCCAAAAAAAGAAAGAAAATCCCCAAAAAGAAAATACTTTCATCATCATTCAACACTTTCACCACACTCACACATTATCACTGTTTTTGCAGAGGTGCTCATAATACAACAGCTTAGAAGCATATACGTATAAAGATACACAACATATCCCTCCAAACTGCCAATATCCCAAACCCCTCCTTTAAAGTGCAGGCAATGTACTTCCCATTTCCAGGACTCAAGTCCGACTATATGAAAATAACTGGTTTTCCTGAATCTCTTCACTAAATATTACCCTGCTCACACTCCAACAAATCGTCAGGTCCCAAGTACCATTCGTCTCCATTCACTCCTATCTAACATGCTTATGCATGCTTGCTGGAAGTCCAAGCCCCTCGCCCACAAAACCTCCTTTACCCCCTCTCTCCAACCCTTTTGAGAACAACAACTACCCTGCCTTCCTTCCCCTATAGATTTATATGCTTTCCATGTCATTCTACTTTGATCCATTCTCACTAAATGACCAAACCACCTCAACAACGCCTCTTCTGCCCTCTGACTAATACTTTTATTAACTCCACACCTTCTCCTAATTTCCACACTCCGAATTTTCTGCATAATATTTACACCACACATTGCCCTTAGACAGGACATCTCCACTGCCTCCAACCATCTCCTTGCTGCTGCATTCACAACTCAAGCTTCACATCCATATAAGAGTGTTAGTACTACAATACTTTCATACATTCCCTTCTTTGCCTCCATAGATAACGTTTTTTGACTCCACATATACCCCAACACACCACTCACCTTTTTTCCCCTCATCAATTCTATGATTAACCTCATCCTTCATAAATCCATCCACTGACACATCAACTCCCAAGTATCTGAAGACATTCACTTCTTCCATACTCCTCCTCCCCAATTTGATATCCAGTTTTTCTTTATCTAAATCATTTGATACCCTCATCACCTTACTCTTTTCTATGTTCACTTTCAACTTTCTACCTTTACACACACTCCCAAACTCATCCACTAACCTTCGTAATTTTTCTTTAGAATCTCCCATAAGCACAGTATCATCAGCAAAAAGTAACTGTGTCAATTCCCATTTTGAATTTGATTCCCCATAATTTAATCCCACCCCTCTCCCAAACACCCTAGCATTTACTTCTTTTACAACCCCATCTATAAATATATTAAACAACCATGGTGACATTACACATCCCTGTCTAAGACCTACTTTTACCGGGAAGTAGTCCCCCTCTCTTCTACACACCCTAACCTGAGCTTCACTAACCTCATAGAAACTCTTTTACAGCATTTAGTAACTTACCACCTATTCCATATACTTGCAACATCTGCCACATTGCTCCTCTATCCACTCTATCATATGCCTTTTCTAAATCCATAAATGCAATAAAAACTTCCCTACCTTTATCTAAATACTGTTCACATATATGCTTCAATGTAAACACTTGATCTACACATCCCCTACCCACTCTGAAACCTCCTTGCTCATCCGCAATCCTACATTCTGTCTTACCTCTAATTCTTTCAACTATGACCCTACTGTACACTTTTCCTGGTATACTCAGTAAACTTATTCCTCTATAATTTTTACAATTTCTCTTGTCCCCCTTCCCTTTATATAAAGGGACTATACATACTCTCTGCCAATCCCTAGGTACATTCCCCTCTTTCATACATTTATTAAACAAAAGTACCAACCACTCCAACACTATATCCCCCCTGCTTTTAACATTTCTGTCATGATCCCATCAGTTCCAGCTGCTTTACCTCCTTTCATTCTACGTAATGCCTCACGTACCTCCCCCACACTTACATTCTGCTCTTCTTCACTCCAAAAAGATGGTATACCTCCCTGGCCAGTGCATGAAATTATCGCCTCCCTTTCTTCCTCAACATTTAAAAGTTTCTCAAAATATTCTCACCATCTACCTAATACCTCCCTCTCCCCATCTATTAATGCCCCTACTGTGTTTTTAACTGACAAATCCATACTTTCCCTAGGCTTTCTTAACTTGTTTAACTCGCTCCAAAATTTTTTCTTATTTTCACTAAAATTTCTTGACAATGCCTCTCCCACTCTATCATCTGCTCTCCTTTTGCACTCTCTCACCACTCTCTTCACCTTTCTTTTACTCTCCATATACTCTGCTCTTCTTATAACACTTCTGCTTTGTAAAAACCTCTCATAAGCTAACTTTTTCTCTTTTATCACACCCTTTACTTCATCATTTATCAAAGATTATTTGTTGGGCAGCATTGACAATTGGGTTGGACAAATATTTTGTTAGTGGGATGGATTGTGAAGGACCTGCCTATTATGGGCCAATAGGCCTGCTGCAGTGTTCCTCCTTTCTTATGTTCTTATGTAAAGTGGAAAATTCAAATGTTGAGGGAGACCTGTACTCCATATAAAGACAAATTAGATTTTAAATAAAATTATTAGAGGTAAGAAATCTAATGGAACACTATGCAGTATTTTGGGTGATAAAAGAAAACATTACAAAAATAAAAAAAGTTGCTAGGGTTACCAAGAAAAGGCAATGAAACAAACACAGGAGAAATAACTGAAGACAAGATAATATTCTTTTCTAGATTCTAAGCTCAGTTGGAAGTCAATATGAGACACCTCACATATACTGTTATACTATACAAGTGTCTGCCTCTATTATTACTTAGAAGTTGGCAGACATAGTCATTAGTCTTCCATACTCTGTGCAAGTGTATTACAGGGGAATTCCATACTCTGTGCAGGTGTATTATGGGGAAAGATTAGTAGAAGTTTTTGTTGTTGTAGTTTTTACTGTAGTAGCAGCAGTAATTTTTCTTGTAGTAGTAGCTTTTGTTGAAATATGTAAGTTTCTGTTGTAGCAGTAGTTTTTGTTGTAGTTGTAGTTTTTGTTGTAGAAGCAGCAGTTTTTGTTGTAGTAGTAGTAGTTTTTGTTGTACAGTAGTAGTTTGTTGTAGTATTTTTGTTGTAGTTTTTGTTATAACAGTAGTTTTGTTGTAGTATTAGATTTTGAAGTAGTTTATGTAGTACAGTGGACCCTCAGTTATCAGCTATTGTGCTTATTGGCCAACTCGCTTATTGGCTGGTTTTTCGACTTCCGGTTATCAGCCATTATTTCACTTATTGGTTGTATAGGATGAGTCAACCCACCGCCGAAAGCTGCTCACACATCAGTCTGGCTTTGTCTCTGGGCGAGTGAGGAAGCTTCTGCCCATTCATCCAAACATTTGGCTATACAGTGGACCCTCGGGTAATGGTGACATTGGCTAACGCCAAAATCAGACAGCGGCAGTTTTTGCGTCACAATACAGTGGACCCCCACCTTACGAACGCATCGCGTTACGTTAAATCTACCACACGAAGCATTTGAACGATAAAAAACTCGCCTCACGTGATTCGTCCGGGACGCATCCCAAGTGTGGCCTCAGCTGCCCCATGGGTGCCAGTGTTTACAAGCCAGCCAGTGTGGTCACATCTAAGCATACATTCGGTACATTTCATATTATCACAGTGTTTTTAGTGCTTGTAACTGCAAAATAAGTCACCATGGGCCCCAAGAAAGCTTCTAGTGCCAACCCTGTGGTAAAAAGGGTGAAAATTACTATGGAAATGAAGAAAGAGATAATTGCTAAGTACAAAAGTGGAGTGCATGTCTCAGAGCTGGTCAGATTGTATACCAAACCCCAATCAACCATCGCTACTACCTTGGCCAACAAAACGGCAATCAAAGAAGCTGTTCTTGCAAAAGGCGCAACTTTGTTTTCAAAACAGAGATAGCAAGTGATAGAAGATGTTGAGAGACTGTTATTGGTGTGGATAAACAAAAAACAGATAGCAGGAGATAGCATCTCTCAAGCGATCATATGTGAAAAGGCTAGAAAGTTGCATGACGATTTAATTAGAAAAATGCCTGCAACTAGTGGTGATGTAAGTGAATTTAAGGCCAGCAAAGGTTGGTTTGAGAGATATATGAATCGTAGTGGCATACATAGTGTGATAAGGCATGGTGAGGCTGCCAGTTCGGACCAAAAAGTGGCTGAAAAATATGTGAAGGAATTCAAGGAGTACATAAACAGTGAAGAATTGAAACCTGAACAAATGTTTAATTGTGACGAAACAGGCCTGTTTTGGAAGAAAATGCCAAGCAGGACCTACATTACTCAGGAGGAAAAGGCACTCCCTGGACATAAGCCTATGAAAGACAGGCTTACTCTTTTGATGTGTGCTAATGCTAGTGGTAATTGCTAAGTGAAGCCTTTATTGGTGTATCACTCTGAAACTCCCAGAGCGTTCAGGCAAAACAATGTCCTCAAGGCTAATTTGTGTGTGATGTGGAGGGCAAACAGTAAGGCATGGGTCACTAGGGACTTTTTCTATGACTGGTTACACCATGCATTTGCCCCCACTGTGAAAAATTATCTAATGGAAAAGAAATTGGACCTTAAGTGCCTCCTGGTATTAGACAATGCTCCTGGTCATCCTTCAGACTTGGCAGAGCGACTTTCTGGGGACACGAGCTTCATTAAGGTCAAGTTTTTGCCTCCTAATACCACCCCTCTCCTGCAGCCCATGGACCAGCAGGTCATTTCAAACTTCAAAAAACTCTACACAAAAGCTATGTTTCAAAAGTTCTTTGAAGTGACCTCAGACACTCGACTGACTAAGAGAGTTTTGGAAAGATCACTATAGTATCTTTAGTTGTGTAAACCTTATAGGTAAGGCTTGGGAGGGAGTGACTAAGAGGACCTTGAACTCTGCTTGGAAGAAACTCTGGCCACATTGTGTAGAAGAAAGGGATTTTGAAGGGTTTGGGGCTAACCCTGAGAAGCGTATGCCAGTAGTGGAATCCACTGTGGCATTGGGGAAGTCCTTAGGGTTGGAGGTTAGTGGGGAGGATGTGGAAGAGTTGGTGGAGGAGGACAATGAAGAACTAACCACTGATGAGCTGCAAGATCATCTTCAACAGCAAGAGGCCAGACCTGAGGAAACTGCTTCAGAGGAGGGGAGAGAGAAATTGAGGAAGTTGCCTACTTCAAGGATTAAAGAAATGTGTACATAGTGGGTTGAACTGCAAACCTTTTTTGATGAAAATCACCCTCAGATAGCTACTGCAAGCCGTGTTGGCAACCTGTACAATGACAATGTTATGGCCCATTTTAGGAAAGTCTTAAAGGAACGGGAGGTACAGAGCTCTATGGACAGATTTGTTGTGCAACAGAGGTCCAGTGACTCTCAAGCTGGTCCTAGTGGCATTAAAAGAAGAAGGGAAGTAACCCCAGAAAAGGACTTGCTACCTTAAGTCCTAATGGAAGGGGATTCCCCTTCTAAACAATAACTTCTACATTCTCCCCTCCTCCCATCCCATCAATCATCACCAGATCTTCAATAAAGGTAAGTGTCATGTATTCTATTCTTAGTAGAGTAGTAATTGTGCATGTCTTCTTCAGTTTGTGTGTATTAAAATTAGTATTTCATGAGGTAAAAATTTTTTTATTTTCATACTTCGGGTGTCAGGAACGGATTAATTTGATTTCCATTATTTCTTATGGGGAAAATTAATTCGGCTGACGGTAATTTCAGCTTACGATGAGCTCTCAGGAACGGATTAATATCATAAGGCGGGAGTCCACTGTATTGGCTCTGCTAATGCCCAAGAACTTGGTTAACCCTTTGAGGGTTTTGGTCGTACTAGTACGTCTTACGCGTAGGGGTTTTTGACATACTAGTACGCATAAATTCTAGCGGCCTCAAATCTCGCAGGAAAAGGCTGATAAGCCTAGATGTGAGAGAATGGGTCTGTGTGGTGGGTGTGCGCAGTAGGAAAAAAATCTGGGACCCAGTGGTGCATTGTGGGAATGCCATCATAGTACACAATTTCCACCGTGCCCTGCGGTAAGAAGTTCCTCACTCCTCGGCGAATTGGGACACTTTTGTTCCCCAGTGACAGTTCTAATACAGATGGAAGTGACAGTGAAGATGAGTTTCAAGGTTCTGGTGAGGTTTTGACCGAAACTAATGACCATAATATGAGTAATAGTGAGGAAAACCCAGACAACCCACAGCCTTCCACCTCTGGTGCTGGGCCGTCGTTCAGTTGTACCAGAATCAAAGAGGAAACTCCTATTTTCCAAAATCCCAGATTCAGATGTGAGCATTGGTGATGATAATGATAGTGATTATGAACTACAAGCTCTTCAAACTTGTTCCAAGAATGGAGGAGGAGGAGGAGGCAGTGGAGGAGGAGGCAGAGGAGGAGGAGGCAAGAGGAGGAGGAGGCAAGAGGAGGAGGAGGCAGAGGAGGAGGAGGAGGAAGAAGAAGAGGAGGAGGAGGAGGAAGAAGAGGAGGAGGAGGAGGAAGAAGAGGAGGAGGAGGAGGAAGAAGAGGAGGAGGAGGAGGAGGAGGAGGAGGAGGAGGAGGAGGAGGAGGAGGAGGAAGAAGAAGAATACGTAATGATAACAATAATACATAATAATAATACATAATAATAATAATACATAATAATAATAATCCATAATAATAATAATAGGTAATAATAATAATATGTAATAATAAATGTTCACCCATGACAGTAACAAGATAAGGGGAGATAACATCTGATAAGTGCTGACGTTTGATGAGGGTAAATGAGGGTAGAGCTGATGCCAAAAGATGAGATGAACATCGCCCTCCCTTTGTTTTTGCTGGTATACTAACATTTCTGTCTGTCTATTTGCCTGTCTGTCAAGCTCCCTGTCTATCCATCTAGCTCTCTGTCTCAGAGAGCCACAAGACTGCGTCATCACTTTTACTCACATCTTCAAGCAGAGTATAGCACTTTGTCTGGGTTTCTTGGGTTATCCTAGGTAATTTATACTATGTATACTTGTATTTATGTGTACCTGTGAGACAGAGATAGACAGACAGATAGAATGAGGGAGAAAGATAATTAGATAGAATGGAGGAGGGGAAGCAGCATCCGACCCCATTGTTTTGACAGGCCGGAGGGGGAAAGAGTAATTAGCCAATAAATCACTTTGACAGCTGCCGACTCCTTGTAATTTACACTATGGACGAGGAGGAGAAGGAGAAGGAGGAAGAAGAGGAGGAGGAGGAAGAGGAATAAGAGGAGGAGGAGGAAGAGTAGGAGGAAGAGGAAGAAGAGGAGGAGGAGGAAGAGGAGGAGGAGGAAGAGGAAGAGTAGGAGGAAGAGGAAGAGTAGGAGGAAGAGGAAGAGGAGGAAGAGGAAGAAGAGGAGGAGGAGGGTGGAACACTAGTACACTGGTACTGGTATACTAACATTTCTGTCTGTCTATTTGTCTGTCTGTCAAGCTCCCTGTCTATCTGTCTATCCATCTAGCTCTCTGTCTCAGAGAGCCACAAGACTGTGTCATCACTTTTACTCACATCTTCAAGCAGAGTATAGCACTTTGTCTGGATTTCTTGGGTTATCCTAGGTAATTTATACTATGTATACTTGTATTTATGTGTACCTGTGAGACAGAGATAGACAGACAGATAGAAAGAGAGAGACAGATTGAAAGAGATAGAATGAGGGAGAAAGATAAAACACCATTGTGTATGACACCATGTTTCAGAGTTCCACAAGCTGCAGAACTAATAGGAATATGTTCAGTGACTGTATATTGGTATATATATTATAGAACAATAATAATAAACAATGTTTTGTATTGTTTGTTTTTGTAAACAAGTTTTGTAAACAATATATTGATAATTATGTTTGTGTGCTTATTGTGTTGTATACAACGAGTGTATATATGTACATTGCACCTTACTTTGGTCTCATAGGCCACATAAGTTATGTGAAAAAATAAAATAGTGAAAAAAACAACAAACCTTCAAATACAAGTAAATCAAAGTTTACCGGGTGAGCGGCAGTCGCCGCTGTTGCCATACGCGGCTCATTTTCTGCAAACTTCATGCATCCATATCTCCGTAAGTATTGATGGTAAAATTTTTTTGTTTATCCTATAATGTTTAGAAAAAAAAAACTCTATTTTTTCATAAGAAAAAATAATTTTTTTTTTTTTTGAAATTTGGCCGACCCTGAGAACGAGTTTCGGAGAGGGCCTGTCGACCCTCAAAGGGTTAAGGACATTCGTCCCGAATGTGTCTGCGCGGCCTGAGCCCATGTAAAGCCAGTGTGCCATTGTTTACTAGGCAGGAAAGACGGTTCCACATGTACATTCGATATATTTTGTATTATTCCATTGTTTTTAGTGCATGTAACTGCTAAATAAGCCACCATGGCCCAAAGAAAGCTTCTAGTGCCAGCCCTCTGGTAAAGAAGGAAAGAGCACAATAGAATTCAAGAAAAAACTCGTAGCAAAGTACCAAAGTGGAGAAGAAAGAGACAGGGGAGACTGTGCCTTCTGCAATGATTCAGTGATTTTACGATATGTACGATACTAAAGCAGCAGGTATCGATAAAGGCTATAATGCTAGCCAGCGATAAAGTGTAGAATTAACAGTGTAGCAAGTAAGTTAAGCGAGTCAGCGATAGAAAAATGACACGAAAGTAAATCTCCAATGTTGTTGGATGTGTATCAGCCCAATGAACATACGCTGGCCTCCTATTTTCCACCACTCTAAAACTCTGCGAGCATCTCCTCCATCAAACTAATTAAACTAACATCTCCTCCAAGGTAAGCATAAATATAAAAGTAAAATTTTTTTTTTTTATTATTATCACACTGGCCGATTCCCACCAAGGCAGGGTGGCCCGAAAAACAAAACTTTCACCATCATTCACTCCATCACTGTCTTGCCAGAAGGGTGCTTTACACTACAGTTTTTAAACTGCAACATTAACACCCCTCATTCAGAGTGCAGGCACTGTACTTCCCATCTCCAGGACTCAAGTCCGGCCTGCTGGTTTCCCTGAACCCCTTCATAAATGTTACTTTGCTCACACTCCAAGAGCACATCAAGTATTAAAAACCATTTGTCTCCATTCACTCCTATCAAACACGCTCACACATGACTGCTGGAAGTCCAAGCCCCTCGCACACAAAACCTCCTTTACCCCCTCCCTCCAACCTTTCCTAGGCAGACCCCTACCCCGCCTTCCTTCCACTACAGACTGTACACTCTTCAAGTCACTCTGTTTCGCTCCATTCGCTCTACATGTCTGAACCACCTCAACAACCCTTCCTCAGCCCTCTGGACAACAGTTTTGGTAATCCCGCACCTCCTCCTAACTTCCAAACTACGAATTCTCTGCATTATATTCACACCACACATTGCCCTCAGACATGACATCTCCACTGCCTCCAGCCTTCTCCTCGCTGCAACATTCATCACCCATGCTTCACACTATACTCTCATACATTCCCCTCTTTGCCTCCAAGGACAAAGTTCTTTGTCTCCACAGACTCCTAAGTGCACCACTCACCCTTTTCCCCTCATCAATTCTATGATTCACCTCATCTTTCATAGACCCATCCGCTGACACGTCCACTCCCAAATATCTGAATACATTCAACTCCTCCATACTCTCTCCCTCCAATCTGATATCCAATCTTTCATCACCTAATCTTTTTGTTATCCTCGTAACCTTACTGTTTCTTGTATTCACTTTTAATTTTCTTCTTTTGCACACCCTACCAAATTCATCCACCAATCTCTACAACTTCTCTTCAGAATCTCCCAAGAGCACAGTGTCATCAGCAAAGAGCAACTGTCACAACTCCCACTTTATGTTTGATTCTTTATCTTTTAACTCCACGCCTCTTGCCAAGACCCTCGCATTTACTTCTCTTACAACCCCATCTATAAATATATTAAACAACCATGGTGACATCACACATCCTTGTCTAAGGCCTACTTTTACTGGGAAATAATCTCCCTCTTTCCTACATACTCTAACTTGAGCCTCACTATCCTCATAAGAACTCTTCACTGCTTTCAGTAACCTACCTCCTACACCATACACCTGCAACATCTGCCACATTGCCCCCCTATCCACCCTGTCATATGTCTTTTCCAAATCCATAAATGCCACAAAGACCTCTTTAGCCTTATTTAAATACTGTTCACTTATATGTTTAACTGTAAACACCTGGTCCACACACACACTACCTTTCCTAAAGCCTCCTTGTTCATCTGCTATCCTATTCTCCATCTTACTCTTAATTCTTTCAATAATAATTCTACCATACACTTTACCAGGTATACTCAACAGACTTATCCCCCTATAATTTTTGCACTCTCTTTTGTCCCCTTTGCCTTTATACAAAGGAACTATGCATGCTCTCTGCCAATCCCTAGGTACCTTACCCTCTTCCATACATTTATTAAATAATTGCACCAACCACTCCAAAACTATATCCCCACCTGCTTTTAACATTTCTATCTTTATCCCATCAATCCCGGTTGCCTTACCCCCTTTCATTTTACCTACTGCCTCACGAACTTCCCCCACACTCACAACTGGCTCTTCCTCACTCCTACAAGCTGTTATTCCTCCTTGCCCTATACACGAAATCACAGCTTCCCTATCTTCATCAACATTTAACAATTCCTCAAAATATTCCCTCCCTCTTCCCAATACCTCTAACTCTCCTCGCCTATTTTTAACTGACAAATCCATTTGTTCTCTAGGCTTCCTTAACTTGTTAATCTCACTCCAAAACTTTTTCTTATTTTCAACAAAATTTGTTGATAACATCTCACCCATTCACTCATTTGCTCTCTTTTTACATTGCTTCACCACTCTCTTAACCTCTCTTTCTCCATATACTCTTCCCTCCTTGCATCACTTCTACTTTGTAAAAACTTCTCATATGCTAACTTTTTCTCCCTTACTACTCTCTTTACATCATCATTCCACCAGTCGCTCCTCTTCCCTCCTGCACCCACTTTCCTGTAACCACAAACTTCTGCTGAACACTCTAACACTACATTTTTAAACCTACCCCATAACTCTTCAACCCCATTGCCTATGCTCTCATTAGCCCATCTATCCTCCAATAGCTGTTTATATCTTACCCTAACTGCCTCCTCTTTTAGTTTATAAACCTTCACCTCTTTCTTCCCTGATGCTTCTATTCTCCTTGTATCCCATCTACCTTTTACTCTCACTGTAGCTACAACTAGAAAGTGATCTGATATATCTGTGGCCCCTCTATAAACATGTACATCCTGAAGTCTACTCAACAGTCTTTTATCTACCAATACATAATCCAACAAACTACTGTCATTTCACCCTACATCATATCTTGTATACTTATTTATCCTCTTTTTCTTAAAATATGTATTACCTATAACTAAACCCCTTTCTATACAAAGTTCAATCAAAGGGCTCCCATTATCATTTACACCTGGCACCCCAAACTTACCTACCACACCCTCTCTAAAAGTTTCTCCTACTTTAGCATTCAGGTCCCCTACCACAATTACTCTCTCACTTGGTTCAAAGGCTCCTATACATTCACTTAACATCTCCCAAAATCTCTCTCTCTCCTCTACATTCCTCTCTTCTCCAGGTGCATACACGCTTATTATGACCCACTTTTCGCATCCAACCTTTACTTTAATCCACATAATCCTTGAATTTACACATTCATATTCTCTTTTCTCCTTCCATAACTGATCCTTCAACATTACTGCTACCCCTTCCTTTGCTCTAACTCTCTCAGATACTCCAGATTTAATCCCATTTATTTCCCCCCACCGAAACTCCCCTACCCCCCCTTCAGCTTTGTTTCGCTTAGGGCCAGGACATCCAACTTCTTTTCATTCATAACATCAGCAATCATCTGTTTCTTGTCATCTGCACTACATCCATGCACATTCAAGCATCCCAGTTTTATAAAGTTTTTCTTCTTCTCTTTTTTAGTAAATGTCTACAGGAGAAGGGGTTACTAGCCCATTGCTCCCAGCATTTTAGTCACCTCATATGACACGCATGGCTTACGGAGGAAAGGTTCTTTTCCACTTCCCCATGAACAATAGAAGAAATAAAGAAGAACAAGAGCTATTTAGAAAAAGGAGAAAAACCTAGATGCGTGCGTGTCTGTGAAGTGTGACCAAAGTGTAGGTAGGAGTAGCAAGATATCCCTGTTATCTAGTGTGTTTATGAGACAGAAAAAGAAACAAGCAATCCTACCATCATGCAAAACAGTTACAGGTTTCTGTTTCACAGTCATCTGGCAGGACGGTAGTACTTCCCTGGGTGGTTGCTGTCTACCAACCTACTACCTATAAAAGTAAATATAAGTGTAAATATAAAAGGACCCCAATGGAAATACGTAAGTCACTCTGACTTTTTTTTGGGGGTTATCCTAGGTACTTAACAAATATGCTGCTATGTATGATAATCTATGTACATAACTGTATATGCATATACCTGAATAAACTTACTTACTTATTTATAAATTAAAATGCAAATATTTTTTATTTATAAATTACATACATTGTTTAACCCTTTCAGGGTCCACAAGCCCTCTCAGAGACTTGTTCTCAGGGTCCCCCACATTTCAAAAAAAAAAAAGAAAAAAAATATTTTTTCTTAAGAATAGATAGAGAATCTTTTCCCGATCATAATGACCTCAAAAGTATGAAATTTGATGGAAAACTTACGGAATTATGCTCTTGCGAAGTTAGCGGTCTCAACGATGTTTACGCATTAGCGATATTGCCCACTTTGAGCCCTATTTTCAGCCAATTCCAGTGTACTAGTCGACAAAAATCATACCTATTTCGCTAGATCTCTATTTTTTTCTATCGAATGAGTACAAGAAACCGCCCATTTACAGATCTCAACTATCCAATACAGTGGTCAGAAATTAGCAATTTTGCCAATTTCACACAAATTTTGAAAGATGCCAATTTCCAAGTAGGGTCCAGAATAAACAAGAAAGACATTCCTGGCACTAAAATAACATTTCCTTTGTTCATTAGTCATGTCCCCACGCCCCTCTTACATTCTTTTGCTTTCCATTTTGAATTTTTATTCTCACAAAAAATAGAAGATTTACTGTTATGCAGACTACTGCATTAGTGTAGAAATGGTATAAATAACATCAGCACACTTGTGAAAGAATATCAGAATTGCCAGTTGACGTGTACTGGATGCTTAGCATGATTTGTTTACTTTTGAACTTCAGTAAAAATCGAACATTTCTTCTACTTTGAGCTCAATTTCAAGGTACTTTTCATTGTAAAACCAGTCAAAATCATCTCAATTTCTGTAAAATGTCTTCCATTCTATCAAATGAGACCAGGAAAACTAGAATACAACAATAAATACCATACGAAAATACAGTGCAAAGTCCCTGCTTTAATCCAAACACAAGGTCTATGTATTTTTTTTCTCATTACGCACTGTGTGCTGCAGGATTTTTTTTATACTGCACACACTGACCACACAGACCCATTCTTTCATATGTAGGCCTACCAGCTTTCTCTCACTAGATTTGAAGGCGCTTGAATTTATGAGTACTAGTACATCAAGGACCCTGGCACGTAAGCAGTACTAGTATGGCCGAAACCCTGAAAGGGTTAAGTGTGAACAGTGGTGGTGGGTTCTGCAGCTGCCTCCACCACCACGAATATGTACGGCTTTTCTCAGTGGCCCTTATAATATAAACCCAACAATAACACCACCACCACTTACTCCTCACATACATTATGACGTATTTTATTCATTCTAGAGTATATATATCATGTTTCTATGTTATTAATATTGTTTATTATGTCATATTAGATGAATTATGATAGATAAATAAGCCGTAGAGATGACATTAGCGTCATATTGAAGCATAATAAACTCATCTTCCTCTTCCCTCCTACCTGTCTTCCATACACCAAGAATCAATGAAGGTAAGTGTGATGCTAAATGTTCTGGAGATGGGAAGTACAGTGCCTGCACTCTGAAGGAGGGGTGTTAATGTTGCAGTTTAAAAACTGTAGTGTAAAGCACCCTTCTGGCAAGACAGTGATGGAGTGAATGATGGTGAAAGTTTTTCTTTTTCGGGCCACCCTGCCTTGGTGGGAATCGGCCAGTGTGATAATAAAAAAAATAATAAAATAATTATCCATTTTATTAGTGCTTTATATTTATCTGTCATTGTTTTCTGTATGTATATCTATATTTAATCTTTAAAAAAATATTTTTTGTTAATACTTTTGGCTCTCTGAAATGGATTAATTGGATTTCCATTATTTCTTATGGGGAAAATTAATTCGGCCAACGGCAAAATCGGTTAAAGGCAAGCTCTCTGGAACGGATTAATGCCATTACCCGAGGGTCCACTGTAATCCACTGTTTTTCATGGTTGTTGATTAAATACAACTGCGAAATAAATAACCATGTCCCCAAAGAAAGTTCCTAGTAAAGTCCTTTGGTAAAAAAAGTGAGAAACACAATGGAATTTAAGAAAGAAGTTGTTGAAAAGCAAGAGAGTGGTTTTCAAGTCCTAGAACTTGTCAGGATGTATGGGAAAAACAAATCAACAATCATTTCTATCCTGGCAAAGAAAGTAGAAATCAAGGAAGCTAAAGTTGCAAAAGGAGTAAATGTGCTAACCAAACAAAGGCCACCAATAATAGAAGATATAGACCATATATGGACCAACATACTAGCCCCCCTTAAATCAGGGATAATCACAGATAGCACTACAGACCACAACCCTACCTTCCTCCTGACAAACATTAATAAACCACCACTTGAATACAACAAAGTCTCATTTAGACTCCATGACGAGGCCTCAATAAGGAAGTTCACAACTGACCTAGAGATTGTTGACTGGCCTACAGAATTCTCCAAGGCCAATGGTATTGATGACTGGACAGACATTTTTCTTAACAAATTACTTAGACTATACAACAAACATTGTCCTATAAAAACGAAACAGATCACAAACAAACGGCTTGGTTGCCCATGGCTAACCAGCACCATTCTGCAATCCATTGACAAGAAACACCAATATGAAAAGCAATATAGACAGGGCTTAATACACAAAGATATTCTTAAACACTATTCATCAGTTCTCACCAAAGTAATAAAGAAAGCCAAACAACTATACTACTCCAGTAGATTCACAGACACTAGAGGAGATATAAAAAAGACCTGGAAAACACTCTCTCAGATTCTAGGGACCCACAAACTGAAAAAAAACAAGAATATTGTCCTAACTAAACCTAATGAAACACCACTACATCCCACTGACACAGCTAACAAGATAAATGACTTCTTCTCAACCATAGGATCTAATCTCGCCAATAAAATCCCACATACTAATGCCCATGCCGGGGACTACCTAGATGGGAATTTCCCAAATTCCTTCTATCTTGCACCAACTGAGCCCTGGGAAGTCACCGAGATTATAAAGTCACTTAAAAACAACTCAGGGAATCTGTCTAATGTCCCACCATTACTGTACAAGCGAGCGGCCCATATCCTTTCGCATGCTATTTCATTACTTTTTAACAAGTCTCTAGAAACTAGCACCTTCCCGAAACTACTCAAGATGGCAAGGGTTACACCAATACATAAAGGTGGTGACCCTACAGACTTAAACAACTATAGGCCAATATCAAACTTACCATTGCTATCCAAAATCTTTGAGAAACTCGTGCACAGGAGACTATATTCATTTATAACAGCACAAAACATACTCAACCCCTGCCAATTTGGATTTAGGAAAAATAAAAGCACTAATGATGCAATCATAAAAATGCTAGATCTGCTTTACACAGCATTGGAAAATAAGGAATATCCACTAGGAATTTTTATTGACCTAAGAAAAGCTTTTGACACAGCAGACCATGACATCCTACTCCACAAACTTGACCATTACGGTATAAGAGGCCATGCTCTTGTTTATTTCAAATCTTACCTTACTAATAGGTATCAGTATGTTACCATTAAAGACACAGCATCAACAACACGGCCACTTGATACTGGAGTTCCGCAGGGAAGTGTCCTTGGTCCCCTGCTCTTCCTCATATACATCAATGATCTTCCAAACGTATCCCAACACCTGAAACCCATTCTCTTTGCTGACGACACGACTTATGTCATCTCTCACCCTAATCTTGCCACCCTCAACACCATTGTTAACGAGGAGCTGATCAAAATATCGACTTGGATGACAGCCAATAAACTTACGCTTAACACTGACAAAACCTACTATATTATGTTTGGTAGCAGAGCAGGAGATGCACAAATTAACATTAAGATCGACAACACTCTAATTACCAGACATAATGAGGGCAAATTCCTAGGCCTATACCTTGACAACAACCTGAATTTCAGCACCCTTATCCAACACATAACCAAAAAAGTATCCAAAACAGTTGGGATCCTCTCCAAGATACGATACTACGTGCCGCAAAATGCCCTTCTCACACTATACCACTCACTTATTTATCCATACCTCACCTATGCTATTTGTGCTTGGGGATCAACTGCAGCAACACACCTAAAGCCAATAATAACCCAACAAAAAGCTGCAGTAAGAATAATCACTAAATCCCATCCCTGGCAACACCCCCCCCCCACTCTTCATAGATCTAAACTTACTCCCTGTTCAGTACATCCACACTTACTACTGTGCAATCTACATCTACAGGACCTTAAACTCCAATATCAACCTTGACCTAAAACGCTTTCTTGATAGTTGTGACAGAACCCACAGGCATAACACCAGACACAAACATCTCTACGACATTCCCCATGTCCGACTAAACCTTTACAAAAATTCAATGTATGTCAAAGGCCCTAAAATCTGGAACACCCTACCTGAGAACTCTAGAACTGAAGACACATTCATCACCTTCAAAACTACCATTAGAAAACATCTTATCTCCCTGATAAACCCCATCAACTAACTACACGAATACCACCTGGTGGTTCACACTTACACTCACTCACCCATTTGACCATAAACAGAAATATTAATCTCAATCTTAAAATAATGAATCCTATGATACTCCAATACTGAAACTATGTACTGTGCCAAAACAAAAGCATTCACATTGCTAAACTCACAAACTAGTATTTAGTCACTTAGCCATAATACCAACTTACCTCATAATTTGTAATATTTTAAAATAAAGAATTAAACTAAGTCTGCCCGAAATGCCTAGCCATGCTAGGCGTTCTAGTGGTACACTCTGTAATCATTATTTAACTACATGTAAACCACACAACAACCAAATTCTGTAAATTCAACATTGTAATCTTTATAGAGAATAAATTTTGAATTTGAATTTGAATAAGGTGCCATTGTACCATATTCTACCATATGGTATCATTGTATCATATGGTGCCATTGTACCATATGGTACCATTGCACTCTATGGCACCATTGTACCATATGGTACTATATGGTACCATTGTATTCAACACAATAACCGCACTAATATTTTCATTATTTTGTTTACAATAAACTTATAAGCAAGTTTTGTAAGCAATATAATGATAAATAAATTAGTGCAGTTATTGTGTTGAATACAATGAGTGTACACTTATACAATATACATTATACTGGTCTCACAGGCCACAAATGTTATTAGAAAAAGAAAAAAATTAGAAAAGAAAAGAAAGAAGTATAAAAAACGTAAAATAAAAAAATGCAATTCTGCGGAAGTCGCTGATGTTGCCGCCACCCGGTCATTTTGGGTCAACTTCCCGCCACTGTATCTCGGTAAGTACTGATCAGAATTTTTTTTCTTTTACTACCTTCACAAAAATATTATCTTTAATTCTGTAAGATTTTTTTTTTTTTTTTTTCAAAATTTCTTGGACACTGAGGCACCCCTTCAGATTTTGGCCTTGGACCCTGAAAGGGTTAAGTATTATATGTATTTATAATTGTTTTGTGTTTGTAAAACTATAGTTATTGTTTAAAAAATGTATTTTTTTTTTAACCCTTTCAGGGTCGGCAGGCCCTCTTCTAAACTTGTTGTCAGGGTCAGAATTTTTTTGAAGAAATAATTATTTTTTTCTCATGAAATGATAGAGAATCTTTTCCCAATCATAATGACACCAAAAGTATGAAATTTGATGGAAAATTTACGGAATTATGCTCTCGTGAAGTTAGCGGTCTCAACGATATTTACGCATCGGCAATTTCGCCCACTTTGAGCCCTATTATCGGCCAATTCCAATGTACCAGTCAACAAAAATTATACCTATTTCGCTAGAGCTCCATTTTGTCTATCGAATGAGTACAAGAAACCACCAATTTACCGATTTCAACTAACCAATAATGTGGTCAGAAATTGGCAATTTTGCCAATTTCACACAAGTTTCAAAAGATGCCAATTTCCAAATAGGACCCAGAATAAACAAGACAGACATTCCTGGCACTAAAATAACATTTCCTCTGTTCATTACTCACGTCCCCAGGCCTCTGTTACATTTCTTTTGCTTTCCACTTCGAATTTTTATTCTCACAAAAAATAGAAGATTTATGTTATGCAGACTACTGCATTCGTGTAGAAATGGTGTAGAAATGGTATAAATAACATCAGCGCACTTGTGAAAGAACATTAGACTCACCAGTTGACGTGTATTGGACGTGTGGCATGATTTGTTTACCTTTGAACTTTGGCAAAAATCAAACATTTCTGCTACTTTGAGCTCAATTTCAAGGTACTTTTCATTGTGAAACCAATCAAAATCATCTCAATTTCCATAATATGTTTTCCATTCTATAAAATGAGACCAGGAAACTAGAATACAACCATAAATAGCATAAGAAAATATACTGCAAAGTCGCTGTTTTAAACCAAAAACACGGTCAGAGTTTTTTTTTCTCATTTTGCATTGTGTATTGCAGGTTTTTTTATACTACTCACACTGACCACATAGACCCATTCTTTCATATGTAGGCCTACCAGCTTTCTCTTGCTAGATTTGAAGGCACTAGAATTTATGCATACTAGTACGGGACCAACCCTGGTGTGCAAGCTGTACTAGTACGGCAACAACCCTGAAAGTGTTAATATTTTTGGGTGTCTGGAATGGATTAATTGGATTTACATTATTTCTTATGGAAAATATTGCTTTGACTTTTGAACAATTTGAGTTTCAGCTGAGCTTCTGGAACGGATTACGGCCAAAACTCGAGGTACCACTGTAGTAGTTTTTGTTGTAGTAGTAGTTTTTGTTGTAGTAGTAGTTTTTGTAGCAGTAGTAGTTTTTGTAGTAGCAGTAGTAGTTTTTGTAGTAGTAGTAGTTTTTGTAGCAGTAGTTGTAGTTTTTGTTGTAGTAGTAGTAGTAGTTTTTATAGCAGTAGTAGTAGTTTTTGTAGCAGTAGTAGTAGTAGTCGTAGTGTTTGTTGTAGTAGTAGTAGTTTTTTGTAGTAGTAGTAGTTTTTGTTGTAGTAGTAGTAGTTTTTGTAGTAGTAATAGTAGCTGTAGTGGTTGGTTGGTTGGTTTGGTTTGGTTTGGTTTGGTTTGGTTTAATTTTTTTTTTCTCCCAAGACAAGTTGATGAGAGTATGAAAGCATACACAAATGCAAAAGTAAAAACAAATTGATGCTATCTTAACCAATGACCCCTCTTACATTGGAACAGTGAAAATGGACAGGTCCAGGATGAAGCCTGGGCTGAACAAACTTGCAATTAAGCAGACATGGTCCACTTTATTGGTGGTTCAACTGGACCAGACAGCCATACAACACAGCGAATGTAGCCCATTACATTATCATCACTGGACACCTCATTAAGCGGACATGCTGAGCCTTTGTCTGCCCAGAATTTTTGTCCATTTTATCTAATATATGCTTTATGGAGGTCTATTTTATTGAGGATTTACTGTATATTTAAAACAAAAATATTGTATAGCTAATAATTATGACAATCTACCATATTGTTTTTTCCATACCTCCATATCTGGTATTATCCATGAGGTCTTCCAGGTCAATTGGAACTGAGGCTCCAGAAATAAGCATTTGAAGTTCCCTCCAGTCAAACATCTGCAGCCACTCCAGAGGTACAACATCTGCTACTCCTGTGAAAAACATGCATTAAGTGCTAACTAATTTTTACTTTTATAAATCACAGAATGGGTGGGGCTCAAGCCCATGGTAGACAAGTCCTGAAGCTCACTGGCCTGTGAACCTTAGGACTCACTTGCCATGGTAGACAAGTCCTGAAGCTCACTGGCCTGTGAACCTTAGGACTCACTTGCCATGGTAGACAAGTCCTGAAGCTCACTGGCCTGTGAACCTTAGGACTCACTTGCCATGGTAGACAAGTCCTGAAGCTCACTGGCCTGTGAACCTTAGGACTCACTTGCCATGGTAGACAAGTCCTGAAGCTCACTGGCCTGTGAACCTTAGGACTCACTTGCCATGGTAGACAAGTCCTGAAGCTCACTGGCCTGTGAACCTTAGGACTCACTTGCCATGGTAGACAAGTCCTGAAGCTCACTGGCCTGTGAACCTTAGGACTCACTTGCCATGGTAGACAAGTCCTGAAGCTCACTGGCCTGTGAACCTTAGGACTCACTTGCCATGGTAGACAAGTCCTGAAGCTCACTGGCCTGTGAACCTTAGGACTCACTTGCCATGGTAGACAAGTCCTGAAGCTCACTGGCCTGTGAACCTTAGGACTCACTTGCCATGGTAGACAAGTCCTGAAGCTCACTGGCCTGTGAACCTTAGGACTCACTTGCCATGGTAGACAAGTCCTGAAGCTCACTGGCCTGTGAACCTTAGGACTCACTTGCCATGGTAGACAAGTCCTGAAGTTCACTGGCCTGTGAATCTTTGGACTCACCTGCCATAGGTTTGAGCCCCCACTTGTTCCATATAATTTATTTATAATTGTGTTATTACGATTTTTTGAGTTATACTTAAATATTTTTTCAAACTTTTCTATCCTGAGAACACTCCTTTTTTTACATAATTGTTTTATCACATTAGCAGCATTACAGTTTTCTGAAATGATCTGAAATCTGGATTTTATTATTATTATTATCACACCGGCCGATTCCCACCAAGGCAGGGTGGCCCGAAAAAGAAAAACTTTCACCATCATTCACTCCATCACTGTCTTGCCAGAAGGGTGCTTTACACTACAGTTTTTAAACTGCAACATTAACACCCCTCCTTCAGAGTGCAGGCACTGTACTTCCCATCTCCAGGACTCAAGTCCGGCCTGCCGGTTTCCCTGAATCCCTTCATAAATGTTACTTTGCTCACACTCCAACAGCACGTCAAGTATTAAAAACCATTTGTCTCCATTCACTCCTATCAAACACGCTCACGCATGCCTGCTGGAAGTCCAAGCCCCTCGCACACAAAACCTCCTTTACCCCCTCCCTCCAACCCTTCCTAGGCCGACCCCTACCCCGCCTTCCTTCCACTACAGACTGATACACTCTTGAAGTCATTCTGTTTCGCTCCATTCTCTCTACATGTCCGAACCACCTCAACAACCCTTCCTCAGCCCTCTGGACAACAGTTTTGGTAATCCCGCACCTCCTCCTAACTTCCAAACTACGAATTCTCTGCATTATATTCACACCACACATTGCCCTCAGACATGACATCTCCACTGCCTCCAGCCTTCTCCTCGCTGCAACATTCATCACCCACGCTTCACACCCATATAAGAGCGTTGGTAAAACTATACTCTCATACATTCCCCTCTTTGCCTCCAAGGACAAAGTTCTTTGTCTCCACAGACTCCTAAGTGCACCACTCACTCTTTTTCCCTCATCAATTCTATGATTCACCTCATCTTTCATAGACCCATCCGCTGACACGTCCACTCCCAAATATCTGAATACGTTCACCTCCTCCATACTCTCTCCCTCCAATCTGATATTCAATCTTTCATCACCTAATCTTTTTGTTATCCTCATAACCTTACTCTTTCCTGTATTCACCTTTAATTTTCTTCTTTTGCACACCCTACCAAATTCATCCACCAATCTCTGCAACTTCTCTTCAGAATCTCCCAAGAGCACAGTGTCATCAGCAAAGAGCAGCTGTGACAACTCCCACTTTGTGTGTGATTCTTTATCTTTTAACTCCACGCCTCTTGCCAAGACCCTCGCATTTACTTCTCTTACAACCCCATCTATAAATATATTAAACAACCACGGTGACATCACACATCCTTGTCTAAGGCCTACTTTTACTGGGAAAAAATTTCCCTCTTTCCTACATACTCTAACTTGAGCCTCACTATCCTCGTAAAAACTCTTCACTGCTTTCAGTAACCTACCTCCTACACCATACACTTGCAACATCTGCCACATTGCCCCCCTATCCACCCTGTCATACGCCTTTTCCAAATCCATAAATGCCACAAAGACCTCTTTAGCCTTATCTAAATACTGTTCACTTATATGTTTCACTGTAAACACCTGGTCCACACACCCCCTACCTTTCCTAAAGCCTCCTTGTTCATCTGCTATCCTATTCTCCGTCTTACTCTTAATTCTTTCAATTATAACTCTACCATACACTTTACCAGGTACACTCAACAGACTTATCCCCCTATAATTTTTGCACTCTCTTTTATCCCCTTTGCCTTTATACAAAGGAACTATGCATGCTCTCTGCCAATCCCTAGGTACCTTACCCTCTTCCATACATTTATTAAATAATTGCACCAACCACTCCAAAACTATATCCCCACCTGCTTTTAACATTTCTATCTTTATCCCATCAATCCCGGCTGCCTTACCCCCTTTCATTTTACCTACTGCCTCACGAACTTCCCCCACACTCACAACTGGCTCTTCCTCACTCCTACAAGATGTTATTCCTCCTTGCCCTATACACGAAATCACAGCTTCCCTATCTTCATCAACATTTAACAATTCCTCAAAATATTCCTTCCATCTTCCCAATACCTCTAACTCTCCATTTAATAACTCTCCTCTCCTATTTTTAACTGACAAATCCACTTGTTCTCTAGGCTTTCTTAACTTGTTAATCTCACTCCAAAACTTTTTCTTATTTTCAACAAAATTTGTTGATAACATCTCACCCACTCTCTCATTTGCTCTCTTTTTACATTGCTTCACCACTCTCTTAACTTCTCTCTTTTTCTCCATATACTCTTCCCTCCTTGCATCACTTCTACTTTGTAAAAACTTCTCATATGCTAACTTTTTCTCCCTTACTACTCTCTTCACATCATCATTCCACCAATCGCTCCTCTTCCCTCCTGCACCCACTTTCCTGTAACCACAAACTTCTGCTGAACACTCTAACACTACATTTTTAAACCTACCCCATACCTCTTCGACCCCATTGCCTATGCTCTCATTAGCCCATCTATCCTCCAATAGCTGTTTATATCTTACCCTAACTGCCTCCTCTTTTAGTTTATAAACCTTCACCTCTCTCTTCCCTGATGCTTCTATTCTCCTTGTATCCCATCTACCTTTTACTCTCAGTGTAGCTACAACTAGAAAGTGATCTGATATATCTGTGGCCCCTCTATAAACATGTACATCCTGAAGTCTACTCAACAGTCTTTTATCTACCAATACATAATCCAACAAACTACTGTCATTTCGCCCTACATCATATCGTGTATACTTATTTATCCTCTTTTTCTTAAAATATGTATTACCTATAACTAAACCCCTTTCTATACAAAGTTCAATCAAAGGGCTCCCATTATCATTTACACCTGGCACCCCAAACTTACCTACCACACCCTCTCTAAAAGTTTCTCCTACTTTAGCATTCAAGTCCCCTACCACAATTACTCTCTCACTTGGTTCAAAGGCTCCTATACATTCACTTAACATCTCCCAAAATCTCTCTCTCTCCTCTGCATTCCTCTCTTCTCCAGGTGCATACACGCTTATTATGACCCACTTCTCGCATCCAACCTTTACTTTAATCCACATAATTCTTGAATTTACACATTCATATTCTCTTTTCTCCTTCCATAACTGATCATTTAACATTACTGCTACCCCTTCCTTTGCTCTAACTCTCTCAGATACTCCAGATTTAATCCCATTTATTTCCCCCCACTGAAACTCTCCTACCCCCTTCAGCTTTGTTTCGCTTAGGGCCAGGACATCCAACTTCTTTTCATTCATAACATCAGCAATCATCTGTTTCTTGTCATCTGCACTACATCCACGCACATTTAAGCAACCCAGTTTTATAAAGTTTTTCTTCTTCTCTTTTTTAGTAATTGTATACAGGAGAAGGGGTTACTAGCCCATTGCTCCCGGCATTTTAGTCGCCTCATACGACACGCATGGCTTACGGAGGAAAGATTCTTTTCCACTTCCCCATGGACAATAGAAGAAATAAAAAAGAACAAGAGCTATTTAGAAAAAGGAGAAAACCTAGATGTATGTATATATATATATGCATGTGCGTGTCTGTGAAGTGTGACCAAAGTGTAAGTAGGAGTAGCAAGATATCCCTGTTATCTTAGCGTGTTTATGAGACAGAAAAAGAAACCAGCAATCCTACCATCATGCAAAACAGTTACAGGTTTTTGTTTCACAGTCATCTGGCAGGACGGTAGTACTTCCCTGGGTGGTTGCTGTCTACCAACCTACTTACAATCTTCTTTGATATAATATTTGCAAACAACTTCAACAAATGATCATGTTCAGACTACAGGTGCCTCAGCAAGATAAGTTTAAACTTCTCAATGCTTTGTTTGATACAGATTTACAAACAGGGGTTTGAATAAAAAACAAAAACAAAGAAATGCATACAAACATAGATGGATTCCTTAAAAAAAAAAAAAAAAAAAAAGGAATTAAATAGAGGAGGAAAATAATACCAGCTCACAGTGCAGTTATGGAATCCAAGCCAACTGGTATGATTTATGATGCAATTTTTCCCAGGGAATATTGCATGAGGATAAAGGAATTAAAAGAATGAAGGGAAGTAACAGAGTAATCAACAACTGAATGAGATATGAATTAATGTTAATTATGGGCAAAAATGAATTCTCAGATAACCTACTTAGTTTTGTTATTACACAAATTTCCAAAATATTTGTTGCTGTCATCTACTTTACAACCCACCACAAAATAAACCCAAGTCCCGAACAAGAATACGACAAGAACAATACAGCAACAAGAATCGCTGAAAAATATCAGAAGCAGCAAACAGGATAAGGGCTAAAATAATGATAGTAGGAGATTTCAGTCATGAAGAGATAATCCAGAAGAACTGGACTCACATGGAGAAGTCTATAAAAATGAGAGAGAGAGTAAATGGCTTGAATTTATAATTTAGACATTCAAGCAAGATGTTAAAAAGCCAACAAATTAAGAGGTAATGACTCACAAAATTGTAATAAGAAGTTGATGAACAAGCAAGGCTGAACCTTGTATTCACATCCAGTGAGAATAGAATATGAATGCCATTAACCCTTTAGAATTCCATCATCGAAATTTGGATGTGTTTCTAGTATGTTATTGAATGGCTCTTTCTAAGACCTTTTACTTTTACAATGTTTGCAATAAGTTTCATAATTTTTTTTATAATACTTGAGAGTCCAAACAGTCATTATTTGTATTACAAGTAATTGGTTTCCAATCACTCATAAGTAGGAATGATACACTGCTTCACATTTCGCCTCCTCATCTATCACAAGAAAAAGTTAAGTCTTTGATTGGGTCCCTGAGGAAGACAGACTTCTGTTACTGGCTAGAGGCATCATAATTTATTTCATGCTCAATGATAGGGATCTTAAAATTATCAAATAGTCCCTTTTGAGTTGTGAAAATGATGAAGGCCTAACGGCACATGATCAGTGGGTGTTGACATTTAGCTACCTGGTGGAAAAGAAGGGAAAACAGAGAGAGGCATGCTATGAGCTCAACAGAAGAAGAATATGGGTAAGTACAAGAACTAGAAGAGAAGACAAAGGAGATAGAAATATCTAGTGTTGCCACGACTAGTGTATTAACAAAGTAATGAAACTCTTGATAGAACTTGACATAGTAAAGGCATCGTGTCAAGATGAACTATCATCAAGAACATAAAGAGAAGCCAAAATACTGTGCAAGACACTCGCATAATACATAACGAGAAGTGACGTAGCAACTGAAGTGAAGTGGCAACTACGAAAACATCAAAGTGTAGTGAACATATAAAATACAACACTGCATAATGATACCTTTCTTAAAAGCTTGACTCTGCTTTGCAATTTGCTTGTTAAGCTTGTAGTCGGCCATTCGATAGATGTATTCAATTCGGTTTTCATTTGTGACTGCTATATTAGAACCATTTGGAATTAATTCTTCTATCTGTAAAAAAGAGTAAAAATTATACATCTGTATGCATCCAATAGCTGCATGTAATTGCTATGAGGACTAGGTTTTTACTAGGTCTGATTCAATTATTGGGGCACCAGAAATCATGACCAATCATTCCAGGTTATATTTTATTATCTGGGAAATAGAATAAATCACCTATTCTCATGTGATAATGAATTCAAAATGGAAGGTAAGTGTAATATAGGAGAGGCTTGGGGACATGATAAATGAACAGAGGAAATGTTTTAGCACCAAGAACGTCAACATTATTTATTTTGAACTCTAATTTTAACCCTTTCAGGGTCGAGACCCCCGATCTTTAACTCACTGTCGGAAAAAAAAAAAAAAAAAAAAGGTGTTTCTTATGAAATGATTGAGAATATTTTTCCAATCACAGTGACACAAAAAGTATGAAATTTGATGGAAAACTTGCGGAATTATGCCCTCACAAAGTTTGCAGTCTCGACAATATTTATGAATCGGCAATTTCGCGGATTCATAAATATTTCGCCGATTCAGTCTACTAAAATCACAGCTATTTCACTAGAATTCCATTTGTTCTATCAACTGAGTATAAGAAACTGCCTATTTATCGATTTCAACTACCCAATAAAGTGGTCAGAGAAATTGGCAATTTGGCCAATTTCATACAAATTTCAGAAGATGCCAATTTCAAAATTGGGTCCAGAATAAACAAGAGAGACATTCCTGGCACTAAAATAACATTTTATCTGTTCATTAGTCCTGCCTCCAGGCCCCTCTTATGTTACTTTTGCTTTCCATTTCCAATTTTTATTCTCACAAAAAATAGAAGATTTACTGTTATGTATACTACTGCATCACTGTAAAAATGGCATAAATATCAGTGCACTTGTGCAAGAATATTAGACTCACCAGTTGATGTGTATTGGACACGTGGCATGATTTATTTACTCTTGAACATCAGCAAAAATTGAACATTTTCACTACTTTGCACTCAATTTCAAGGTACTTATCATCATGAAACCAATCAAAATTGTCGTTATTTCTGTAATATATCTTCCATTCTATCAAATGAGACCAAGAAAACTGAGAATACAACCATAAATACCATACGAAAATAGACTGCAAAGTCGCTGTTTAAAACTTGGCCGTAGCTTTTTTTTCCTCATTATGTACTGTGTGCTGCAGGATTTTTTTTTTATACTGCACACACTGACTATGCAGACCCATTCTTTCACATCTAGGTACCAGCCTTTTCCTGCTTGATGTGAGGGAGCTAGAATTTACGCGTACTAGTAAGTCACCAACACTGGTGCGTAAGACGTACTAGTACATCAAAAACCCTGAAAGGGTTAAAATGGTATTTTTTAAATTTGTGTAAAATTGGCCAGATTACCAACTTCTGCGCACTTTATAGGATAGTTGTAATAAATGAATGAACAGTTTCTTGTGCGAATCGATAGAACACAAGGGATACTAGAGAAATAGCTAAGAATTTGGTCGAAGGGAGTAATGGAATTGACTTAAAATAGAACTCAAATTCGGTGAAGTCATTGATGTGAAAACTGTGCCCAGATAGCTAATTTTGCACCTATACAGTTCCTTAAGTTTTCCATTAATTTTCATACTTTTGGTGTCATTACCTTCAGAAAAAGATTCTCTACCGTTTCAGAATAAAAAATACGGAAGAATCCCACTAATACAGCAGGTTAGGTTTGGGCTACTGCTGTAAAGCAAAAATCATTATCAAATGAATATAAAAGCCTGATAACATGTTTTCACTATCATATATTGAGTAATAGAGCTAGGCCTAAAAAATGCATATACAGTACAGTACACACATTGCGTACCTTAAAATATTTTCATCCTTAGCTTATAGCGAGTGGTGAATATATTTGTTGTAGAAAGTCTGAGTAAATGAAGAATGGGTATAACTGAAAACTGCTGCATTAGAGAAAAAGCTGTAAAGCGAAGGGCTGTAAAGCAGGGCCCTTCTGTATTAACCCTTTGAGTGTTGAGACCCCTGCTCGCGAACTTGCTCCCAGGGTTGAAGACTTAACCCTTTCAGGGTCCAAGGTCCAAACCTGGAGTCATGCACCAGTGTCCAAGAATTTTCAAAAAAAAAATTTGTTATTTTTTCTTATGAAATCGTAGAGAATCTTTTTGTGAAGGTAATAAAACAAAAAGTACGAAATTTGGTGGAAAATTGACGAAATTATGCTCTCGCGAATTTTGATGTGTCAGCGATATTTACGAATCGGCGATTTTGCCGACTTTGACTCCCATTTTAGGCCAATTACATTATTCCAATCAACCAAATTCTTAGCTATTTCACTAGTATTACTTCTATTCTATTGATTGAGCACAAGAAATCGCCAAGTCAACTGTTTCAACTACAAAATAAAGTGATCGGAAATTGTTAATTTGGCAAATTTAACACAAAGTTCAAAATATTCCAATTTCAAAATAGGGTCCAGAATGAACAATGTAGGCATTCCTGGCACTAAACTAACATTTCCTCTGTTCATTAGTTATGTTTTGAGGCTTTACAAATAAATTCCATTTTGATTTTTTATTCACATAATGAATTTTTATTCACACCAAAAAATAGAAGATTTACTGTTATGCAATACTGTAATAATTGTATAAATATCATCACCATATTTGTGAATGTATATTAGACCCACCAGCTGACGTGTATTAGACGTGTGAGGTCGTTTGTTTACTCTTGAATATCGGCAAAAATTTAACATTTCTGCTACTTTGAGCTCAGTTTCAAGACATTTCCAGTGCTAAAACCAATCAAAATCATCTCTATTTCTGTAATATGTCTTCCATTCTATCAAATGAGACCAAGAAATCGCAAATACAACTATAAAAAACATACAAAAAAACACTGCAAAGTTGCTGTTTTAATCGAAAAATCATGATTTCATTTTTTTTCTCTCATTATACACAGTGTGCTGCAGGATCTGTTTTATGTGGTGCACACATACCACATAGATGTATTCTCTCATATCTAGGCCCAAATGTACCACTCACAGTTTATCAGAGTGAGCTGAGCTCATGGCGTAGATCTACGGTTTGGACCCTGAACGTAAAGCCGTAGATCTACGGGATGGACCCTGAAAGGGTTAAAAAAAAAAAAAAGTATGAAATGACAGAATCTTTTTGCAAAGGTAATGAAACCAAAGGTATGAAATTTGATGGAAAATTTAGGGAATTACACTCACAAAGTTAGCGGTCTCGGCAATATTTACACATTGGCCATTTCACCTACTTTGAGCCCTATTTTGGGCCAATTATTTTGTTCCAGTCAACCAGACTCACAGCTACTTTGCTATAACTCCTTCTATTCTACTGAGTACAAGAAACAGCCCATTTACCTATTTCAACTACAAAATAAAGTGATCAAAAATTACTAATTTTGCCAATTTCACACACAAATCAAGAAAGGCTAGTTTCAAAATAGGGTCCAGAATAAACAATGCAGACATTCCTGGCACTAAAATATCACTTTTTCTGTTCATTAGTCACATCTTCAAGCCTCTCTTGTATTACGTTTGCTTTAAATTTTGAATTTTTATTCACACAAAAAATAGATTTATTGTTATTCAGACTACTGCATAATTGTAATAATTGTATAAATAATATCAGTACATTCGTGAATGCATATTAGACTCATTGAGACATTTATGCAACATATGGGAATCTTTACTGAAGCAACGTTTCGCCACACAGTGGCTTCATCAGTCTTATACGAAGCAGGAAGGTATAAGGAGAGGAGGAGTTTGAGGTAATCAGTCCCTCAGCCTGGAGTCGATGTGTTCAGTCCATCAATCTTGTAGAAAGTACAGCACAGGGCCGTAGCAGTGGCATATATACTGTAGTCACGTGAGGTGAAGCAGGAGGAGGCAGGGCCATAGTAGAACCATCCACTAATCTAAGTAGGTCTTCGTCCAAAGAAGACCTACTTAGATTAGTGGATTACTGGTTTCTCCAGTACTGACTTTGCATCTGACTGTTTATTCGGCCCTGATGGGCTGATGCCTGGTTTGTTATGTCCCATTGTGCTGCCCATCTGTCCCATTCCCCCTTTTTGTCTCTTTCTTTGGTCCGATCATTTCTCTTTATGTCGAAAAAAGATTGCTGCTCATTTTCCCTTTCTCTGCTTTCCCTGTAGTGCCGCGTTCCTTTTGCATGATGGCTGGGCAGCTCAGGTCATAACATTCTCTGGATTGTGTTGAAGGTTTGCAAATCACTGGATGGAAGTACCTGCACTCTTTGTCAAAGCAACACTTTCCCTTTCTCAACATGTTCGCACATTTTCTGTTGTGTTTATTCCAGCAAGCTCTGCCATATAGGCACATACCTTTTGCATAGTATCTGCAAATGTTCTGACTGCCTATATTTACTGATTTTGTGTCTTTCCCAACTTCTGCCACTTGATCTGAATTCTCTTGTTTTCTTTCATCTAGGTGTATTTCTTCCCTTTTTTTATTTTCATTTGTTCCTGCTCTAGCTTTCTCTTCCTCCCTTTCCCTTTTCTCTATGTTATGTACCCATGTTTTGTTCTTTTCTGACTTGCTCTGAATGATATTCTCCACTCTTTTTTCCACTCCTTGGTTTTTACCTTTATTTGTGTTTTCCTCCTTTTCCTGCTCCTTGTCCCTTGTTTTCCACTTTTTGTATATATCTGACAAGCTCCTTAGGAACTTTCTTACGCTTTCTAGGTTTTCACTTTTCAGTACCTCTCTTATGCCCGACAAGCTTTCCATCTCACTGGAGCAAATCTAGAATCGACTTTCTTGTTTTAGGCCATTTCTCATGATTGAATTAAGCTTTGTATATGATATACGGGATGTAACCACAGGTGTGGTCAAGACAGATGTATAGTATATAAGTGAAGACACGATCACTGTGGCCATGGCAGTGGCGGTGGTGGTGGTGGTGGCCACGGCGGCCACCTGCCTCACTCTATGCTGCTGCCTTTTTCGTTTCTCTAGCTTTTTTCATAGTTTCTAATCGCTTCCTGAGCTTCTTGCTGATTGTACGCAAATACTGTCTCTTTGGGCGAGGCATTGTGTAAGAAATTTGTACAATACAGTGGACCCCCGCATAACGATTACCTCTGAATGCAACCAATTATGTAAGTGTATTTATGTAAGTGCGTTTGTATGTGTATGTTCGGGGGTCTGAAATGGACTAATCTACTTCACAATATTTCTTATGGGAACAAATTCGGTCAGTACTGGCACCTGAACATACTTCTGGAGTGAAAAAATATCGTTAACCGGGGGTCCACTGTATAAGACAAAATTACGCATCCCAAGGGTCTGCCGCGGTCACTCAGAGCGGCACACCTCCTCTTCCTTTTGACCCTTGGTTGACACTGAGATAGCTGTGGTCTAGCAGTGCCTACAGCCACCCAGTGGGTTACCAATTTGTATTTTGAAGCATTTGACACAAAAATATGAAAAAAATTACGAAAAATGTCTAAAAATGACAACATAGTTATTATTATTACTATTATATTGTATTATTATTATTATTATATTATTATTATTGTTATAATTATTATTATTATTCTTAGTATGTATGTATTATTATAGTTATTATTATTATTACATATGTATTATAATTATTCTTATTATTATTATTAATTTAGGGAACTGGAGCACAGATCCAATTCCCTAGATCAAGAGCCCATCACTACATACATACTACTACTAATAATAATTATTATTATAACAATAATAATAATAATATGAATTGCAGACACTTCTCACTTGACAACCTACCTGTTGAATGACCGCACGGACTTATGACCAGCTCTGACCTGTACTCACAGTATGCAAACCTAAGTAATGTATATTAGAGCTGATTTCTTCTATTCTTTTATTACAGTATACAGTACACCACTGGATAAACATTTAACAATATACTAAAATTGTTATAAATGGTGCAAAGGTGACATTAAAACAATATCTAAAGATGGTTGACACAAACCCACTATCAGTACAGTATGCCTGAAATATCAACCAATTTGCTGAACGACCTGGTCATAAGAACGGAACTTGGTCATTAAGTCAGGAGTGCCTGTACTGTATATTTATAATGCACTAATATAAAGCACTTACAGTGTTCTGGCCAAGATCAGAGTTGAGAACTGTAAAATCCAAGCCCAGATCCTGTACATCTCCCTGGTAGGTCTTGAGGTATAGCAAGTTACGACAAAGCTCGGGGTCAAGGGAGTCCAGATGATGGAACTCAACTGATGATGATGATCGTCCCAAAAGCTTGGACACAAAGTATCCCGCTAATGGGACTTCCACTAGTAAATTTTCATACAGTGCCTGTGTGAAAGATACCATTTAAATTACAGTATAAATAACTAGAGGAATTCTATAAATAAGTACCAAACACTACATGATTGGTGTATCTTTCAAAAAGTGATTTAGTCGTGAATTAATAAATACAGTTTCCCAGAGTAAAACAGAATTGATTACAGCACTATTAATTAATAACCAAAGTAGAGGTTTCCAACTTACACAGTGGACATTCAAAATACGCATGGTTATGTTCATGATAATTGAGCTACCAATGATTTCTGTGACTTATGGATTGAAAAACATATGGGAAAAATAGGGTTTGCATTCCTAAGACCTCAAAAAAAAAAAAAATTCAAGTAAATATTTTTATCATCATAATTCCATGTAATTTTATCAATGAGCATTCTGTAAAATATCTGAACTCAAATGAGGTTCACACAGCTAAAAAATCATTACATTAATATTGTACATTATTATTTGCTACACACTGCAAGTCAAGTTTGGGGTGCTTAACATCTTGGAATGGTGAGGACTGCTGTGGTCCTAATGGACCAAAGTCAAATGTAGGGGATCTTGTGATGTTGAATATTCAGGATCATGTGAGGTTGAAGATTGGGGATCATGTGATGCTGCAATTTCATCAGTTGGCTGATGCAGAGGAGAACTCAAATGTTGCTAGTTTGATTTGACTCTGAAGTTCTTGATACAGAAGTCCATAAGGCCCAAAGCATGTATTACAGCACTGTTTCATGATAAGTCATGGTACAGTCATACCCCGCCCTACGTCATTAACCCTTTGACTGTTTTCGACGTATAAATACGTCTTACGAGCCAATGTTTCTGACGTATATATACTCAATAATTCTAGCGGCTTCAAATCAAGTGGGAGAAAGCTGGTAGGCCCACATGTGAGAGAATGGGTCTGTGTGGTCAGTGTGCACCACATAAAAAAAATCCTGCAGCACACATTGCGTAATGAGAAAAAAAAAACTCTGATCGTTTTTTTGGAATAAAACGCCGACTTTGAGGTGTATTTTCGTATAGTATTTATCGTTGTATTCGCGTTTTCATGGTCTTAGGTGATAAAATGGAAAACATGTTACAGAAATGGAGATGATTTTCGTTACTTTTACGATGAAAACGACGTTGAAACTGAGCTCAAAGTAGCGGAAATGTTCGATTTTTACCAATGTTCAAGAGTAAATAAATCACACCACACGTCCAATACACGTCAACTGGGGAGTCTAATATTCTTTCACTAGTGCACTGATATTATTTATACCATTTTTACAATAATGCAGTCGTCTGTATAACAGTAAATTTTGTATTTTTTTTGTATGAATAAAAAATAAAAATAGAAAGCAATAATAATATAAGAGGGGGCTAGAGATGTGACTAATGAACAGAGCATATGTTATTTTAGTGCCACGAATGTCTACCTTGTTTATTCTGGACCCTATTTTGAAATTGGCATCTTTTTTATTTTGCGTGAAATTGGCCAAATTGCCAATTTCTGATCACCATACTGGGTAGTCCAATTTAGTAAATGGGAGGTTTCTTGTACTCAGCTGATAGATAAAATGGAGTTCTAAAGAAATAGCTATGAGTTTGGTCAACTGGAACAATGGAATTGGCTGAAAATTGGGCTCAAAGTCGGCGAAATCGCCGATACGCATATGTCGCCGAGACCGCTAACTTCGCGGGAGCATAATTCCACGAGTTTTCGACCAAATTTCGAACTTTTGGTGTCATTACCATCGGGAAAAGATTCTCTATCATTTCATAAGAAAAAATAATTTTTTTTTTTCAAAAATTGAGCGACATAGAATGACAGTTTCAGAGAGGGGCCTGAAACAGTCAAAGGGTTAATTGGTTCCACGAGCCGTGACGTAACCCGGTTTTTTTACATAAACTAGAAGTCATTCCTTAAAAATGCCTTACCATTGCGACAAACACTGTAAACCTACAGTAAATAACTCTCAAAAGAATAGAGACTCTCCTCACTTAATGACGGAGTTAGGGGCCAAAGACAACGTCGGTAAACATATTAATAGCAAATTGAGGAATCACCCTATACTGACACTTCAAAAGTGTCACCACCCAAAATTAAAACATTCAGTTTTATGTTTGCTGGGAAATTCCTTTCAATCCATTTATTATTAATGGTAATACAACATAAGATAAGTCAATGACTTACTTCTGAGATATTCCAGTAAATGCGTGCATACCTGACTACATGTACTTGGGATTTTTTTTTTTTTTTTGAGAAAATCACACTTTTTTCAGTCTATGCATAGAATAAGAATGATCTTCTATAGTTACCCTTCGGGCGCATAGCACGTAACTTTTTTTATTTTTTTATTTATTTATTTATTTATTTATTACCAATTTGAGCACACATACAGAGGTACAAAAAAATACAGATAAGAGCAGCATGCCAAAGCCACTTATACTATGCATAGCATTACGGGCTGGCTTAAAATTAACTTAAGATTAACTAAGCAATGATGAAATCAGTGATAAAACATTAATGTAAACAGATTACTATAAAGCACAAGTGAGTATTACAAAGACATGTCATATGGTTGCATTCAGTCATATGAAGGATTCTGTTAGGTAGCGTATTTAAAAAATAATAAAGTTAGATTCGGTTTTAGGTTTAACATTTATGTGATATAATTGTGAGAAACATTTTAGATATACAATTTATAAGGTTCAGTTATTCAGTATTTATTTGGTTTTGGGTGAGTAAGTGATCTTTGAGAAGAGACTTGAATTTATAAACAGGTAGTGTTTCTTTTATATTTACAGGTAATGAATTCCAGATTTTAGGGCCTTTTATGTGCATTGAGTTTTTGCATAGTGTGAGATGGACACGAGGAACATCAAAGAGTGATCTGTGCCTTGTGTTATGGTCATGTGTTCTGTTGAGGTTGGCAAGGAGATGTTTTAGGGGAGGGTTAATATCAGAGTTAAGTGTTCTATGTATGTAATAGGTGCAGTAATAAGTATGGATGTTTTGTATGGTGAGTAGGTTTAGTGAATTGAATATTGGTGGAGTGTGCTGCCTGTAGTGAGAATTTGGTCGCTGTTAGGGAAAAGTTCAAAAGGTAGGAATAGTGAGGGAGTATATAGTAACAATAGTTTCATTGCCGGCTACTTGTTAAGGTAGGGTAAGTCCAGCTCCCGCTATTCCTCCCCCTTTTTCCCCCTCCCCGAAAGTGATAGTTTGATTGCCGGCTGCTTGTTAAGGTAGGGTCAGTCTAGCTCCCGCTATCCCTTCCCCTCCCTCTTCCCCCCCCGAAAGGTGACGTGTGGGGCTCCAGCCAAACAGTAATCACTCGACTCACAGCTCCCAGCACTACTGTAAGTACATGCCTGTTCACATTCTAGTGGATTTATTGGTTGAAAGCTTCACTTTTGACCATTAATAAACTTAGTCCTTTCAGTCTTGCTCTGTTAAATGTCTTAATAATCACCACGTCTTTTAGGTATTGTACTTATCAAGGAGAGTGATTTCTTAAGCAGTAGGTAACCTGTCTCTCTTTCCAGCTTGAAATGACAGAATGGGTCACCTGCCAACCAACAAGTAGAATTGAAGGAGACGGACTAACGTTCTGGGACGTCCCATTTTTGATCCACTTACCTGTTTGTGTATGCAAGTAGCAGGATATAACCCCTCATCACTGCAGTGGTAAAGAACCTGCTTTCCTGTCATCTAGACGGATTATTGACGGCTATAAAATCCGTGAAGAACAAGCCGGTGGGTTGTCACCAACACCTGCGACCCCTCCCCCCATCATCAGCAACGGCCACGATTTCAAAAACACGCAGTGTCACCAACACCAGACACCCAAGTTTTATATTTATATATATATACATGAAGGCCCCGCTTTACGGCGTTTCACTTTACGGCGTTCCGCTAATACGGACATTTCAAATTATGACCAAAACTCGCTATACGGCTCCCCCCACCTGACTTTCTAATATGGTCACCGTGCCCCACCCTGTTTGTTTACATTCTCCATGAGCTCAGTAAGCACTAAGTCTCTCCATTTTGTCTGGAAACTCCAAAATTTCAAATGTTTTTAAAAGTTATTTCATATTTTATATACTCTGATAAATATACTTATGTATACCTGTACCTAAA
Organism: Cherax quadricarinatus; assembly: GCF_038502225.1. Classification (NCBI taxonomy): domain Eukaryota; kingdom Metazoa; phylum Arthropoda; class Malacostraca; order Decapoda; family Parastacidae; genus Cherax; species Cherax quadricarinatus. The sequence continues at coordinate 42,147,503 of NC_091304.1, read as the reverse complement.
TAAACTTACATACTGTGCTGGCATGCAGGTACACATTAAAATTGGTAAGTGTCTTAAGTCTCCAGACGTCATATTAGTAATGATAATAATAATCATCGAGTCATTTAAATGTCGTATATTACGTTAATATACACATTTTCATTAATCCATCTATGATATTTTTTCAAAATTATATAATAAACACGATGCATAACATATAAATAAGATAAATACACCCCACAGTAGAATAAATAAACATAAATGTGAGATGTGGTAGCAGACGCCTTGCACAAGTGACGCCATATTAGAAATGATAATAATAATAATAATAATAACAATACTCACCGAGTCTCATTAAATGTCGTATATTACGTAATATACACATTTTCATTAATCCATCTATGATATTTTTTCAAAATTATATAATAAACACGATACATAACATAAAAAGATGATAAATACACCCCACAATAGAATAAATAAACATAAATATAAGATGTGGGAGCCACATAACTTGTACAAGTGACGGCAAGAATAACATTTTCTCTAATCTAACATAAGAGAAAATGTGTTACTGGGGGTAACTGTAGAAAATTATTCCTTTCGTATGTATGTAAGTAAGTTTATTCAGGTATACACAAATACAGTTACATAGATTATCATACATAACAACATATGTGTAGAGAACCTAGGATAACCCAAAAAAGTCAGAGTGACTTATTTCCATTGCCTTCACTCAGAGCTTCATTTCTTCTCAAAATGATGTTACATGAGAATGGGAGTGTTCTTCTTTATTAATTCTACCGTATCAATGTAGAGACAACCTGTACACAATGTAACTTGTACACAAACCAGACGTGTACACTTCGTTTGTTTACAAAACTTACGTTCGCCTGGTTTGTTTACATAACTCTGCGCCTGTCCCCTCTCATGTACTCATTCTTTCTCTCTCTCATTTATTCGTTTTATCTCATTTACTTACTCCTGACCCTACATTAAGACTACAAATATTTTAAGGTAAGTAATGAGTGAACTGTATATACATTTGATCGCTCTGGGATGCTTAAATATCATGGAATATATGTGTGGGTGGGTTGGCCTGGTATGGTAGCCTGGCTGATTACCATACATACCACACTTCATTTCTTACAATAAATACTACTTGTCTCACCCTAGATTAAGACTATAAATATTTTAAGGTAAGTAATGAGTGCAATATGTGTGTATTGTACTTTTTTATTGTTTTTTTGATGCCTGGTTCTATTGCTAACTTAATATATGTTAGTGTAAACTTGTTATCTAGTGTTTGTATGCATTTATAAGTGGAAAAAAAAGGGTGTTCCACTTTACGGCGGTAGCCTGGAACCTAACCTGCCACATAAGTGGGGCCCTGCTGTATGTATGTATGTATGTATGTATGTATGTATGTATGTATGTATGTATGTATGTATGTATGTATGTATGTATGTATATATATATATATATATATATATATATATATATATATATATTTATATATATATATATATATATATATAGGGTAAGATATAAACAGCTATTGGAGGATAGATGGGCTAATGAGAGCATAGGCAATGGGGTCGAAGAGGTATGGGGTAGGTTTAAAAATGTAGTGTTAGAGTGTTCAGCAGAAGTTTGTGGTTACAGGAAAGTGGGTGCAGGAGGGAAGAGGAGCGATTGGTGGAATGATGATGTAAAGAGAGTAGTAAGGGAGAAAAAGTTAGCATATGAGAAGTTTTTACAAAGTAGAAGTGATGCAAGGAGGGAAGAGTATATGGAGAAAAAGAGAGAGGTTAAGAGAGTGGTGAAGCAATGTAAAAAGAGCGCAAATGAGAGAGTGGGTGAGCTGTTATCAACAAATTTTGTTGAAAATAAGAAAAAGTTTTGGAGTGAGATTAACAAGTTAAGGAAGCCTAGAGAACAAATGGATTTGTCAGTTAAAAATAGGAGAGGAGAGTTATTAAATGGAGAGTTAGAGGTATTGGGAAGATGGAGGGAATATTTTGAGGAATTGTTAAATGTTGATGAAGATAGGGAAGCTGTGATTTCGTGTATAGGGCAAGGAGGAATAACATCTTGTAGGAGTGAGGAAGAGCCAGTTGTGAGTGTGGGGGAAGTTCGTGAGGCAGTAGGTAAAATGAAAGGGGGTAAGGCAGCCGGGATTGATGGGATAAAGATAGAAATGTTAAAAGCAGGTGGGGATATAGTTTTGGAGTGGTTGGTGCAATTATTTAATAAATGTATGGAAGAGGGTAAGGTACCTAGGGATTGGCAGAGAGCATGCATGGTTCCTTTGTATAAAGGCAAAGGGGATAAAAGAGAGTGCAAAAATTATAGGGGGATAAGTCTGTTGAGTGTACCTGGTAAAGTGTATGGTAGAGTTATAATTGAAAGAATTAAGAGTAAGACGGAGAATAGGATAGCAGATGAACAAGGAGGCTTTAGGAAAGGTAGGGGGTGTGTGGACCAGGTGTTTACAGTGAAACATATAAGTGAACAGTATTTAGATAAGGCTAAAGAGGTCTTTGTGGCATTTATGGATTTGGAAAAGGCGTATGACAGGGTGGATAGGGGGGCAATGTGGCAGATGTTGCAAGTGTATGGTGTAGGAGGTAGGTTACTGAAAGCAGTGAAGAGTTTTTACGAGGATAGTGAGGCTCAAGTTAGAGTATGTAGAAAAGAGGGAAATTTTTTCCCAGTAAAAGTAGGCCTTAGACAAGGATGTGTGATGTCACCGTGGTTGTTTAATATATTTATAGATGGGGTTGTAAGAGAAGTAAATGCGAGGGTCTTGGCAAGAGGCGTGGAGTTAAAAGATAAAGAATCACACACAGGGTGGGAGTTGTCACAGCTGCTCTTTGCTGATGACACTGTGCTCTTGGGAGATTCAGAAGAGAAGCTGCAGAGATTGGTGGATGAATTTGGTAGGGTGTGCAAAAGAAGAAAATTAAAGGTGAATACAGGAAAGAGTAAGGTTATGAGGATAACAAAAAGATTAGGTGATGAAAGATTGAATATCAGATTGGAGGGAGAGAGTATGGAGGAGGTGAACGTATTCAGATATTTGGGAGTGGACGTGTCAGCGGATGGGTCTATGAAAGATGAGGTGAATCATAGAATTGATGAGGGAAAAAGAGTGAGTGGTGCACTTAGGAGTCTGTGGAGACAGAGAACTTCGTCCTTGGAGGCAAAGAGGGGAATGTATGAGAGTATAGTTTTACCAACGCTCTTATATGGGTGTGAAGCATGGGTGATGAATGTTGCAGCGAGGAGAAGGCTGGAGGCAGTGGAGATGTCATGTCTGAGGGCAATGTGTGGTGTGAATATAATGCAGAGAATTCGTAGTTTGGAAGTTAGGAGGAGGTGCGGGATTACCAAAACTGTTGTCCAGAGGGCTGAGGAAGGGTTGTTGAGGTGGTTCGGACATGTAGAGAGAATGGAGCGAAACAGAATAACTTCAAGAGTGTATCAGTCTGTAGTGGAAGGAAGGCGGGGTAGGGGTCGGCCTAGGAAGGGTTGGAGGGAGGGGGTAAAGGAGGTTTTGTGTGCGAGGGGCTTGGACTTCCAGCAGGCATGCGTGAGCGTGTTTGATAGGAGTGAATGGAGACAAATGGTTTTTAATACTTGACGTGCTGTTGGAGTGTGAGCAAAGTAACATTTATGAAGGGATTCAGGGAAACCGGCAGGCCGGACTTGAGTCCTGGAGATGGGAAGTACAGTGCCTGCACTCTGAAGGAGGGGTGTTAATGTTGCAGTTTAAAAACTGTAGTGTAAAGCACCCTTCTGGCAAGACAGTGATGGAGTGAATGATGGTGAAAGTTTTTCTTTTTCGGGCCACCCTGCCTTGGTGGGAATCGGCCAGTGTGATAATAAAAAAAAAAATAAAAATATATATATATTTATATATATATATATATATATATATATATATATTTATATATTTATATATATATATATATTTATATATATATATATATATATATATATTAGCGTTGAATTCAGTTATCATTTATATTTTTAATTTTTCATTTTCTGTAATGTACGATTAATATTTCATATTTACGTGTTTTATATTTTATATTTTCTAAATAATAAAGTGTTTATGTTTGTCAGCTTTTATTCTTTTTCTATGCATTAATTTTCCTGAGGAGGAGCCAGCCTTAGTAATACTGACTGAAGTTGTTACAGGGCTGAGTAAGCCTTCACAAGTGGCGACCTTGCCAGGATCAACTCAACTGAATCAAGATTCAACTCCATTTCGAATCTACCATTGGAACTTCAACGCCGCATACCACAGACGGTTACCACCAGCCATGAGTAATCATTCTCTATGGTAGGACTACGGTACAGGTATTTAAAAGATTTGGTGATTGTTACAGTCTCAATTTATTGTAAGTCAAGTCAGGCAGGATATAATAGTTAATTCTGCCACCTTTCTTTCAAGCTTGAAACACTTTGGAGGATTAGACTCTAGGGACCCGAGATTTTCCAGTGACAATTTGTTTCATTGAGCTCTTTATTATATCAAGGGAACTGTCGTAGGTCACTCTTGATTTATTGGTGAGAAGACTGGATGGTCAAGGGACCCCATTCTACTTACTGTTTGCTCGGAGCCGGCATAGAACCCTTCATTTTCCCCACCAGATAAGAACATTCATCAGAGAACTTAACCTGATTAAAGCTGAGGAAGTTGCTGAGGCCGCTGACCTGTATGCTGAGGCTCACAATTCCTATAAAGACCTAAAGGGATCGAACCCTAAGGGCAAGGGTTCATCAGATCTTCAGAAATCAAAGCTTCTAGTGGAAAGTAAAATGACTTCTTTTATTCCTGTTTGTCATTTGTGTGGTGTTAAGGGACATAAATGTCCCAATTGTCCTTCTAAGAAGGTCCAAAAAGTTGGAAGATGTTTTAAAGACTGTAATGACCAGGCACCCTTCTGTTCAGGAACAGTTAATGGACTTAATGTATCTACCATTTTATGAGACACAGGATGCACATGTATAGTCATTTCTGATAAGCTGTTCCTTAATCTTAAAGAAACTCATTCCTCTGCTATACTTTCAGACTGCTTGGGCCATACAGACACTTTTCCTACCATCCGTTGTTACATTAGGTCTAAATGGTTCACAGGTTGGTCTGAAGCCGTACTAGCTCCCATCACTTCTTGCTCCGTACTAATAGGTAATGTAAAAGGTGCCATTCTTCCTTCTGAGGTTGACCTTTCATCACCAAAGATGGACATAAGTGTTTCAGATCCTCTTCCTGTAGAGCCAGAGAAGCCCCTCGAAAGTTCAGATGAGACAATGTCTCGTGAGATTCATGTGGGATTAAAAACCAGTGATGCTACTTTCGAAAGCGAGGTAGTAGGATCACCGGTTCACTTGTTAGATGAAAGTGAAGATATCACCTCCGATACCATAAATGTCTTGACTAGGGCTCAGACCAAAACCCAGGCTTCTCCTACTGTCCATCCTTTGATTTTCCCTGACTTTAAGCCTTTAGATATATCGAAGGACTCCTTTGTCAATTTACAACGTAATTGCCCTTCTCTTCAGAATTGCCATAATGCCGTTAAACAAAATCAAGTTATCCAAAGGAAAAACTTTTCATATAAATTTGAATATATAAAAGGTATCTTGTACAAGTCAGTATTCAAATTAAATTCAGATGAGATAGACTATTCCATCTTAGTTGTTCCAAGTCAATGCAGAGAGACTGTTCTTAAAATGGCTCATGACCTGCCAGTGGCCGGACATTTCTCGCATTGTAAAACCTTAAATAAAATTAGGGAAACCTATTTTTGGCCAAAAATGTCCTCAGATGTCACTACCTATAGTAGATCGTGTAAAGTTTGCCACTGTCATCCTCCCGAGGTACCAGGCGAGTACCTATGGTCAAAATGCCAGTCTTTACGGTACCCTTTGAAAGAGTAGCTATTGACATCATTGGTCCTTTATCTCCACTTTCATCTGGGGGACATAGATATATATTAACATTAGTTGATTATGCTTCGAGTTTCCCTGAAGCCGTACCCTTAAAGACCATAACTACTACAGAGGTGGCTGAAGCACTTTTGTCCATCTTCTCCAGAGTGGGCATTTCTAGAGAAATTTTGTCTGACTGTGGGACACAATTCACATTGGACTTAATGCAATATCTCTACCAACTTCTGTGAGTGAAGCCTCTCTTCACCACACCCTATCATCCCAGCTGTAATGGGAGGATTGAGCGCCAGCATTCGATTCTCAAGTCCATTTTAAGGAAACTTTGCTCCCTTAAACCTAAGGAGTGGCATCGTTACCTACTCTGTGCTTTGTTTGCCATGAGGGAAGTTCCCAGTGACTCCTTGGGGTTTTCACCTTTTGAACTTCTCTATGGTAGACAGGCCAGAGGTCCATTGTCCATCCTTCATGACTTATGGACTAATGAGGAGGTAAATGCTGAGGTTCAGTCTTCTTACCAGTTTCTCCTTGACCTTAGATCCAAACTTGAGGAGACCTCTGACATAGTTTTGAAAAACCTAAGCTTGTTAATGGACCAGTACAAAACCTATTTTGATTCCAAAAGTCAGAGGAGAAGTTTTAAAGTAGGGGATGAAGTTCTGGTACTTTTGCCTATCAAGTCAAATAAATTATTAGTAGCATGGAAAGGTCCATATAAAGTATTAAAAATTTGTGGGAAAGTTGACTACCTCATAGAAGTCAAGGGGAAACCTAAGCTTTATCATATCAACATCCTTAAGAAATATTACCGAAGAAATTCGGTTAACTGCCTTAATAATTTGACTTAGTTTTTCCACACGAACTTGATAAGACAACTGAAGAATGTAAGGTGTGTGTAATTGACACCTCTAACTTAGACTATGATGAAGAACTACATGACTTTGTGACTCTTGACCACTCGGGCACAACCAACATTAATATTAATGGATCTTTGGATGACCATAAGAGACATGAACTACTTCAATGTGTGAGCAACTTTTTAGACGTCTTTACTGATATTCCAGGTGTTACCTCCACGGCAGTCCATAAGATTGACTTATTGACGGACAATCCGATCAAATGGAAATTATACCCAGTTCCAGTTCACCTTAGGGATGCATTTGACCGAGAGGTAGACAAATTATTAAAACTAAAGATCACTGAGCCTTCAGTATCTGCATATTGCTCACCAGTAGTCATGGTTAAGAAGGAGGATAATTCATACAGACTTGCTATTGACTTCAGAGGCCTTAATGCTATCACTCGGTGGGATGCTGAGCCTATGCCCTTAATAGATAGCGATCTACACAAATTTTATGACGCTTCCTTCTTTTCGGAGATTGATATTGCACAGGCATATCATCAAGTAATGTTAGATCCTTCTTCTAAGCCATACACCTCTTTTCCTACACACCAAGGACTGATGGAGTATAGAACTATGCCCTTCGGTTTGGTAACTGCCTGTGCTACCTACGTGAGACTGATGAGGAGGGTCTTGGGTAATATGCCAAATGTTTCAGTTTATTTTGATAACATTTACGTAATGACATCCACGTGGGGCGAACATATCCAAACATTAACATCAGTTTTACGTAGGTTACGCTCACATGGCCTCACTGCCAAGCCGAAGAAATGCTTCCTTGTGTATAACAAGATTAGATATCTTGGACTGATACTTTCTAATAACTCCCTGCAGCCTCTCCCCAGTAAGATCAAAGCTTTATTGGAATTTAAATTACCCAAAACCAAGAAGCTCATGCGTAGCTCTCTTGGTTCTGTAAACTTTTATGCACGGTTTATCCCGAACCTTACTGATCTTACAGGCATCTTATCCGACTTCCTTAAAAAGTCTGTGAAGGAACCTCTTGAACTTTCCGATGTAGCTCGGGAAAAGTTTAATGAGATTAAAAATATCTACTTAAGATTCCAGATATTAATAAAACATTTTGTTTAAGAACTGATGCCTCCAATACTGGCTTAGGTGCAGTGTTACTACAATACCATGATGGTACTCCCTTCCCTGTATGCTTCCTAAGCCGGAAACTCCTTCCCGCCGAAACGAGATACTCCACCATAGAAAAGGAATGTTTGGCTCTTGTGTGGGGTATCTCAAAGCTTAAATTTTATCTACTGGGAAAAGAATTCATTTTAGAGATGGACCACAAGCCTTTGATATACCTAGAAACTTTTAAATGAGCCAACAGTCGCCTCTTGAGGTGGACATTGGCACTCCAAGCTTTTAAGTTCCATATTGTGTACAGTGGACCCCCGCATAGCGACCTTAATCCGTGCAAGAGGGCTGGTTGTTATGCGAAATGTTCGGTATGCGAATGAATTTTCCCCATAAGAAATAATGGAAATCAAATTAATCCGTGCAAGACACCCAAAAGTATGAAAAAAAAATTTTTACCACATGAAATATACATTTTCCTACACACAAAGAGAAGGATACATGCACAATAGTAGAGTAGTACATGCACAATATATATTGTGCATGTACTACTCTACTAAATGAAGAATAAATGACACTTACCTTTATTGAAGATGCAGCAATGACTGATGAGACACTGTGTCCTGGGAGTGCCTTTTCCTCCTGAGTACTATAGGTCCTGTTTGGTATTTTCTTCCAGAACAGGCCTTATCACACTGTGTATGCCACTACGATTCTTAAATCTCTCAAACCAACCTTTGCTGGCTCTAAATTCACCAATATGAGCACTAGTTCCAGGCATTTTCCCTGTTCACCTGGGTGTTAGTCGACTGGTGTGGGTTGCATCCTGGGAGACAAGATTAAGGACCCCAATGGAAATAAGTTAGACAGTCTTCGATGACACTGACTTTTTTGGGTTATCCTGGGTGGAAAATCCTCTGGGGTTAATTGTTTCTTGGTATTCTCAATAAGCCACACCAACAACGGTGGTACAGCAGCAGCAGCAGCTGACGGTGGTACAGCAGCAACAGACGATGCTACAGCAGCAACAGACGATGCTACAGCAGCAGCAGACGATGCTACAGCAGCAACTGATGATGTTACAGCAGCAGCAGACGATGCTACAGCAGCAGCAGCAGCAGACGATGCTACAGCAGCAGCAGCAGCTGACGGTGGTACAGCAGCAACAGACGATGCTACAGCAGCAACAGACGATGCTACAGCAGCAGCAGACGATGCTACAGCAGCAGCAGACGATGCTACAGCAGCAGCAGATGATGCTACAGCAGCAGCAGACGATGCTACAACAGCAGCAGACGATGCTACAGCAGCAGCAGATGATGCTACAGCAGCAGCAGACGGTACTACAGCAGCAGCAGCAGCTGACGGTGGTACAGCAGCAGCAGCTGACAGTGCAGCAGCAGCTGACAGTGCAGCAGCAGCTGACAGTGCAGCAGCAGCTGATGGTGGTACAGCAGCAGCAGCAGCTGTACCATCAATAGTAGCGATGGTTGATTGGGGTTTATTATACAACCTGGCCAGCTCGGAGACAAGCACTCCACTTTCATACTTATCAATGATCTTTTTCTCCATAGTAATTCTCACCCTTATTGCTGTAGGGTTGGCACTAGAAGCTTTCTTGGGGCCCATGGTCACTTATTTTCCAGAAAAAATCACCAAAAACACTGTAATAATACGAAATGTTCCGATTGTATGCTTGGATGTTACCGTGGAGGCTGGCTGGTAAACAATGCCACCGGCGGAACATGTGAGCGTGGCTCAGGCCGCACATTGGACGCGTCTCGGACGAAGGGCGGTGAGCGGGTTTTTGGGCGGTATGCAAGGCAAAATTTTTGCGATCAAAGCGTCCGGTATGCAGATTGTACGGTATGCGATGCGTCCGGTATGCGGGGGTCCACTGTATATCAATGGTTCATCCAATTATTTCTCTGACTGGTTAAGTCGTGACAGTCAGTAGATTTGTTGTCTTATGCGACTTCCACGTGTTAGAACTTTTTCCTCGCTTACTCTTCTTATACTCCTTGACTATAAGTCTTAGTATGGGGGAGTGTGAGGGAAAAGTTCAATAGGTAGGAATAGCGAGGGAGTATATAGTAACAATAGTTTCATTGCCGGCTACTTGTTAAGGTAGGGTAAGTCCAGCTCCCGCTATTCCCCCCTCTTTTTCCCCCTCCCCGAAAGTGATAGTTTGATTGCCGGCTGCTTGTTAAGGTAGGGTCAGTCTAGCTCCCGCTATCCCTTCCCCTCCCTCTTCCCCCCCCCCCCGAAAGGTGACGTGTGGGGCTCCGGCCAAACAGTAATCACTCGACTCACAGCTCCCAGCACTACTGTAAGTACATGCCTGTTCATATTCTAGTGGACTTATTGGTTGAAAGCTTCACTTTTGACCAATAATAAACTTAGTCCTTTCAGTCTTGCTCTGTTAAATGTCTTAATAGTCACCACGTCTTTTAGGTATTGTACTTATCATGGAGAGTGATTTCTTAAGCAGTAGGTAACCTGTCTCTCTTTCCAGCTTGAAATGACAGAATGGGTCACCTGCCAACCAACGAGCAGAATTGAAGGAGACGGACTAACGTTCTGGGACGTCCCATTTTTGATCCACTTACCTGTTTGTGTATGCAAGTAGCAGGATATAACCCCTCATCATTGCAGTGGTAAAGAACCTGCTTTCCTGTCATCTGGATGGATTATTGGCAGCTATAAAATCTGTGAAGAACGAGCCGGTGGGTTGTCACCAACACCTGCGACCCCCCCCCCCCCATCATCAGCAACGGCTATGATTTCAACAACACGCAGTGTCACCAACACCAGACACCCAAGTTTTATATATATATATTAGCGTTGAATTCAGTTATCATTTATATTTTTCATTTTTCATTTTCTTTAATGTAGGATTAATATTTCATATTTATGTGTTTTATATTTTATATTTTCTAAATAATAAAGTGTTTATGTTTGTCAGTTTTTATTCTTTTTCTATGCATTAATTTTCCTGAGGAGGAGCCAGCCTTAGTAATACTGACTGAAGTTGTTACAGGGCTGAGTAAGCCTTCACAGTCGCGGTCACTTTCTTTTTAATCCCTTCCCACCCTTCCATACCTCTCTATATAATGTCAGTTTTCATTAATTTGGGCATTAAACATGTTATTCCAGCACCTATCACCCTTCTTCCAATGATATTGTCGAGAGGACAGACAGAACTTTGAAAGAAAAGCTTGCAAAGGTTTCAAGATGAATCTTTAAATACCAAGCTCTGTAGGTTTTAATTTAATAACTGAAGAACTGTTCACCCATCTATAGGCAAGACCCCACTTGAATTAATGTTTAGCAGAAAGTTTAGTCCCTAGGTAGTAGGTTGGTAGACAGCAACCACCCAGGGAGGTACTACCGTCCTGCCAAGTGAGTGCAAAACGAAAGCCTGTAATTGTTTTACATGATGGTAGGATTGCTGGTGTCCTTTTTTCTGTCTCATGAACATGCAAGATTTCAGTTACGTCTTGCTAATTCTACTTACACTTAGGTCACACTACACATACATGTACAAGCATATATATATATACACACCCCTCTGGTTTTTCTTCTATTTTCTTTCTAGTTCTTATTCTTGTTTATTTCCTCTTATCTCCATGGGGAAGTGGAACCGAATTCTTCCTCCGTAAGTCATGCGTGTTGTAAGAGGAGACTAAAATGCCAGGAACAAGGGGCTAGTAACCTCTTCTCCTGTATATATTACTAAATGTAAAAGGAGAAACTTTCGTTTTTCCTTTTGGGCCACCCCACCTTGGTGGGATACGGCCGGTGTGTTGAAAGAAAGAAAGAAGAAAGTTTAGTTACCTAGGCATAAGTCAAACTTGAATTTTGCAAAGATAATTCTTTCAATCAACTGGCTGAGGGTCTGCTTAGGAAGAATGTACAAAATTTTCAGGTTGGTTATGTTATGTATACAAAAAAGTTTGAAAGGGGTTAGGACAGGGGGTAGAAAGTAAAATTCTCGAGGTTTTGGTATTAGTAATTATAAGATTCAAGCTGGAAACATGGCAAAGTAAAGACAGGCAGATTAGTAAATCTTGCATGGGTTATGGATAATTATGAACAATCATCTGATCGTCATGTGCCATCATGAGCTGTTACACCTGAACCTGAACCTGAACCTCCTTCCAAAAAGCTGCCTATATCTGTCTCAGAAGTAGTTACTGGGGTTGAAGACACTAATGAATTGGTGCAGAATAATTTGGAGCTAGTACTAGATTAAGTGTGGGTAGTAATAGTAACAAAGGTGGAAGGGAAGATTCTTGCAGCAGTGCAGATTCCCTAATTCCACCTCTTAGACATTCAGAAAGGTTACTAAAGCCACCAGGCAGGCTGGACTGTAATCATGGTTGTTTTCAATATCAAGCTTGTGCTGTTTTATATGGTATTATAACCAAAGAAATTTAACTTGGAAGGAATGTTAGATATTTAGAAGTGAATGTAATCCTATAGCACAGGGCTAAAGAATAACCTGTTAGGGTATCAGATCATTTAACCCTTTGAGGGTCGACAGGCCCTCTCCGAAACTCGTTCTCAGGGTCGGCCAAATTTAAAAAAAAAAAAAAAATTATTTTCTCTTATGAAAAGATAGAGAATCTTTTCCCGATCATAAGGACACCAAAAGTTTGAAATTTGATGGAAAACTTACAGGATTATGCTCTCGCAAAGTTAGCGGTCTCGGCGATGTTTACGCATCGGCGATTTTGCCCACTTTGAGCCCCATTTTCGGCCAATTCCACTGTACTAGTCGACAAAAAACATGAATATTTCGCTAGAACTCCATTTTTTCTATCGAATGGGTGCAAGAAACCACCCATTTATGAAATTCAACTATCCAGTACAGTGGTCAGAATTTAGCAATTTTGCCAATTTCACACAAATTTCAAAAGATGCCAATTTCCGAACAGGGTCCCGAATAAACAAGAAAGACATTCCTGGCACTAAAATGACATTTCCTCTAGTCATTAGTCACGTCTCAAGGCCCCTCTTATATTCTTTTGCTTTCCACTTTGAATTTTTCTTCTCACAAAAAATATAAGATTTACTGTTATGCAGACTACTGCATTAGTGTAAAAAATGGTATAAATATTATTGGTGCACTTGTGAAAGAATATTAGACTCACCAGTTGACGTGTATTGGACGCTTGGCACGATTTGTTTACTTTTGAAATTTGGTAAAAATTGAACATTTCAAGGTACCTTTCATTGTAAAACCAGTCAAAATCATCTCAATTTCTGTAATATGTCTTCCATTCTATAAAATGAGACCAAGAAAACTAGAATACAACAATAAATACCATACGAAAATACAGTGCAAAGTTGCTGTTTTATTCCAAAAAAATGGTCAAAGTTTTTTTTTTCTCATTATGCACTGTGTGCTGCAGGATTTTTTTTAGACTGTGCACACTGACCACATAGACCCATTCTTTCATATGAAGGCCTACCAGCTTTCTCCCACTAGATTTGAGGGCGCTAGAATTTAGGCGTACTAGTACGTCAAAAACCCTGGGTCGTAAGCCGTACTAGTACGTCCGAAACCCTCAAAGGATTAAACTTTAGAGAGAGGTTTCAGTCTCCTACATGAAGGTTATTTGTGTATCTACTGTTGTTGCTACAGCAGTGTCTGCTAAGTAAAACAGGCAAGTTACCTCGCCCTTTTGGTTCTCCTTCAATCACAACAACATGCACTTCAGTTGCTAAAAATTATTGCTACCAGATTGTGAAGCAAATTATAATTTTTATACATTAAATTAATGCAGTACATATAAATATCAAAGATGTTTAGAGAGCAACCAATTTTCCCACGTTTCTCACATTATTTACCCATGATTTAACCCCTTAACTATCTAAACATAGATCTACGGAGTTACCACTAGCGCTCCAAACGTACATCAACACTTTATTTTTTCCTGCCTCCAAATTTGGCATGATTGGCCTGAGATGCCTCGTTAGTATAGAATGGGTCTTAACACTCAGTGTGCGCAGAATTAAAAAATCTGGGACCACTTGGTATTTTGTGGGAGCACCAGTTCAATTGAGAATCAGCTAGAGTAAAGAGCATGGCAAACACCAAGGATTCACTGATGTCATGTGGTATTAACACTCACCTTTTAAGAGGAAAGTGATGTTGACCCAGAGTTTAGTAGCTCTGAGATGGATGTGGTCACAAGTGGTCAAGGAAATATAAAAAACCTCAATAATAACCCATGTGCAACATCCTTTCAATTTGGATACCACCGGTAGTATCATCCTGCCAGATTGCCCTATAACCTAGTCCATAAGTAAAGAGAAACAATTCTGGAATGTGTGTAATACGTGTTCGGCATGCCGGCTGGCTGGGTGGCTGCTTGGCTGGCTGGCTGGGTGGCTGCTTGGCTGGCTGGCTGGGTGGCCAGTTGGCTGCATGGTTGGCTGGCCAGTTGGCTGGCTGGGTGGGTGGGTGACTGACTTTGACTGTTTCTATCTCTGTCTGTCTGTATCTCTGTCTGCCTCTATCTCTGTCTGTCTCTCTGTGTGTCTGTCTATCTCTGTCTCTGTCTATTTCTGTCTCTGTCTATTTCTGTCTCTGTCTATCTCTGTCTCTGTCTCACAGGTGCACATAAATACAGTTATTATACATAGTGTAAATTACCCAGGATAACCCAAAGCACTATACTGTGCTTGAAGATATAAGGCATAATAAGCATGACTGGCAAGTAATATATTTTCACTTGTTCAGGAATCAGATGTGACAACTCTGCATCATGTGTAATACCTGTTGGTTCATGAGACAGACATACAAACAGATACAGCCAAACAAAGAGACAGACATGTTTATGTGTAACAGTGAAAACAAATGAAGTAAGGGAGTGCAAAATCATCAAATGTCACTCACTGCTTCAAGGAGCTTCATATATACTCCAGCATATCTAAAACATTGCTGGGACCTATAAATACACCTACCATCCGACTTACGGCCAAGCTTGGTTCTGACCAACCGGTCGTAAGTCAAAATGGACGTAAGTCGAACCTTTGAAAATTGCCGACATACTGGGTAGGGCATAATGTCAAACTTTTCCTACATAAACTACCTACATAGTTCTGTAATGTAATGCACAATCACTATTTCATTCTTTTTACCATAATTTACTTCTATTGTTATATTTTAATTATTTATTTACTGTATATAATGTATACATGGTAGTAAGAGCCTTTCTTGCCACAATCTCCAGTGCAAAATTCAGACTTCATCTTAGGGGCTATGGTGAAATTTACTGTCCAGTTAGTACAATTAATACAGTATGATGCTGCTGATAGGACAGGGTTACTCAAACTGATGCTGCCTACATGACACATTGCCGCCGCGAGTATTGTCAAATATTGTACAGTGGTGTGCATCAGCCGGCCCAGTCCAGCTGCCAGATGCACGGTCGTAAGTCGAGTGGACATATGTCGAGCAGATCGTAAGTCAGATGGTAGGTGTACTTTGTATATATTTCTAGACAATAGTATGTGACCAAAGCAGGTGAAAATGTTCACCTGTCAGTGTGTTTGTGACTATTTGAATACTATTACAGTACCTAATATTAGTGTCAGAACAAAGATTGGCTATGAAATTAAAAGAACTACTACAAACTGTAATTATCAGAACATAAAAATAATACAACTAAAAAAACGAAAAAAAAGATAGAACGGGAACATTTCTGCAAGCGACAGGATTCCACGTTGCCGTCAGGTGAGCATCCAGAGCCAACTTCATGGTTTTATATCTCGGTAAGTACTGACCCTATTTTTTTTATCCTATTACATGTAATAGGATAAATAGGGAAGAGGAGCGATTGGTGGAATGATGATGTAAAGAGAGTAGTAAGGGAGAAAAAGTTAGCATATGAGAAGTTTTTACAAAGTAGAAGTGATGCAAGGAGGGAAGAGTATATGGAGAAAAAGAGAGAGGTTAAGAGAGTGGTGAAGCAATGTAAAAAGAGAACAAATGAGAGAGTGGGTGAGATGTTATCAACAAATTTTGTTGAAAATAAGAAAAAGTTTTGGAGTGAGATTAACAAGTTAAGGAAGCATAGAGAACAAATGGATTTGTCAGTTAAAAATAAGAGAGGAGAGTTATTAAATGGAGAGTTAGAGGTATTGGGAAGATGGAGGGAATATTTTGAGGAATTGTTAAATGTTGATGAAGATAGGGAAGCTGTGATTTCGTGTATAGGGCAAGGAGGAATAACATCTTGTAGGAGTGAGGAAGAGCCAGTTGTGAGTGTGGGGGAAGTTCATGAGGCAGTAGGTAAAATGAAAGAGGGTAAGGCAGCCGGGATTGATGGGATAAAGATAGAAATGTTAAAAGCAGGTGGGGATATAGTTTTGGAGTGGTTGGTGCAATTATTTAATAAATGTATGGAAGAGGGTAAGGTACCCAGGGATTGGCAGAGAGCATGCATAGTTCCTTTGTATAAAGGCAAAGGGGACAAAAGAGAGTGCAAAAATTATAGGGGGATAAGTCTGTTGAGTATACCTGGTAAAGTGTATGATAGAGTTATTATTGAAAGAATTAAGAGTAAGACGGAGAATAGGATAGCAGATGAACAAGGAGGCTTTAGGAAAGGTAGGGGGTGTGTGGACCAGGTGTTTACAGTGAAACATAAGTGAACAGTATTTAGATAAGGCTAAAGAGGTCTTTGTGGCATTTATGGATTTGGAAAAGGCATATGACAGGGTGGATAGGGGGGCATGTGGCAGATGTTGCAGGTGTATGGTGTAGGAGGTAGGTTACTGAAAGCAGTGAAGAGTTTTTACGAGAATAGTGAGGCTCAAGTTAGAGTATGTAGGAAAGAGGGAAATTATTCCCCAGTAAAAGTAGGCCTTAGACAAGGATTTGTGATGTCACCGTGGTTGTTTAATATATTTATAGATGGGGTTGTAAGAGAAGTAAATGCGAGGGTCTTGGCGAGAGGCGTGGAGTTAAAAGATAAAGAATCACACATAAAGTGGGAGTTGTCACAGTTGCTCTTTGCTGATGACACTGTGCTCTTGGGAGATTCTGAAGAGAAGTTGCAGAGATTGGTGGATGAATTTGGTAGGGTGTGCAAAAGAAGAAAATTAAAAGTGAATACAGGAAAGAGTAAGGTTATGAGGATAACAAAAAGATTAGGTGATGAAAGATTGGATATCAGATTGGAGGGAGAGAGTATGGAGGAGGTGAATGTATTCAGATATTTGGGAATGGACGTGTCAGCGGATGGGTCTATGAAAGATGAGGTGAATCATAGAATTGATGAGGGGAAAAGGGTGAGTGGTGCACTTAGGAGTCTGTGGAGACAAAGAACTTTGTCCTTGGAGGCAAAGAGGGGAATGTATGAGAGTATAATTTTACCAATGCTCTTATATGGGTGTGAAGCATGGGTGATGAATGTTGCAGCGAGGAGAAGGCTGGAGGCAGTGGAGATGTCATGTCTGAGGGCAATGTGTGGTGTGAATATAATGCAGAGAATTTGTAGTTTGGAAGTTAGGAGGAGGTGCAGGATTACCAAAACTGTTGTCCAGAGGGCTGAGGAAGGGTTGTTGAGGTGGTTCGGACATGTAGAGAGAATGGAGCGAAACAGAGTGACTTCAAGAGTGTATCAGTCTGTAGTGGAAGGAAGGCGGGGTAGGAGTCGGCCTAGGAAAGGTTGGAGGGAGGGGGTAAAGGAGGTTTTGTGTGCGAGGGGCTTGGACTTCCAGCAGGCATGCGTGAGCGTGTTTGATAGGAGTGAATGGAGACAAATGGTTTTTAATACTTGACGTGCTGTTGGAGTGTGAGCAAAGTAACATTTATGAAGGGATTCAGGGAAACCGGCAGGCTGGACTTGAGTCCTGGAGATGGGAAGTACAGTGCCTGCACTCTGAAGGAGGGGTGTTAATGTTGCAGTTTAAAAACTGTAGTGTAAAGCACCCTTCTGGCAAGACAGTGATGGAGTGAATGATGGTGAAAGTTTTTCTTTTTCGGGCCACCCTGCCTTGGTGGGAATCGGCCAGTGTGATAATAAAAAAAAAAAATGTAGAAAAAATGCCCTCTTCATTAAAAAAAAAAAAAAATATTCAGAATGCTGGGCGAGAGAATGTAGATCTATGTCTGGACAGTTAAGGGGTTAATTTTACATGCCAATTTTCAGAAACTTAACCCCCCGCACTAAATAAGGGACTACTGTAACAATACAAATAATAGTAATCCATGAACATTAAATAAATGATAATAACTCACCTTCCCTAACATTCGTCCAATAAAATAATAATGTGTCTGGTAGTCTTCAGCTATATGATGTGCTCCAGGGTTTGGGTAAAGAGTGTTCTCTCGGGTCAAAAGAAAGAAGCCTCGAGTTGGGTCAAAGGCAGTCTTTAGCAATTCAGATAAAAATTCTCGGAATATTCCACCTCCATCAATTCCAACTTCATCTAAACCTACAGCATTCATGAGACGAACTCTCATGCGCAATCGGAGATTGGGTTCTGAAAAAATGACATTGCAGTACTGATCAAACGATACTATGAAGCACAGTAAAAAAAAAAGGCTATCAAAATAGCCACACTATTATATTCATCAAAACTGCTCAACTGTTTAATACCACTCAGGAAAAGAAAAATCTCAGTTGTATATGTGTGACTAGCTTACCATTACTTGGGGACAATTTCTCAAAGGCATCTTCATAGATATGAGTTCTTCTTATAGATACACTTATCATTGGTCCTTCATTAAAATCTGCACGCATCTGACTCATGCTTCTGTTACTAGCAACCAAGGTGCTGAAGACTTGTGTGCGCGACTCAAAGGGAATGACAAATGGAAGTTCCTGTAAAATGGTGGCTCGACGCTGCTCTGTGATAGATAACGGTGGACCTTCAGTTTCTGTTGAGTAGAAGACAAACCCTTGTGAGAATATGCTCTCTAATAAACACTGGCTGGTCCAATTTCTTGGATGGAAAAGATAATAAAAAGTGCCTCCTATATGTATAATATTTTCTTAAATATTTCTGTAAATTAGTCATTATAATCCACACCTGAAAATGCCAGTGACATAACATTCATAACTCAATGACTGTTTATCTAATAAGAGAAGAATGACAAGTCCTTCCCTCCCGTTTACTGACCACATACTGCTCATACAATGACTAGATGTGAAGATGCTGACTGCTCCTCCTTAATGAACACTTCCATAATAAATTATTAAAAAATGTAAGGAAAGCTGTCATTATTAAAGAAGAATTTTTGCCTTCTGGAGCAGGTTACAGCAAAGTTGCATATTCACTGGTGCAGGCCAAAAAGATATTCCACATTAGCTTCAACAATATAGGTAGTAAGTTCATAGACAGCAATCGCCCAGGGAGGCACTACCATCCTACAAAGTGAGTGTAAAACAGAAACCTGTAATTGTTTTACATGATGGTAGGGTTGCAGGTGTCTTTTTTTCTTTCTCATATACAGTAGGGCCCCACTTATATGGCAGGTTAGGTTCCAGGCTACTGCCATAAAGCGGAAACCGACGTAAAGTGGAACATCTCTTTTTTCCACTTATAAATGCATACAAATACTAGATAACAATTTTACACTAACATATATTAAGTTAGTAAGTAAGTAAATTTATTCAAATATACACAAATGCAGTTACAAAGATTATCATGCATAGCAGCATATGTGTAAAGTACCTGGGATAACCCAAAAAAAAGTCAGACAGTATCAATTATTTCCTTTGGGGTTAGCAGTAGAGCTAGGCATTAAAAAAAAATAAAAAAGTAAAATACACATATAGTACACTCACTACTTACCTTAAAATACTTGTAGTCTTAATCTAGGGTGAGACAAGTAGTATTTATTGTAAGAAATCAAGTGTGGTATGTATGGTAGTCAGCCAGGCTACCACACCAGGCCACCCCTCCAGACATAATATTCTATAACATTAAGCATCCCAGAGTGATAAAATGCATATACAGTTCACTCATTACTTACCTTAAAATATTTGTAGTCTTAATGTAGGGTCAGAGGTGAGTAAACGAGATAAAACAAATAGATGAGAGAGAGAGAGAGAGAGAGAGAGAGAGAATGAGTACATGACAGAGGACACTCGTGGAGTTATGTAAACAAACCAGGCAAACCTGAGTTATGTAAACACACAAATTGTACACGTTTGGTTTGTGTACAAGTTACATTGTGTACAAGTTGTCTCTAGGTTGATACGATAGAATAAATAAAGAGGAACACTCCCTTTCTCATGTAACACAATTTTTTAGAAGAAATGACGCTCTGAGTGAAGGCATACGAAAGGAATGATTTTCTACAGTTACCCCCAGTAACACATTTTCTCTTATGTTGGACTAGAGAAAACAGTATTCTTGTCATCACTAGTACAAGTTGTCTGGCTCCCACATCTCATATTTATGTTTATTTATTCTACTGTGGGGTGTATTTATCATCTTCATATGTTATGTATCGTGTTTATTATATAATTTTGAAAAAATATCATAGCTGGATTAATAAAAATGTGTACATTAACGTAATATATAGAAGTATAAATAATAGAAGTCCTCAGGTTGTTCTTCAACTCTATATGTCCTTGGTTAGGCCTCATTTAGACTATGCCGCTCAGTTCTGATCACCGTATTACAGAATGGATATAAATGTTCTGGAAAACGTACAGAGGAGGATGACAAAGATGATCCCATGTATCAGAAATCTTCCCTATGAGGATAGACTGAGGGCCCTGAATCTGCACTCTCTCGAAAGGCATAGAATTAGGGGGGATATGATTGAGGTGTATAAATGGAAAGCGGGAATAAATAAAGGGGATGTAAATAGCGTGCTAAAAATTTCCAGCCAAGACAGGACTCGCAGCAATGGTTTCAAGTTGGAAAAATTCAGATTCAGGAAGGATATAGGAAAGCACTGGTTTGTGGATGAGTGGAACAAACTCCCGAGTACAGTTATTGAGGCTAAAACGTTGTGTAGTTTTAAAAATAGGTTAGATAAATACATGAGTGGGTGTGAGTTGGACCTGACTAGCTTGTGCTGCTGGGTCTGGTGCAGTGCTCCATCCTTGAGTGGAGGTGACCAGGCTTGGTGGGTCATTGGGCTAATCCGGGGGACAACATGGACCTGCTCTGCATGGGTCAGTAGGCCTGTTGCAGTGTTCCTTCTTTCTTATGTTCTTATGTAATATACGACATTTAATGAGACTCGGTGATTATTATTATTATTATTACTAATATGGCGTCACTAGTACAAGTTGTCTGGCTCCCAAATCTCATATTTATATTTATTTATTCTACTGAGGAGTGTATTTATCATCTTTATATGTTATGTATCATGTTTATTATATACTGTAATTCTGAAAAAATATCATACATGGATTAATGAAAATGTGTATATTAACGTAATATACGACATTTAATGAGACTCGATGATTATTATTAAGTATTATTATAATTACTAATATGGCATCTTGAGACATCAGACACTCTTACTGATTTTAATGTGTACCTGCATGCCAGCACAATGTGTAAGTTCATTTAGGTACAGGTATACATAAGTACACCTACCATCCGACTTACGACCAAGCTTGGTTCCGACCAACCAGTCGTAAGTCAAAATGGACGTAAGTCGAACCTTTGAAAATTGCCGACATATTGGGCAGGGCATAATGTCAAACCTTTCCTATATAAACTACCTACATAATACTGTAATGTAATGTATAATCATTATTTCATTCTTTTTACCATAATTTACTTCTATTGTTATATTTTAATTATTTATGTACTGTATATAATGTATACATGGTAGTGAACTGTATTGTAAAATTTACATCGCATACAGTATATGTTACTGTTATCTTTGTGTATTGTCGACACAGTGGAATGGGAGAATACCACTGGTAGTGTCATCCTGCCAGAATGTAATATAACCTATACCCTAAGTAAAGAGAAACAACTCTGGAACATGTGTAATACTTATCCGGCTGGCTGGCCGGGTCTGTGGGTGGGTGGGTGGCTGGCTGGCTGGCCGGGTGGGTGGGTGGGTGGTTGGCTGACTGGCTGACCAAATGTGGCTGTCTCTCTCTCTGTATCTCTCTCTCTCTCTCTCTCTCTGTATCTCTCTCTCTCTCTCTCTCTCTTTCACAGGTACACATAAGTCAAGTTATCATACATAGTATAAATTACCTAGGATAACCCAAAAAATCCAGACAAAGTGCTATACAGTGGATCTGTGCTCCAGTGCCCTAAATTAATAATAATAAAAATAATAATTATTATTATTATTATTATTACAATAATACATATGTACTAATATTAATAACAATAATATTATTAAGCTATAA
This sequence comes from Cherax quadricarinatus, assembly GCF_038502225.1. Taxonomy (NCBI): domain Eukaryota; kingdom Metazoa; phylum Arthropoda; class Malacostraca; order Decapoda; family Parastacidae; genus Cherax; species Cherax quadricarinatus. The sequence continues at coordinate 42,125,213 of NC_091304.1, read as the reverse complement.
TATAATAATCGTGTCCACTCATTACTTGCCTTAAAATATCTGTAGTCTTAATGTAGAGAGGTTTTTAAACAAGATTAAATGAATAAAAGAGAGAGAATGAGAGTGTAGAATGTTCAAGAGTTATGTAAACAAACATTGTTGTTGTTGTTGTTGTTACCAGCCCGGACACGAATGGTTTCTGTTCACTCTTGTCAAGTCGACCAGAAAAACATCTCATATTTGTTAATTTATATGTTATGTAGCATGTTTATTATATAATTCTGAAAAAAAAAATATAGATGGATTAAGCAAAATGTCTATATTAATGTTTTATACACATTTACTGCACCTCAGTGATTATTATTGTGTTATCATTATTAATATGGAATCTTCAAGACCAATTACACTCTTAATGAGTAGCTCTGAGACAGACATGCAGACAGAAAGACAAACACACAGGTAGACAGGTAGACAGGCAGACATAAAGACAGACACACAGGTAGACAGAAAGACAGGTAGACAGAAAGACACACACAGGTAGACAGAAAGACACACAGGTAGACAGAAAGACACACAGGTAGACAGAAAGACAGACACATGTAGAAAGAAAGACACACAGGTAGACAAAGACAGACACAGGTAGACAGAAAGACACACAGGTAGAAAGACAGACACACAGGTAGACAGAAAGACAGACACACACAGGTAGACATAAAGACAGACACACAGGTAGACAGAAAGACACACAATTAGACAGAAAGACAGACACACTGGTAGACAGACAGATAGACACACAGAGATACAGACAGACACAGATATACAGGCAGACAGATACAGACAGGTTGATGTGCAACAGTGAAAACAAATAGTTCGAGAGTAAGAGCCTTTCTTGCCACAATCTCCAGTGCAAGATTCAGACTTCATTTTAGGGGCCATGGTGAAATTTACTGTCCAGTTAGTACAGTACTGATGCTGCCTGCATGACGCATTGCCGCCGAGAGTATTGTCAAATATTGTACAGTGGTGTGCATCAGCCATCCCAGCCCAGCTGCCAGATGCACGGTCGTAAGTCGAGTGGACGTATGTCGAGCAGGTCGTAAGTCGGATGGTAGGTGTATAATTATCTGAGTATATATAAAATATAAAGTAACTTTTAAAAATACTTGAAATTTTGGAGTTTGTGAACACAATGGAGAGACGTGGTGTTTAGAGAGCTCATGGAGAATGTAAACAAACTGAGTGGGGTGCGGTGACCGTATTAGAAAGTCAGGTGGGGGGAGCCATATAGAGAGTTTTGGTCATAATTTGAAATGACTGTATTAGCGGAACGCCGTAAAGCGGGGCCCTACTGTACATGCAAGGTTTCAGGTACATCTTGTTACTTCTATTTACACTTAGGTCACACTACACTTGAATGTACAAGCACATGTATACACACGCCCCCCTGGGTTTTCACCTATTTTCTTACTAGCTCTTGCTCTTGTTTATTTCCGTTTATCTCCATGGGGAAATGGAACAGAATTCTTCCTCCGTAAGCCATGCTTGTCGTAGGAGGTGATTAAAATGCCAGGAGCAAAGGGCTAGTAACCCCTTTTCCTGTATTGTTACTAATGTTAAAAAGAGAAACCTTTATTTTTCTTTTTGGGTCACCCTGCGTCAGTGAGATACAGCCACTACTGCTAGGTACAAAGCTTGGAGAAAGAACAATGGACCCCCAGATTTTGTCCAGTGCAGAAATCGTACAATTTGGATTTTGACCACTTTTTTGGGTGAAATTTTACCCCAGGTTTCGTACATCCGCTCAGAAATTGTTCACACCAGACGCATTCGCTTGGGCCACTCATACGTTCGTGACTCACTCTCAGGCACATTAAATGTCTTATTTAATGTTAACCCTTTCAGGGTCAGTGCTGTATTCATACGGCTTGAGAGCCAGGGTTGGTGTTGTACTTATATGCATAAATTCTAGCACCTTCAAATTGAGCGGGAGAAAGCTGGTAGGCCTACATGTACGAGAATGGGTCTGCATGGCCAGTGTGTGCAGTATAAAAAAAATTGAGGCACCCGCATTGCATTGTGGGAGTGGTACTTCACTGCGCCTTGATCGCCAAGCCAAGCGGTAAGGAATACATCACTCTCCGGCGAACTGGGACTCTTCCCTTCTCAAATGATAGTTCTAACACAGAGTGATGCATCAGTGAAGATGAATCTAATGGTTCCGAGGAGTTTGTGGCAAAGTAATGGCCAGGATACCAGAAATAGTAATGAAAACCCACACAATTATCAACCTTCCATCAAAAATGTCAAAGTGACTTATTTGCATGTGGGTGGTGGGGAAGACAGTGTGGGTAGTGGGGAAGGGAGCATCTGTGGTGAAGACAGTGTGGATTTGTGTAAACAACATGGCTGGCCGGCTGGCTGATTGACTTTGGCTGTCTCTATCTCCATCTGTCTGTATCTGTCTCTATCTCTGTATCTCTTTCTACCTCTGTCTCTATCTCTGTCTAACTCTGTCTACTTCTGTCTCTGTCTACCTCTGTCTCTGTCTATCTCTGCCTCACAGGTACACATAAATACAATTATACAGTGTAAATTATATAGGATAACCCCCAAAAAACTGACAAAGTGATATAATGCATAGTAAGGCATGACTGGCAAATAATACGTATTTACACTTGCTCAGGAATCAGACTGCATTGTGTGTAATACCTGTTGGTTCACGAGTGGCACTCTCTGAGACTGAGAGAGAGAGAGAAGCAGAGACAGACAGATAAGCAGAGAGAGAGAGAGAGACAGATAAGCAGAGACAGAGATAAATAGAGAGCTAGACAGACACACAGAGAGCTAGACAAAGTACAGTGGACCCCCGCATAACGATTACCTCTGAATGCGACCAATTATGTAAGTATATTTATGTAAGTGCGTTTGTACGTGTATGTTTGGGGGTCTGAAATGGACTAATCTACTTCACAATATTCCTTATGGGAACAAATTCGGTCAGTACTGGCACCTGAACATACTTCTGGAGTGAAAAAATATCGTTAACCGGGGGTCCACTGTACTAGACAGAGACAGATAAATAGACAGAGAGCTAGGCAGACAGACATGTTTGTGTGCAACTGTGAAAACAAATAAAGCCATGGCATTGCATGCTCTTCAAATGTCACCACTGCTGCACTGTGTCAGCAGTGTGGTGTGATACTCCTTACACCATGTTTCAAGGAAACATTATTATTACTATTATTATTATTATTATTATTATTATTATTATTATATACTCCTGCACATCCAAAACATTGCTGGGATCTATAAATACTATATATATATTTCTAGACAATAGTATGTGAATAAGGTACATGAAAATGTTCACCTGTCAATGTTTGTGCAGTTATTGTGTAGCATACAATGAGTGAATATATACAAAATATGGTTTATATTGGTCTCACAAGCCATAAAAGTTACTTAAAAAAATAAAATGCTAAAAAGTAAAAGAAAAAAGTAGAAAAAATAAACAACTGCCACATGACCAGCAGTCGGCGATGTTGCCGTAAGCGATTCATTTTCTGTCAACTTCATGCCTCCATATCTCAGTAAGTATTGATAGCAAAAAAAAACTTTTTTTGGGGCCTATAACACTCAAAAAAAAAAAAAAAAACATTCTCTATCATTTCATAAGAAAAAATAATTTTTTTTTTTTCAAATATTTTTTGACCCTGAGAACAAGTTTCACAGAGGGCCTCTCAACCCTCAAAGGGTTAATATAGACATTTTCATTAATCCATCTATGATATTTTCTTCAAAATTATATAAGAAATATGTTACATAACATATACAGTGGACCCCCGCATAACGATTACCTCCGAATGTGACCAATTATGTAAGTGTATTTATGTAAGTGCGTTTGTACGTGTATGTTTGGGGGTCTGAAATGGACTAATCTACTTCACAATATTTCTTATGGGAACAAATTCGGTCAGTACTGGCACCTGAACATACTTCTGGAGTGAAAAAATATCGTTAACCGGGGGTCCACTGTAAACATGCTTTTGTTACTCGTTCACTAAGAGTGTCCCACTAGTCTTAATACCATAGTAAAAATACTAATACAGTGGACCCTCAACTAACACCTTTTATCTGTTCCAGAGAGCTAGCCATTAGTCGAATTAGCTGTTAGTCGAATTAACTGTCCCAATAAGAAATAATGGAAATCCAATTAATCCATTTCAGACAGCCAAAAGAATTAACAAAATATTTTTTTTAAAGATTAAATATAAATATACATACAGAAAACAATAACAAATAAATATAAAGCACTAATAAAATGGATAAATGAACATTTAACATCACACTTACTTTACTGACTTGACTTGTTGGTGTAAGAAAGACACGTAGGAGGCAAGTTTATTATGCTTCAACATGACGCTAATATCATCTCTACGGCTTATTTATCTATCACAATTCATTTAATATGACATTATAAACAATATTAATAACATAGAAACATGATATATACTCTAGAATGAATAAAATATGTCATAATGTATGAGAGGAGCAAATGGTGTAAGTGTTGTTGGGTTTATGGGCCGCCACTGAGAGAAGCCGTGTTGGTGGAGGTGGAGGTTTTTCCCACCACCACCATCACACTTAAACAATGTATGTAATTTATAAATAAGAAATATTTACATTTTAATTTATAAATAAGAAATATTTACATTTTAATTTATAAATAAGAAATATTTACATTTCAATTTATAAATAATTAAGTTTATTCAGATATACACAAATACAGTTACATAGATTATCATACATAGCAGCATATGTGTAAAGTACCTAGGATAACCCAAAAAAGTCAAAGTGACTTACGTATTTCCATTGGGGTCCTTTTATATTTACACTTATACAGTGGACCCCCGGTTAACAATATTTTTTCATTCCAGAAGTATGTTCAGGTGCCAGTACTGACCGAATTTGTTCCCATAAGGAATATTGTGAAGTAGATTAGCCCATTTCAGACCCCCAAACATACACGTACAAACGCACTTACATAAATACACTTACATAATTGGTCGCATTGGGAGGTGATTGTTAAGCGGGGGTCCACTGTATTTATTTTTATGCTTACACTTTTATACTTATATTTACCTTGGAGGAGATGTTAGTTTAATTAGGTAGTTTGATGGAGGAGATACTGGCAGTGGTTTAGGGTAGTGGAAGATAGAAGGCCAGTGTATGTTCAGCTGATATATACACATCCAACAACATTGGAGAGTTACTTTCGTAACATTGGAGAGTTACTTTCGTAACATTGGAGAGTTACTTTCGTAACATTGGAGAGTTACTTACTTGCTACACTGTTTATTCTACACTTTATCGCTGGCTGGCACTATCGATACCTGCTGCTTTAGTATCGTACATATTGTAGAATCACTGCAGAAGGCACATTCTCCCCTCTCTCTTCCTCCTCCACTCTGGTACTTTGCTATGAGTTTTTTCTTGAATTTTATTGTGTTTCTTTCCTTCTTTATCACAGGACTGACACTAGAAACTTTCTTTGGGCCCATGGTGGCTTATTTAGTAGTTACAAGCACTAAAAACAATGCAATAATACAAAATATTTCGCATGTATGCATGAAATCAACCGCAACGGCTTGTAAACAATTACACACTGGCAATACACGGAGTCGTGGAGTGCTGGGCCCACTCAGGGTGCATGGACACTTTTGGGACAACAGCCTTCAGATGAGTTTTTCGGCATTGGTAGAGCCAATATTTTGACACCAAAGAGAACTGTTAGTCGATTCTGGCATTAGACGATGCCGCCTTTAATTGAGGGTCCACTGTACATAATAATCATCACTCTTTGGCATACTGAATGTCTTATTTTATGTTAATATAGACATTTTCATTAATCCATCTATGATATTTTCTTCTAAATTATATAAGACACACATTACATAGCATATAAACCTGCCTTTGTTACTCATTCACTGAGAGTGTCCTCTAGTCTTAATGCAGTGGAACCTCAAATATTGAACTTAATCCGTTCCAGGAGCTGGTTCTCAATTCGAAAAGTCTGAAAAGCGAAGCAGTATTTCCCATAAGAAATAATGGAAATACAATTAATCCGTTCCAGAAACCCAAAAATATTCACAAAAAAATACATTTTATAGAGATTAATTACAGTTTTACATACACACAACAAATATAGTGTTCAATTGTGTATTAATAAATGTAAATAAACATATAAAATGCCATTTTTACTTACCTTTATTGAAGATTGGTGATGGCATCTGGAAGATAGGGAGAAGGAGAGAGTGAGTCGGGGCTAGTGTTTGGAAGGAGAATACCCCTCCATGAGGACTTCAGGTATCAAAGCCCTCTCTGGGGTTACTTCCCTTCTCTGTCTTTTAATGCCCTAAATAGGACCAGCTTGAGAGTCACTGGACCCCTGTCTCACAAAATAGCTGTCCAATGTCCTCTGTTTCTGGCGCCTCTTTAAGATTTCCCTAAAATGGGACATGGTTTTGTGGCTGAACTTGTTGCAAAGATGGTTTGTTTCAGCTTCCTCAGGGTGGTACTCCTGCACAAACATTTGGACATCATTCCACTTGGCACAAATCTCCTTAATCTTTGAAGAAGGCACCTCATCCACTCCCTCTTCCTCCTCCTCTGAGGCAAGGTCCTCAGCTGTGGTCTGATACTGTTCAAGATGAAGCTCCTCCAGCTCTTCAGTGGTTAGCTCTTCCCTGTGGTCCTCCACCAACTCTTCCACATCCTCACCACTCACCTCCAACCCCAGGGTGTTCCCCAATGCCACAATAGAGTCCACAACAGGCAGAGGGTGAGCTGGGTCAGGGTTAGCCTCAAACCCTTCAAAATCCCTCTTTTGGACACAATCTGGCCACATTTGTCTCCAAGCAGAGTTCAAAGTCCTGGAAGTTGCTCCCTCCCAAGCCTTACCTATAAAGCTTATGGAGCTGTAGATGTTGAAATGATTGCTCCAGAACTCTCTTAGGGTCAACTTAGTGTCTGTGGTCACTTCAAAGCACTTTTCAAACACTGCTTTTGTGTAGAGTTTTTTGAAGTTAGAAATGACCTGCTGGTCTATGGGCTGGAGGAGAGGAGTGGTGTTAGGAGGCAAGAACTTCACTGTTATAAAACTGAAGTCCCTAGACAAGAGGTCTAAAAAGTTCGGAGGATGAGCAGGAGCATTGTCCATTAACAGGAGGCACGTGAGTGGCAAATTATTGTGTAGGAGGTATTTTCTCACACTGGGGCCAAACACTTCATGTACCCATTCTTTGAAAATTTGCCTTGTGACCCCTGCCTTATTATTTGATTTTCCACAAAACACATAACTTGTTCTTTATGACATTGTTTTTCTTAAACACTCTGGGATTTTCTGAATGATACACAAGTAAAGACTTCACTTTTGAAATCACCACTAGTGTTAGCACAGAATAAAAGAGTTAGCCTGTCTTTCATAGGCTTGTGTCCTGGGAGTGCCTTTTCCTATTGAGTAATGTAGGTCCTCTTTGGCATTTTCTTCCAAAACAGGCCTCTTTCTTCACAAATGAACACTTGTTGGGGTTTTAATTTTTCAGTGTCTACATAAACCTTAAACTCCTGTACAAACTTCTCAGCCATCCGTTTGTCTGAACTGGCTGCCTCACCATGCCTTACAACATTGTGTGTGCCACTACACTTCTTAAATCTGTCAAACCAGTCTCTTCTGGCCTTAAATTCACTATCAGCACTGGTTCCAGGAGTTTTCTGTACCAGATCTGCATGCAACTTCCTTACCTTTTTGCAAATAATGGTCTCTTGACACATTATCACTTGCCATCTTTTTATCCTTGATCCACACCAGCAACAACTTCTCAACCTGATCGACTGTCTGTGGTCTTTTTTTCGGTTAGCACATTAACACCTTTCACAACATCAGCTTCCTTGATTTGTTCTTTCTTTGCCAGGATAGAACCAATGGTCGACTTGTTTTTCCCATACATCCTGGCAAGCTCAACAAGTCTCACACCACTCTCATACTTCTGTATTACTTCCTTCTTCACATCTTTGGTGTTTCTCACTTTCTTTACCACAGAGGTACCACTAGCAAGTTTCTTTGGGCCCATGGTAGCTTATTTCACAGTCCCACAAGCACTAAACACAATGAAATATGTAATCGTAAAATGTTTGAATTAGAGCGCAGGTTAGTGTTCACTCAAACATCAACAAAACCAGAAGGCTCACAGTGCCTGCCCAGGGACGCGGACAGAGCGGGCTGCCGGACAGGTTCGTCACCCAGCGGTTCGAAAATAGGGGCGAGTTCTATAACAGCGACAAAGTTGGTTCGAAAAAAGCGTTTGATTTTCGAAGAGTTCGATAAGTGATACGTTCGAAATTTGAGGTTCCACTGTACGTAATAATAATCATTTTTGGGCACATTAAATGTCTTATTTTATGTTAATACAGTAGAACCTCAGCTTACAAGTGCCCCACCATGCAAGTTTTTCAGGATACGAGCATTCGCTCAGTCGATTTTTTGCTTCTGGATACGAGCGAAATTTCAAGATGCAAGTGGGTCTCAAGGGAGGTTCCTTGATGCTGTTGAAGGGCTCTTGCTCTTGATCTAGGGAATTGGATCTCAGTTATTTGTTGGACTATCTTATTGAAACTAGGGCAATGTATGATAGAATGATGCTTCTTAACCCTTTCAGGGTCCAGAGGCCAAATTTCAAAGTGCACACCAGGGTCCAAGAATTTAAAAAAAAAAAAAAAATTATTTTTTCTTATGAAATGGTAAAGAATCATTTTCTGAAGGTAATAAAACAAAAAGTACGAAATTTGATGGAAAATTGACGAAATTAGGCTCTCACGAATTTTGATGTGTCAGCGATATTTGCGTATTGGCGATTTTGCCGACTTCGACTCCCATTTTAGGCCAATTACATTATTCCAGTCGACCAAATTCTTAGCTATTTCACTACCATTACTTCTATTCTATCGATTGAGCACAAGAAATTGCCAAGTCAACTGTTTCAACTACAAAATAAAGTGATCAGAAATTGGTAATTTGGTCAATTTAACACAAAGTTCAAAATATTCCAATTTCAAAATAGGGTTCAGAATAAACAATGTAGGCATTCCTGGCACTAAACTAACATTTCTTCTTTCATTAGTTACGTTTTGAGGCTTTATAAATGAATTCCATTTTGATTTTTTATTCACATAATGAATTTTTATTCAAACCAAAAAATAGAAGATTTACTATTATGCAATATCGTAATAATTGTATAAATATCATCACCACATTTGTGAATGTATATTAGATCCACCAGCTGGCGTGTATTAGACGTGTGAGGCCGTTTGTTTACTCTTGAACATCGGCAAAAATTAACATTTCCGCTACTGTGAGCTCAGTTTCAAGCCATTTCCAGTGCTAAAACCAATCAAAATCATCTCTATTTCTGTAATGTCTTCCATTCTATCAAATGAGAGCAAGAAATTGCAAATACAACTATAAAAAAACATACGAAAAAACACTGCAAAGTCGCTGTTTTAATAAAAAAATCACGGTCTAAGTTTTTTTCTCTGATTATACACCGTGTGCTGCAGGATTTGTTTTATATGGTGCACACATACCACATAGATGCATTCTCTCATATCTAGGCCCAAATTTACCACTCAGCTTATCAGAGTGAGCTGAGCTCATAGCGTAGATCTACAGTTTGGACCCTACACGTAAAGCCATAGATCTATGGCACGGACCCTGAAAGGGTTAAAGTACACCAAAATTTAAAGAAATCGGACCATAAATAACGAAGTTCGTTTCTCAGCTATTAGCTGCCCCTTAACGGTATATAATGGTACCTTGACTTACAAGTTTATTTCGTTCCATGACCCAGCTCGTAACTCAATTTGTTCGTATATCAAATCGATTTTCCCAAGTGAAATTAACTGAAATGCCATTAATCCGTTCCAGCCCCCAAACAACAACCCCAATTTTTTTATGGGTTTTTAAATAAGAAAAATGTATATAAAAATAAGAAATGATTTTTGCCTTTTTTGCCAGGTCCCAGCAATGTTTTAGAAATGCTGGAGTATATATGAAACATGGTGTAAGATGTCACTCCACTGCCAATGGAATGGCACTCGTGGAGTGACATTTAATGATCGTGCACTGCCTTGGCTTTATTTTTCACTGTTACACATAAACATGTCTGGCTATCTGTTTGTTTCTGTCTATCTGTCTGTCACTCCACTGTCAGTGGAGTGACATTTGATGATCATGCACTGACTTGGATTTATTTTTCACTGTTACAAATAAACATGTCTGTCTATTTGTTTCTATCTGTATTTGTCTATCTGTTTAGCTCTATGTTTATCTCTGTCTCTGCTTATCTGTCTTTCTGTGTGCCTGAGTTTCTGCCTTCCTGTCTCTCTACTTGTCTCTCTGTCTCAGAGAAAGCCGCTCATGAACCAACAGGTATTACACACGATGCAGAGTCGGTCACATCTGATTCCTGAACAAGTGAAAATGTGTATTACTTGCCAGTCAGGTTTATTATGCATTATATCTACAAGCATAGTATAGCACTTTGTCTAGATTTTTTGGGTTATCCTAGGCAATTTACACAATGTTTAACTGTATTTATGTGTACCTGTGAGATAGAGACAGAGATAGACAGAGATAGACAGACAGAGACAGAGATAGATACAGACAGAAAGAAGGAGATAGAGACAGCCAAAGAAAATCAGCCAGCCAGCCACCCAACCAACTGGCCTGCTGAACATGTTTTACACATATTCCAGAACTGTTTCCTTTTACAACTTAGGGCATACATTACAGAACATTCTGGCAGGCTGACACTACCAGTGGTATCAAATCTGAAAGGATGTTACACATTGCTTATTATTGAGGTTTTTGATATTTCCTCTCTCCTGCAAGTGGTGGTGTATCTGAAGCTCGCTCCTAACTCGGATTTTGGCTCGCAACTCAAAGCAAAAAATCGACCAATTGACGGCTCGTAACTTGGAAAACCCGCAAGTTGGAGCACTCATAAGTCAAGATACCAGTGTATTTTTGTATGGTTTTTATGGTTGTATTCCCATTTTCTTGACTTCATTTAACAGAATGGAAGATATATTATAGAAATAGATATGATTTTGATTAGTTTCATGAATAAAAGTACCTTGAAATTGAGCTCAAAGTAGCAGAAAAGTTAGATTCTTTGGCGATGTTCAAGAGTAAACAAATCCAATACCTGTCCGACTGGCCAGTCCAATATGCAGTCATGAATGGGGTGACAATATTTATACAATTAGTACAATAATGCAGTAGTCTGCATAAAAATTCAAAATGGTAAGCAAGAGTATTATTATAAGAATACGTACGTACTAATAAATAATAATAATAATAATAATAATAATAATAATAATAATAATAATAATAATAATAATAATAATAATAATACAGTGGACCCTCAACCAATGGCTTTAATCTGTTCCAGAGAGCTAGCCTTTAGTCAAATTAGTTGTTTTTTTATTTATTTATTTATTTATTTATTAACAATTTGAGCATACATACAGAGGTACAAAAAAATACAGATAAGAGCAGCATGCCAAAGCCACTTATACTATGCATAGCATTACGGGCTGGCTTAAAATTAACTAAGCAATGATGAAATCAGTGATAATACATTATTGTAAACAGATAACTATAAAGCACAAATGAGTATTACAAAGACAGGTCATATTGTTGCATGCATTGTTGTACATTCAGTCGTATGGAGTATTCTGTTAGGTAGTGTATTTAAAAAATAATAAAGTTAGATTGGGTTTTAGGTTTAACATTTATGTGATATAATTGTGAGAAACATTTAAGATATACAATTTATAAGGTTCAGTTATTCAGTATTTATTTGGTTTTGGGTGAGTAAGTGATCTTTGAGAAGAGACTTGAATTTATAAACAGGTAGTGTTTCTTTTATATTTACAGGTAATGAATTCCAGATTTTAGGGCCTTTTATGTGCATTGAGTTTTTGCATAGTGTGAGATGGACACGAGGAACATCAAAGAGTGATCTGTGCCTTGTGTTATGGTCATGTATTCTGTTGAGGTTGGCAAGGAGATGTTTGAGGGGAGGGTTAATATCAGAGTTAAGTGTTCTATGTATGTAATAGGTGCAGTAATAAGTATGGATGTTTTGTATGGTGAGTAGGTTTAGTGTATTGAACATTGGTGGAGTGTGCTGCCTGTAGTGAGAATTTGTTATCATTCTAACTGCAGCCTTTTGTTGGGTAATTAGTGGTCTGAGATGGTTAATTGTTGTTGAGCCCCATGCACAAATTCCATAGGTGAGATAGGGGTAAATAAGAGAGTGATATAGGGCCAGGAGGGCTGACTGTGGAACATAGTACCGTATCTTTGATAGTATGCCTACAGTCTTGGAAATTTTCTTAGAAATTTGTTGTATATGTGTATGAAATTTGAGTCTATTATCAAGGTGGATTCCTAAGAATTTTCCCTCTGTTACTTGAATTAATTTTCCTCACAAGAAATAATGGAAATCCAATTAATCCATTTCAGACAGCCAAAAGTATTACATGAAATACACATTTCCCTACACAGAAAACAATGAGAAATGCCCAATACATACATAAATAAATACTAAAATGACACTTACCTTTATTGAAGAGTACTGTTGAGTGATGAGACACTGTTTTTCTTTAACACTCTGGGATTTTCACAGTGATACATAAGTAAAGGCTTCACTTTGCAATCACCACTAGTATTATAACAAAACATGAGAGTTAGCCTGTCTTTCATAGACTTGTGTCCTGGGAGTGCCTTTTCCTCCTGAGTAATGTAGGTCCTGTTTGGCATTTTCTTCCAGAACGGGCCTGTTTCATCACAATTAACCCTTTGACTGTTTACGTCGTATATATACGTCTTGCGCGCCACTTTTTCTGACGTATTTATACACGTAAATTCTAGCAGCTTCAAATCAAGCAGGAGAAAGCTGGTAGGCCCACATGTGAGAGAATGAGTCTGTGTGGTCAGTGTGCACCACATAAAAAAATCCTGCAGCATGCAGTGCATAATGAGAAAAAAAAAACTGACCGTTTTTTTGGATTAAAATGGCGGCTTTGAGGTGTATTTTCGTATAGTATTTATAGTTGTATTCTCGTTTTCATGGTCTCAGGTGATAAAATGGAAAACATAATACAGAAATAGAGATGATTTTCATTACTTTCACAATGAAAACGACCTTGAAATTGAGCTCAAAGTAGCGGAAATGTTCGATTTTTACCAATGTTCAGGAGTAAGCAAATTACACCACACATCCAATACACATCAATTGGGGAGTCTAATGTTCTTTCACTAGTACATTGATATTATTTATACCATTTTTATAATAATGCAGTAATCTGCATAACAGTAAATTTTGTATTTTTTTGTATGAATAAAAAATCAAAATAGAAAGCAATAGTAATATAAGAGGGGCCTAGAGACATGACTAATGAACAGAGGATATGTTATTTTAGTGCCAAGAATGTCTACATTGTTTATTCTGAACCCTATTTTGAAATTGGCCAAATTGCCAATTTCTGACCACTTTATTCGGCAGTTCAAATCGGTAAATGGGCAGTTTCTTGTACTCAAATGATAGAAAAAATGGAGTTCTAAAGAAATAGCTATGAGTTTGATCAACAGGAACAACAGAATTGGCCAAAAACGGCTCAAAGTCGGCGAAATTGCCAATGCGCATATGTAGCTGAGATCGCTAACTTCGCGGAGTGTAATTCCTTGAGTTTTCAACACATTTCGTACTTTTGGTGTCATTACCATCGGGAAAAGATTCTCTATCATTTCATAAGAAAAAATAATTTTTTTTTTCCAAAACTTTTGCGACATAGAACGAGTTTCAGAAAGGGGCTTGCGACAGTCAAAGGGTTAACCCCTTCAGGGTCCAAGGCCAAAATATGAAGTGGTGCTCCAGTGTCCAAGAAATTTTGAAAAAAAAAAAAAAATTATTTTTTCTTACAGAATTAAAGAGCATATTTTTGTGAAGGTAATAAGACAAAAAAAAAAAAATTCTGATCAGTACTTACCGAGATACAGTGCCAAGAAGTTTGTCAAAAATGATGTGGTGGCGGCAACATCGACAAATTCCACATACGCGCATTACATTATTTAGCGGTTTTTAAAGTTTTTTCTTTTCTTTTCCAATTTTTTTCTATTCCTACTAACATTTGGGGCCTGAGAGACAAATACTGTATATAATGTATATGTATAAACTCACTGTATTGAACACAAGAACTGCACTAAAGTTATTATCATATTATTGTTTACCACTGTTGTTTATTACAATAAACATGTACAAATCTTGTATATTACTAATGTTCTATCATATATTTACATATTTACAATCACTGGACATGGTTTTAGAACTGCTGGAGCTTGTGGAACTCCTTGAAACAAGGCACCATGCACAGAGGCACCTTACATTCCTCACACATAAACCGAGTGTCTTTGCGTCTTTGTTGCCGTCGTTTTGTTTGTGCACAGACCATGCATCTCTTCTGAGCAAATTTCTTCTGAGTTGAAGGAAGCTGTATTATGAAATGATCACCTTCCCTCCTCAAACGCTTGGGTATATACTGAGTAATTCGAGGACCATGTTGTATAGCAAGTTTTCTTACCTGGTACTTCATTATGAGTTGTCTGACAACAGACAAACAAAATTCACCATACGGTGGTCTGTTGCCAGTCTTTATTTGGTACATATTATATGCATTGAGTATAGAAATGTCCATGAGATGGAAGAAAAGTTTCATGTACCACTTGTAACTCTTACGAACACAGTCAAAAAAACCAATCTGCATGTCAAATTTGTCAACCAAGCGCATGTTTTGTGTATAATCAATCACTGTCACTGGTTTTCGAATACGTTCATTAGTCACTTGATCAACTTTGCCAATGTCTTGCATTTCATTATGGTGAATGGTTGTCAACAATGTGACATCTCGTTTGTCATGCCACCGTAATGCCATAGCTCATTCTAGCTCAATACATAGACTATACCAAAGTCATTACATTAGACCTTAGTGCAATTACAAGTGAGAGTCTTGTGCTATTTTTAAATTGTATTTTTATATTATTAGTTTATACCTAGTTGTACTTTAGCTCATTCCAGCACAACACGTAGACAACACCAACTCCATTATGTGTATTAGTGATTATACTCTACACGACCAAAATGCTATAGCATTTTGGTCATGTAGAGTATATAAATAACCATAATTTAAACCTAGATGATGATTGATCACGTTGACCCTGATCTAAACCTCCATAATCTGACACACAATCAAAACCTATTGGAAAGTAACTGCCTTTACTACACAGCATCACAAGCCAGCACTATCCTAAACAATGCTAAAAGTCTATCAGTACTTAACTACAACATTAGTTCCTTAAGCAAACACTATGATGACCTCCTGGCACTCCATGAATCACTAAAGACACCCTTCTCCTG
This sequence comes from Cherax quadricarinatus, assembly GCF_038502225.1. Lineage (NCBI taxonomy): Eukaryota > Metazoa > Arthropoda > Malacostraca > Decapoda > Parastacidae > Cherax > Cherax quadricarinatus. The sequence goes on along the minus strand of NC_091304.1, from coordinate 42,109,695 downwards.
CATTATTCTTACTGAGACCTGGCTTAAGCAGGACACAATAGATATCTACCCTCTACCAGGATACACAGCAATCCACAACTGCAGACCATACCAAGTTGGGGGTGGTATTGCAATCTATTACTCTAACCAGTTATCTTGTATTAGCACCACTTGCTTTAGTGATGAATATGGAGAATACATTTTTGCTAATTTTACTGTAAAAAACCTTAAGACGCCTATTACAATCGGTGCCATTTACCGGATACCCCACACAAACATCCCAAATTTCAGTGAGAAACTAAAGGCACTAATAACAAACAGACAAATGAATAAGCACCACCTTCTCTTAGCTGGAGACTTCAACATCAACTTTGGCCTACTAGATGATCAGCCTGTAACTGATTTCATCAACAATATGAACAACACACTTCTCATACCAACAATAACTAAACCAACCAGGCTGACTGAAACAAGTGCAACCGTAATAGACCACATATGGACCAATATACTAGCCCCCCTTAAATCAGGGATAATCACAGATAGCACTACAGACCACTACCCTATCTTCCTCTTGACAAACATTAGCAAACCACCACTTGAATACAACAAAGTTTTATTTAGATTCCATGATGAGGCCTCAATAAGGAAGTTCACAGCTGATCTTGAGACTGTTGACTGGCCTACAGAATTCTCCAAGGTCAATGGTAATGATGACTGGACAGACATTTTTCTTAACAAATTACTTAGACTATACAACAAACATTGTCCTATAAAAACGAAACAGATCACAAACAAACGGCTTGGTTGCCCATGGCTAACCAGCACCATTCTGAAATCCACTGATAAGAAACACCAATATGAAAAGCAATATAGACAGGGCTTAACCCTTTGAGGGTCGACAGGCCCTCTCCGAAACTCGTTCTCAGGGTCGGCCAAATTTAAAAAAAAAAAAATTATTTTCTCTTATGAAAAGATAGAGAATCTTTTCCCGATCATAAAGACACCAAAAGTTTGAAATTTGATAGAAAACTTACGGAATTACGCTCTCGCAAAGTTAGCGGTCTCGGCGATGTTTACGCATCGGCGATTTTGCCCACTTTGAGCCCCATTTTTGGCCAATTTCACTGTACTAGTCAACAAAAAACATGAATATTTCGCTAAAACTCCATTTTTTCTATCGAATGGGTGCAAGAAACCACCCATTTATGAAATTCAACTATCCAGTACAGTGGTCAGAATTTAGCAATTATGCCAATTTCACACAAATTTCAAAAGATGCCAATTTCCGAATAGGGTCAGAAAAAACAAGAAAGACATTCCTGGCACTAAAATGACATTTCCTCTACTCATTAGTCACGTCTCAAGGCCCCTCTTATATTCTTTTGCTTTCCACTTTGAATTTTTATTCTCACAAAAAATATAAGATTTACTGTTATGCAGACTACTGCATTAGTGTAAAAAATGGTATAAATATTATTGGTGCACTTGTGAAAGAATATTAGACTCACTAGTTGACGTGTATTGCACGCTTGGCACGATTTCTTTACTTCTGAAGTTTGGTAAAAATCAAACATTTCTGCTACTTTGAGCTCAATTTCAAGGCACCTTTCATTGTAAAACCAGTCAAAATCATCTCAATTTCTGTAATATGTCTTCCATTCTATAAAATGAGACCAAGAAAACTAGAATACAACAATAAATACCATACGAAAATACACTGCAAAGTCGCTGATTTATTCCAAAAAAATGGTCAAAGTTTTTTTTTTCTCATTATGCACTGTGTGCTGCAGGATTTTTTTTAGACTGTGCACACTGACCACATAGACCCATTCTTTCATATGAAGGCCTACCAGCTTTCTCCCACTAGATTTGAGGCCGCTAGAATTTATGCGTACTAGTACGTCAAAAACCCCTACGCGTAAGACGTACTAGTATGACCAAAACCCTCAAAGGGTTAATACACAAAGATATTCTTAAACACTATTCATCAGTCCTCACCAAAGTAATAAAGAAAGCCAAACAACTATACTACTCCAGTAGATTCATTGACATAAGAGGAGATATAAAAAAGACCTGGAAAACACTCTCTCAGATTCTAGGGACCCACAAACTGAAAAAAAAACAAGAATATTGCCCTAACTAAACCTAATGAAACACCACTGCATCCCAATGACACAGCTAACAAGATAAACGACTTCTTCTCAACCATAGGTTCTAATCTCGCCAATAAAATCCCACGCACCAATGCCCATGCTGGGGACTACCTAGATGGGAATTTCCCAAATTCCTTCTATCTTGCTCCAACTGAGCCCATGGAAGTCACCGAGATTATAAAGTCACTTAAAAATAACTCAGGAAATCTGTCTCATGTCCCACCATTATTGTACAAGAGAGCGGCCCATGTCCTCTCACATGCTATCTCATTACTTTTTAACAAGTCACTAGAAACTAGCACCTTCCCAAAACTACTCAAGATGGCAAGGGTTACACCAATACATAAAGGTGGTGACCCTACAGATTTAAACAACTATAGGCCAATATCAAACTTACCATTGCTATCCAAAATCTTAGAGAAACTCGTGCACAGGAGACTATATTCATTTATTACGGCACAAAACATACTGAACCCCTGCCAATTTGGATTCAGGAAAAATAAAAGCACTAACGATGCAATCATAAAAATGCTAGATCTGCTTTACACAGCATTGGAAAATAAGGAATATCCACTAGGAATTTTTCTTGACCTAAGAAAAGCTTTTGACACAGTAGACCCCAGCATCCTACTCCACAAACTTGACCATTATGGTATAAGAGGCCATGCGCTTGCATATTTCAAATCTTACCTTACTAATAGGTATCAGTATGTCACCATTAAAGACACAGCATCAACAACACAGCCACTTGATACTGGAGTTCCGCAGGGAAGTGTCCTTGGTCCCCTGCTCTTCCTCATATACATCAATGATCTTCCAAACGTATCTCAACACCTGAACCCCATTCTCTTTGCTGACAACACGACTTATGTCATCTCTCACCCTAATCTTGCCACCCTCAACACCATTGTTAATGAGGAGCTGATCAAAATATCGACTTGGATGACAGCCAATAAACTTATGCTTAACACTGACAAAACCTACTACATTATGTTTGGTAGCAGAGCAGGAGATGCGCAAATTAACATTAAGATCGACAACACTCTAATTGCCAGGCATAATGAGGGCAAATGCCTAGGCCTATACCCCAACAACAACCTGAACTTCAGCACCCATATCCAACACATAACCAAAAAAGTATCCAAAACGGTTGGGATCCTCTCCAAGATACGATACTACATGCCGCAAACTGCCCTTCTCACACTATACCATTCACTTATAGTATATCCATACCTCACCTATGCTATCTGTGCTTGGGGTTCAACTGCAGCAACACACCTAAAGCCAATAATAACCCAACAAAAAGCCGCAGTAAGAATAATCACTAAATCCCATCCCTGGCAACACACCCCCCCCACTCTTCATAGATCTAAACTTACTCCCTGTTCAGTACATCCACACTTACTACTGTGCAATCTACATCTACAGGACCTTAAATTCCAATATTAACCTTGACCTAAAACGCTTTCTTGATAGTTGCGACAGAACCCACAGGCACAACACCAGACACAAACATCTCTATGACATTCCCCGTGTCCGACTAAACCTTTACAAAAATTCAATGTATGTCAAAGGCCCTAAAATCTGGAACACCCTACCTGAAAATTCTAAAACTGCAGACACATTCATCGCCTTCAAAACTACCATCAGAAAACATCTTATCTCCCTGATACACCCTGTCAACTAATTACACGAATACCACCTGGTGGTTAACACTTACACTCACTCACCCATTTGACCATAAACAGAAATATCAATCTCAATCTGAAAATAATGAATCTTAACTAGTCATAAGTTGGCCTGTGATACTCCAATACTGAAACTATGTATAGTGTCAAAACAAAAGCATTCACATTGCTAAACTCACAAACTAGTATTTAGTCACTTAGCCATAATACCAACTAACCTCATAATTTTGCAATATTTTAAACTTAAGATTTAATTTAAGTCTGCCCGAAATGCCTAGCCATGCTAGGTGTTCTAGTGGTACACTCTGTAATTATTATTTTACTATATGTAAACCACACAATAACCAAATTCTGTAAACTCAGCATTGTAATCCTTATAGAGAATAAATTTTGAATTTGAATTTGAATGATGTCATTGGCAGTAAACACCTGCACGTCATCACCATGAGCACCTGCGTTGAGCCTGGGCATATGTTTACGATTAGAACGCACTGTGCCACACACATCTGTCTTGTTCACTCGCATGAAATCACTGAGTAATGGGCTTGTGTACCAGTTATCGGTATATAATGTATGCCCCTTACCAAGATAAGGTGCCATCATGTTTCTCACTACGTCACCTGAGATACCCAATAACATCTTGGTATCTTTCAATGTTTTACTTCCCGTGTATACAACAATATCCAACACCAGGCCACTGTCACAGTCACAGTACAAACAGTTTTATACCCAAGTGTTTCCTCTTGCTTGGTATATACTGCTTGAATGACAGTCTACCTTTGAACAAAATCAAAGACTCGTCAATTACAAGATTCTTGAATGGATAAAAGTATATGCTGAACTTTTGTTTGAGATACATGAAAACATTTCTAATCCTGTATAACCTGTCACTTCTGTCAGGCAGAGAAGTGCAACATACATAAGAGTAAGATAAACCTGTTCACTGGTATGATTTCACTGAAGACCGGGGTAGAAATTAGCCGATCTGTGGACCAGTATGCTTTTATATTATGCTTATAGGCATGAGGCATAAGCATTATTGTTGCAAAAAGCAAATACATTTCTGCAACAGTCATCTCTTTCCACCTGTGTAGTCTTGACTGTGGTGATATGATCGTATTTGCCATGGTGTACTCAAAATACTTATTACTTTCCCTGACAATAGTTTCCATCAATGGCTGGTCAAAGAATAATTCAAAGAATTCCAGTTCATTGGCCGTGGTTCCAAGGGGACAAGTAGGTAGAATTCCACTTTGAGAGTCATCAAAGTGGTAAGGCTTGGGAACAAAATTGGGATTTTGCCGCCAATCCCACATACGGTTTGCTGGTGGATACTGGACATCATAGGCTGGTTGTGTGGGTGGTTGTGGTTGTGGTGGGCTGGTGGCTGACGCTCCGCTTTGTCCTTGAACTGACGAGTCAGCAGCGTGGGTCCCAGCGTGGGCTGGTGAGTCATGCATGGCGGTGCCACTACCATCACCACTACCACCATCTACTGATGCCTGTGGTCTATCCATGCCAAGTGTAGCCACATCATCCTCACTATCACTACCTAAAACTGGTGTAGGGCCATGGGATGTACTCCGGGATGTACTCCGTCCCCTGGGCACAGCATAGGGTACACTACCCGAGTGCATGTGGCGGCGAACATACCGACGCTTCACTGGTGAATATGATTCCTCTCTATCACTACTCGAATGATCGTCGAGCGCAATAAAATCACAATCCACGTCACTGTTATGGGGCTATAGGACCCAACATGTATTTATAAGTAACAGTTACTCTGGAATACCTAATTATATTGAATTGATGGGGACTTTGCTCTAAATGTCAGAAGGACTGATCAACCTTATGACTGAGAGGCAGCTGGGTCAAACCTATTTTTCTCAATATAATAGGTTATACTATAGACACATAAACACACAATTTAAATAAGTAGTTTATAAAGTTGTATTTCTTTTTGTAAAAGTAAAATTAAGAGGTGGTAGAATTGTGGTAACTGGAGAATTGTGCTTGGCAACAGTCTTTTGTTTTGGTGGGAGGAGCTTAGGTAGGCTTCTCTCTCTCTCCCTCTCACTGACTCTCTCTCTCTGTGGCTGACCTTCAACCTGGCAGGATCTCTGGGTCCTTCTCCTATCTTTTGGGGCATCATGTGTGCTCCAGGGGTGAGTTTTTATAATTTAAGTTTTGGCCACCATACCCAGGGTGACTAAAGTGTGTCAAAACACTGGTTAGCCCAGAGTTATGTCAAGGAGAGAGAAGGAAGAGTGTTGGAACACACCATGTGGAGCACAGGATGGAGTGTGTAGATTTGTTTTGAAAATGGAGGCTGTGATTGTATATTCTGTACATATCTATTGAGAATACAGTTATATTTTTATAGTAGTAGTTTACATAACCTGTGAAGAGGGCTGGTGAAAAGGTATCAGAGACACTCAAGATGATCAGCCATGATGTAAGTATTACCCCTAGACAAATAAGGCCATTAAGTAAAAGTTACCCCACACTAGAACATGTAGTGAGAACCTTACAATCAAAGTAATAAGGGACAAGCCAACGTAACATGGGAGCTTGACCGGGAGAGTTATTTGACTGCTAAAATAACTCAAAACATTCTTTGAACTATATGTGCTGGTATGGGGTAATAACAGTTGCATGTTTCTGGTAGAAGATTTACCAAGGTGGTGTCAGTGGAAGTGTTGTTTTCATATATTAGTTTACAGGTTGTTTTTCTCCTAAGGTGGGGGAAAGGGAGTAACACATTTTTGTTGTGGTTATGGTAAGTGCTATGTGCATAGTTTACATTCAATTTGTGTTATTTTATGTGCCTGTGGGAAAACTTTGTCCACTGATACTGTAAGAGGGAAGCAAGTGTTTAAAGATAAAACTATGTCAGAAGATGAGTCTTCAGATTTTTTAGGCTTCAGGGAAGAAGGTAATAATTCATCAGTAAACATGCCTGTTAATAGCGAAGATGAGGAATCACCTACTCCAGGTGATATGGAAATGGAGAGAATGAGACTGAAATTAGCTGTACTAGAGGCTGAAATGAAATTAATGAAAGCTAAGGAGAAAGAACGTCAAAGGTTAGGAGGTTCAGAACTAGAGCCTGAGCAGTACTTTAACATAACTAAAGCTGCAAATTTTGTCCCTAAGTTTACAGAGAGTGACCCAGATAGGTATTTTTCTTTTTTTGAGAAGACTGCTTTGGAGCAAGGATGGCCCAAACAGAAGTGGGCTACCCTAGTTCGCACACAACTTGTAGGTAAAGGATTCCAAAGAGTAGAGACTCTGGAGGGGCAAGATTTTTCTGATTATGATAAGATTAAAGAGGAAGTATTGCTTGCCTACCAAATGATACCTGAGAAATATAGACAAAAGTTCAGGAATCAAAAATTTCAGGCTGGGCAGACCTTAACTGAGTTTGGGAATGAGAAACTGTTCCTTTTTAAGAAATGGGTTTGTTCTAAAGGAGTTAATAAAGACTATAACAAATTAGTAGATCTGATGGTTCATGAGGAATTGTACAATACAATCCCTGTTGACCTCAGAGAATATTTGGAGGACAAAAACCCAGATAATCTTTCAGAAGCACTGGATCTAAGTGACCGATTCTTGGCTCGCAGGGAATTGGTAAGTAAAAACAATCATGCTGCTTTTAAAAATTTCCCCACTCATTCTAAACCTTATTCCAAGTCCTATGGTCATAAAGGTAAGTGGGACAAGAATTTTCAGGGACAAATGAAGGCTGAGGTGCCCTATAAAATAGAAGGAAAAGGTAAGTTAGCTAGAGTTCAAAGTTTACCTAGACAATCAGATAATGTTTCAGGTCCTCGAGTAAACAGTACCAGTCCTACACCAAATGGTAAAAATACCTTTAAGAGTTTTATCTGTTATTACTGTAACAAAACTGGACACACTCAAAAGTTTTGCTGGTCAAGGCGGCGAGATCAGGAAAGGGAGGAACCACCCCAGAGGACTCTAACTGCAGAGATACATCCAGTTGCCTGCATTAGGTCTTCAAGGCAAGGTGAGGAGGAACCTTTGGATCTAGACCCCAGGATGTGTATATTTTCTAGTAGGTCCGCAGTTGGTTTGCAAAAGGATGTAGGCAGAGTTGAGAACATACTGTCCTTGAGAGATGGATGTAGCACCTACTCTTTGCTACGTGCTGGAGTGCTACCAGTGTCTAAGGATACCTATACTGGGGTAGATATATTGTTGAAGGGTATTACGGGTTCAACCATAAGGACCGGTACACAAATTATGGGTAGAATCTACATACCAAGTTGGCTATCTCCCTGTAGGTATCTCAGATGAAATTCCCTTCGAAGGGGTCGACCTCTTATTAGGGAATAATGTTATGGGCCTGTTAGACAGTGAGGAACAACTAGTTTGGGGGAAACCAAGTCCCAAATGTTGGGAGGAAATGGCTAGGAAAACCCTGCCAGACCTTCTCCCTGATGGTTCCACCATGAAAAGTATGGCTCATGATCATGCTACCAACAGTCTTCATGATATTTCTCATGAGGATGGTGAGGGCTTAAGTTTGGTAACTCTGCTTTCTGATGTTGAACTGCAGTCAACTGAAGAAAAGGATGTTCCAGCCAGAGCTGAGCATGATTGGAGAATGGATCAGTTAAATAGTGTGAGAGAGGCTGCACCTGCTAGGGTGCAATTAATTTCTGTGCAGGAAAATGTCGCTGTTGCTGAGGAAGAGATTTTACAGTTAAATAAGTGTTTTCATTTCAGGGAGGAAACTCTTATAAAGAATTCACCTCTGTTTGCAGTATCGATGGAAGGAGAACAAGGGCTTTGTCCCCAGGTGGTGATGTCCAAGGTTTCCAGGCATTTCTTCTGGTCTCAGCTGTGGGAGACTGTCAGAGAGCATATTGAGACCTATCATGTCTCTCAGTTTATAGGGAAACCTAGTCGAAGTATTAAACCTGTTCCCCTTCATTCGATTTCAGCACCAGGTGAACCTTTCAGCAAGCTGGTAGTAGATGTACTTGGTCCATTCCCAAGGACCAAACTGGGAAATGATTATTTACTCAAAAATATTTGCTCCACTACCAGGTACCTGGAAGCAGTCCCTCTACATAAGATAACTGCTCATGTAGTCTTAAGGGTTTTGATGAAGTTCTTTTTTCATGTCTGTTTTCCTCAAGCAGTGCAAAAAGACCAAGGGCCTAACTTTACCTCAAAGTCTTTTAGAAATGTTTTGAAGGGACTAAAAGTAGAGCCTCAGTGTTCAACTGTGTATCACTCTCCATCTCAAGGGGAAATAGAGAAATTACATCAAACCCTCAAGACAATGATGCAAGCCTATGGTATAGACAATACTAACAACAGGGATGAGAGGATCTCTTTCTTTGTATTTGCTGAGTGGGGAAGCACTCTGGAATCTCTGAGCTATTGGCTTGGGGAGGATGGTGATGCTCCCCCCTCGGAGCTTTTACTCAGTTTCAGATACTGTTTGGCTCGTATGAGGTGGATGGTACCAGTGAACGTGCTCATCAACCAGACCAGGATGATGATGTGGGACCATAATGTGGACCATGATACTCTGGAGGCTGGAGAGGAAGTGCTGATACTGGAGCCAATTCATGTGAAAATCTGTATGGCAAGTTGCTGTGAGCTGAACATGTTGTGGGGGAAGTTCCCAGGGGTTAGATATAAAACCCACACCCCTGAGCAGAAAAAGAATGAGTATAATGTACACAGTAACCGGTCAAAGGGTTTGAAGTTGTGTCAAAAATTCAGAGAGACCAATGTTTTAATGGAATGTAAAGGGCTGCAAAACAATAATCTGTATGAAATACCAAAAGCGTATTTAAGAAATAACATGTGTGTAAAAGATTTTGGGAAATGCATGCTTGGGTTTAATGAGAAAAATGTTGGAGAGTTGGCTCAGCCACCTTGGAACTTTATAAAAGTTTGGGATGTCAGTATTGGGGAAAAATTGAAACTCCATGAGGAAATTGTTAAGGAAACTGAGCCAATTCAACAATTTTTGTGTGGGAAAAATCTGTATGAAAAATTGGAGATGGAGGAAGAAGTGAAATTCTTCCAACACCAGTTTGTAGTGCTTAGTGAGAGTCAGTGGGAATTCCCATGCTTCATGGTTCCCAAATTAGATGGCACCCTGGGCATAAACACTGACTACCACAAAGTACATTTAACAACTAAGGTTTACAGGATTAGAAAGATTGATACTTATGCACTAAGAGATGCAAACATTTTAAATAAACTAAAACATAGGGCAGGAAGATGTGATTTCCATGGCCTGTGTTCCAGTACCATTTTAATGTGTGTAATGCAAATTGTGTTCATCGTGTGCTTAAAATTTGTGTGTGAGATGGAACGTGATGGTATTTGTGTAAACTTGATGTATCCAACCTGGGTGCAAAGAGATGTCTTTGGTGTTATTGTTGCACTGCGAGAGGTTGCAGAACTGTTACTATCAATGAGCAACCTTCTAAATTTAAATGTCAACATTTTACCACAGGAAAGAAAATTTTCATTTTTGGGGCTGGCTATTCAGCATTTGTACATGTCTCAGGATCTCTTCATCCTGTTCCTGTGTATAGTGACTAAAATCAGACTCTTAAAATGGGCTTTGTTCCTACAGCCTTTTAATTTGGAAGTCAAATATATAAAAGGCTCAGAGAATGTGGTTGCTGATGCTCTCTCTAGATGTTTCATGTAGATGCATGGTGCGTACTTTGTACATAGTGTTTGTCTTGTGCTGACCTTGTTGTTTTTGCAGTGGTGAACTCTCAGCGAGCCTGAGTACTCTCTACCAGCCATCTGATTGTGAAGGAGTGAGTCAGAGCCAAAAGTGTGACGAGGGTCAGGGTGTACTTAAATGTGAGTTGAGGCAGTGGTTGACAACCTTCGGTAACATGAGACGTTCAGGAAGGTATGTGATGTTGTGTCTTGGTGTGCTCTATATACAAAACGGCCCGACGGTTTGCCTTTGTGGTCCCCTGGACCCCTCCATATTCTATGTCAGCCTCCTCTTCATAAGTTTGGAGGATCTGTGTGGAGTGGGACCTCGGAAGATGGGCTTGAGTGCCTGACCATGTTAAGGATCGTGAGTGTTGACTGGAAGTCTCACTGTTTGGTTCGGCCACCAAGTGAGAGACACCTTGACATGTTTTGTGAAGTTTCCTGCCTGGTGTACACCTGACTGCTCTGGGTTTGGCTCTACTCTCGTCTCCTGATCAGGAAGATGCCACCCTGGAGTACCAGTTGCTTGCTGGATTACCGTAGCAGAGGCACAGGCCTGTTGGTGCGGGCTTTCACAGTGGGCATTGTGTGCAATTTTTGCATTGTAATGTGTATTGTTTAAAAGCCACTAAAATTGTAAATAGTTACACCCTTGAGTATATGGGTATGGTTAAAATGCTTTTCTAAAAAATTCTGCAATCTGTTGTAAATAACAGTAAAGTGAAGAGTAGTTATGGTGCTAGGAAATATGTAGCATTTCTAGTAGTCTTGTTTACCGCCTTCAGACTTAAGCAATATACTTTTTACTAGCCGTATCCTGAGGGACACGGCTAGCTTTTGTGAGACTTCGTCTGGAGGTGGGGGTGTTATGGGGCTATAGGACCCAACATGTATTTATAAGTAACAGTTACTCTGGAATACCTAATTATATTGAATTGATGGGGACTTTGCTCTAAATGTCAGAAGGACTGATCAACCTTATGACTGAGAGGCAGCTGGGTCAAACCTATTTTTCTCAATATAATAGGTTATACTATAGACACATAAACACACAATTTAAATAAGTAGTTTATAAAGTTGTATTTCTTTTTGTAAAAGTAAAATTAAGAGGTGGTAGAATTGTGGTAACTGGAGAATTGTGCTTGGCAACAGTCTTTTGTTTTGGTGGGAGGAGCTTAGGTAGGCTTCTCTCTCTCTCCCTCTCACTGACTCTCTCTCTCTGTGGCTGACCTTCAACCTGGCAGGATCTCTGGGTCCTTCTCCTATCTTTTGGGGCATCATGTGTGCTCCAGGGGTGAGTTTTTATAATTTAAGTTTTGGCCACCATACCCAGGGTGACTAAAGTGTGTCAAAACACTGGTTAGCCCAGAGTTATGTCAAGGAGAGAGAAGGAAGAGTGTTGGAACACACCATGTGGAGCACAGGATGGAGTGTGTAGATTTGTTTTGAAAATGGAGGCTGTGATTGTATATTCTGTACATATCTATTGAGAATACAGTTATATTTTTATAGTAGTAGTTTACATAACCTGTGAAGAGGGCTGGTGAAAAGGTATCAGAGACACTCAAGATGATCAGCCATGATGTAAGTATTACCCCTAGACAAATAAGGCCATTAAGTAAAAGCTACCCCACACTAGAACATGTAGTGAGAACCTTACAATCAAAGTAATAAGGGACAAACCAACGTAACAGTCACTATCATCATTACTGAAGTCAGAGGCCTGGCCAAGCGAAAATATTAGTTTTCTCTTGCGTTGAGGAACAACCGACCGTGAGTCACGAGTGCCCACACCAGAGGTAGAAGGTTGAAGGTAGAAGGGTTTTCTGCATTATTATCGATATCCTGGTCATTCTTTTCGGTCACTAACTGATCAAAGCCGTAGAATTCGTCTTCATTTCCACTTCCATCAGTGTCAGAACTATCAGATAGGAAGAGGAGAGTCCCAATTTTCCGGGGAGTGAGAGCTGACTTGCAACGAGGCATGGTGAACAATGGTAACTGAGCCGGCGTTTCCACAATGCTATGCGGGCGCCTAGATTTTTTGTTTATGGCGCACACCCACCACGCAGACCCGTTCTCTCACATGTAGGCCTATGAGCGCTTTCGCGCTAAATTTGATGGCGCTAGAATTTTGGCATAGATCTACAGTTTGGATACTCAACGTGAAGCCGTAGATCTACGGGACGGACCCTGAAAGGGTTAAACACTTGTTGGGGTTGGAATTTTTCAGCTTCGCCATGCCTTATCACACTGTGTATGCCCCTATGATTCTTAAATCTCTCAAAGCAACCTTTGATGGCCTTAACCTTTTGACTGTTTTGGTCATATATATACTTCTTATGAGCCAGTGTTTCGGATGTACATGTACTCAATAATTCTAACGGCTTTAAATCAAGCAGGAGAAAGCTGGTAGGCCCATGTGTGAGAGAATGGGTCTGTGTGGTCAGTGTGCACCACATAAAAAAAATCCTGCACCACGCAATGCACGAGAAAAAAAAAAAACTCCGATTAAAACGCCAACTTTGAGGTGTATTTTCGTGTAGTATTTATGGTTGTATTATCGTTTTCTTGGTCTCATTTGATAGAATGGAAAACATATTACAGAAATAAAGATGATTTTGATTAGTTTCACGATGAAAACGACCTTGAAATTGAGCTCAAAGTAGCGGAAATGTTCGATTTTTACCAATGTTCATGAGTAAGCAAATCACACCACACGTCCAATACACATCAACTGGGGAGTCTAATATTCTTTCACTAGTGCACTGATATTATTTATTACAATACTGCAGTAGTCTGCATAACAGTAAATCTTCTATTTTTTGTGTGAAAAAAAAAATCAAAATAGAAAGCAAGAGTAATAAAAGAGGGGCCTGGAGACGTGACTAATGAACAGAGGATGTGTTATTTTAGTGCCAAGGATGTCTGTATTGTTTATTCTGGACCCTATTTTGAAATTGGCATCTTTTTTAATTTGCATGAAATTGGCATCTTTTTTAATTTGCATGAAATTGGCTAATTTACTAATTTTTGACCACTTTATTGGGTAGTTCAAATTGGTAAATGGGCAGTTTCTTGTACTCAGTTGATAGACAAAATGGAGTTCTAAAAAAATAGCTATAAGTTTGGTTGACTAGAACAATGGAATTGGCCAAAACTAGGGCTCAAAGTCAGCAAAATCACCGATGCATATATGTTGCCGAGATCACTAACTTTGCAGGAGCATAATTCCGTGAGTTTTCGACCAAATTTCATACTTTTGATGTCATTACCATCGGGAAAAGTTTCTCTATCATTTCATAAGAAAAATTTATTTTTTTTTTCCAAAATTTTTTGACATAGAATGATTTTCAGAAAGGAGCTTGTGACAGTCAAAGGGTTAAATTCACCAATATTAGCACTAGTTCCAAGCATTTTTTTCTGTTCACCTGGGTGTTAGTTGACTGGTGTGGGTCTCATCCTGGGGGACAAGATAAACCCTTTCAGGGTCCAGAGGCCAAATTTCAAAGTGCACACCAGTGTCCAAGAATTTTCAAAAAATAATTTTATTTTTTCTTATGAAATGGTAGAAAATCTTTTTCTGAAGGTAATAAAACAAAAGGTATGAAATTTAATGGAAAACTGACGAAATTATGCTCTCACGAATTTTGATATGTGGGGGATATTTACGCATCGGCGATTTTGCCGAATTTGACTCCCATTTTAGGCCAATTACCTTATTCCAGTTAACCAAATTCTTAGCTATTTCACTAGTATTACTTCTATTCTATTGACTAAGCACAAGAAATCGCCAACGCAACTGTTTCAACTACAAAATATAGTGATTGGAAATTGGTAATTTGGCCAATTTAGTGCAAAGTTCAAAATATTCCAATTTCAAAATAGGGTCCAGAATAAACAATGCAGGCATTCCTGGCATTAATCTAACATTTCCTCTGTTCATTAGTTATGTTTTCAGGCTTTACAAATGAATTCCATTTTGATTTTTAATTCACATAATGAATTTTTATTCAAACCAAAAAATAGAAGATTTACTGTCATGCAATATTGTAATAATTGTATAAATAATATCAGCACATTTGTGAACATATATAAGACCCACCAGCTGGCGTGTATTGGACATGTGAGGTCATTTGTTTACTCTTGAACATCGGCAAAAGTTTAACATTTCCGCTACTTTGAGCTCAGTTTCAAGCCATTTTCAATACTAAAACCAATCAAAATCATCTCTATTTCTGTAACATATCTTCCATTCTATCAAATGAGACCAAGAAATCGCAAAAACAACTATAAAAAACATATGAAAAAACACTGCAAAGTTGCTGTTTTAATCGAAAATTATGGTCTCAGTTTTTTTCTCTCATTATGCACTGTGTGCTGCAGGATTTGTTTTATGTGGTGCACACATACCACATAGATGTACAGCAGTGCCCCACTTATATGGCAGGTTAGGTTCCAGGCTACCGCCGTAAAGCGGAAATCGCCGTAAAGTGGAACACCCTTTTTTCCCCTTATAAATGCATAAAAATACTAGATAACAAGTTTACACTAGCATATATTAAATTAGCAATAGAACTAGGCATCAAAAAACAATAAAAAGTACAATACACAGATAGTGCACTCATTACTTACCTTAAAATATTTAGTCTTAATCTAAGGTGAGACAAGTAGTATTTATTGTAAGAAATCAAATGTGGTATGTATGGTAGTCAGTTGGGCTACCATACCAGGCCATCTCACCTACACATAATATTCTATTACATTTAAGCATCCCAGAGCGATAAAATGCATATACGGTTCACTCATTACTTACCTTAAAATATTTGTAGTCTTAATGTAGGGTCAGGAGTGAGTAAACGAGATAAAACGAATAAATGAGAGCGAGAGAGAGAGAATGAGTACATGACGGAGAATTCAATTCAATTCAATTCAATTCAAGTTTATTCTCTATAAGGGTTACAATGTGGGGTTTACAGGTTTTGGGTATTGTGTGGTTTACATGTTATAAAATACTAATTACAGAGGGGGCCACTAGGACACCTAGCCTGGCTAGGCATTTCAAGCAGACTTAGAATAATTCTTAACATTAAATCCTTACAGATTATGTTAATAAGGCTAAGTAACTACATCATAATTTGTGAGTTTAGCAATGTGAATGCTTTTGTTTTGGCACAATACAAAGTGTCTATATTGGAGTATCTTAGGCAAACTTATGACTAGTTAACCCTTTGAGGGTCGACAGGCCCTCTCCGAAACTCGTTCTCAGGGTCGGCCAAATTTAAAAAAAAAAAAAAATTATTTTCTCTTATGAAAAGATAGAGAATCTTTTCCCGATCATAAAGACACCAAAAGTTTGAAATTTGATAGAAAACTTACGGAATTATGCTCTCGCAAAGTTAGCGGTCTCGGCGATGTTTACGCATCGGCGATTTTGCCCACTTTGAGCCCCATTTTCGGCCAATTTCACTGTACTAGTCGACAAAAAACATGAATATTTCGCTAGAACTCCATTTTTTCTATCGAATGGGTGCAAGAAACCACTCATTTATGAAATTCAACTATCCAGTACAGTGGTCAGAATTTAGCAATTTTGCCAATTTCACACAAATTTCAAAAGATGCCAATTTCCGAATAGGGTCCAGAATAAACAAGAAAGACATTCCTAGCACTAAAATGACATTTCCTCTAGTCATTAGTAACGTCTCAAGGCCCCTCTTATATTCTTTTGCTTTCCACTTTGAATTTTTATTTTCACAAAAAATATAAGATTTACTGTTATGCAGACTACTGCATTAGTGTAAAAAATGGTATAAATATTATTGGTGCACTTGTGAAAGAATATTAGACTCACCAGTTGACGTGTATTGCACGCTTGGCACGATTTGTGTACTTTTGAAGTTTGGTAAAAATCGAACATTTCTGCTACTTTGAGCTCAATTTCAAGGCACTTTTCTTTGTAAAACCAGTCAAAATCATCTCAATTTCTGTAATATGTCTTCCATTCTATAAAATGAGACCAAGAAAACTAGAATACAACAATAAATACCATACGAAAATACACTGCAAAGTCGCTGATTTATTAAAAAAAAATGGTCAAAGTTTTTTTTTTCTCATTATGCACTGTGTGCTGCAGGATTTTTTTTAGACTGTGCACACTGACCACATAGACCCATTCTTTCATATGAAGGCCTACCAGCTTTCTCCCACTAGATTTGAGGCCGCTAGAATTTATGAGTACTAGTACGTCAAAAACCCCTACGCGTAAGACGTACTAGTACGACGAAAACCCTCAAAGGGTTAAGATTTATTATTTTAAGATTAAGATTAGTATTTCTGGGTTTATAGTCAGTGGGTGAGTGAGTGTAATTGTGAACCACCAGGTGGTTATCATGTAGTTAGTTGTCAGGATGGATCCGGGAGATAAGATGTTTTCTAACTGAAGTTTTGAAAGTGATGAATGTGTCTGCAGTTCTAGAGTTTTCAAGTAGGGTGTTCCAGATTTTAGGTCCTTTGAATACATTGAATTTTTGTAAAGGTTTAGTCGAACACGGGGAATGTCATAAAGATGTTTGTGTCTGGTGTTATGCCTGTGGATCCTGTCACAACTATCAAGAAAGCATTTTACGTCAAGGTTAATATTGGAATTTAAGGTCCTGTAGATATAGATTGCACAGTAGTAAGTGTGGATGTTCTGAACAGGGAGTAAGTTTAGATCTATGAAGAGTGGGGGGTGTGTTGCCATGGATGGGATTTAGTGATTATTCTTACTGTGGCTTTTTGTTGGGTTATTATTGGCTTTAGGTGTGTTGCTGCAGTTGAACCTCAAGCACAGATAGCATAGGTGAGGTATGGATATATAAGTGAATGGTATAGTGTGAGAAGGGCAGTTTGTGGCACATAGTATCGTATCTTGGAGAGGATCCCCACCGTTTTGGATACTTTTTTTGTTATGTGTTGGATATGGGTGCTGAAATTTAGGTTGTTGTCAAGGTATAGGCCAAGGAATTTGCTCTCATTATGTCTGGCAATTAGAGTGTTGTCGATCTTAATGTTAAGTTGCGCAACACCTACTCTGCTACCAAACATAATATAGTAGGTTTTGCCAGTGTTAAGTGTAAACTTATTGGCTGTCATCCAGGTCGATATTTTGAGCAGCTCCTCATTAACAATGGTATTGAGGGTGGCAAGATTAGGGTGGGAGATGACATAAGTCGTGTCGTCAGCAAAGAGAATGGGTTTCAGGTGTTGGGATATGTTTGGAAGATCATTGATGTAAATGAGGAAGAGCAGGGGTTCAAGGACACTTCCCTGCGGAACTCCAGTATCAAGTGGCCGTATTGATGAGGCTGTGTCTTTAATGGTGACATACTGATACCTATTAGAAAGGTAGGATTTAAAATATGCAAGCGCATGGCCTCTTATACCATAGTGGTCAAGTTTGTGGAGTAGGATGCCGTGGTCTGTGTCAAAAGCTTTTCTTAGATCAATAAAAATTCCTAGCGGATATTCCTTATTTATCAATGCTGTGTAAAGAGGGTCTAGCATTTTTATAATTGCATCATTAGTGCTTTTATTTTTCCTGAATCCAAATTGGCAGGGGGTGAGTATGTTTTATGTTTTGTGACGTTATAAATGAATATAGTCTCCTGTGCACGAGTTTCTCAAAGATTTTGGATAGCAATGGTAAGTTTGATATTGGCCTATAGTTGTTTACGTCTGTAGGGTCACCACCTTTATGTACTGGCATAACCCTTGCTCTCTTGAGTAGTGTCGGGAAACTGCTAGTTTCTAGTGACTTGTTAAAAAATAATGTAATAGCATGTGAAAGGACATGGACCGCTCGCTTGTACAATAATGATGGGACGTGAGACAGATTCCCTGAGTTATTTTAAAGTGACTATGATCACGGTGACTTCCGTGGGCTCAGTTGGTACAAAATAGAAGGAATTTGGGAAATTCCCATTTAGGTAGTCCCCGGCACGGGCATTGGTACGTGGGATTGTGCTGGCGAGATTAGATCCTATGTTTGAGAAGAGGTTGTTTATCTTGTTAGCTGTATCAGTGGGATGCAGTGGTGTTTCATGAGGTTTAGTTAGAACAATATTCTTGTTTTTTTTTCAGTTTGTAGGTCCCCAGAATCTGGGAAAGTGTTTTCCAGGTCTTTTTTATATCTCCTCTTGTGTCAGTGAATCTGCTGGAGTAGTACAGTTGTTTGGCTTTCTTTATTAATTTGGTGAGAACTGTTGAATATTGTTTAAGAATATCTTTCTGTATTAAGCCCTGTCTATATTGCTTTTCATATTGGTGTTTCTTATCAATGGATTTCAGAATGCTGCTGGTTAGCCATGGGCAACCAAGCCGTTTATTCGTGATCTGTTTCATTTTTCTAGGACAATGTTTGTTGTATAGTCTAAGTATTTTGTTAAGAAAAATGTCTGTCCAATCGGCAATACCATTGGCATTGGAGAATTCTGTACGCCAGTCAACAGTCTCTAGGTCTGCTGTGAAATTCCTTATTGAGGCCTCGTCATGGAGTCCAAATGAAACTTTGTTGTATTCGAGTGGTGGCTTACTAATGTTTGCTAAGAGGAAGGTTGGGTAGTGGTCATTAGTGCTGTCTGTAATTATCCCTGATTTAAGGGGGGCTAGTATATTGGTCCACATGTGGTCTATTATGGTTGCACTTGTCTCAGTCAGCCTGGTTGGTTTAGTTATTGTTGGTATGAGAAGTGTGTTGTTCATATTGTTGATGAAATCAGTTACAGTCTGATCATCTGGTAGGCACAGAGTTGTGTAAACAAACCAGGCGAACTTAAGTTTTGTAAACAAAGTGTACATGTCTGGTTTGTGTAGAAGTTACAATGTGTACAAGTTGTCTCTACATTGACACAGTAGAATAAATAAAGAAGAACACTCCCATTCTCATGTAACACCATTTTTATAAGAAATGACGCTCTGACTGGAGGCAATGGAAACAAGTCACTGACTTTTTTGGGTTATCCTAGGTTCTCTACACATATGCTGTTATGTATGATAATCTATGTAAGTGTATTTGTGTATACCTGAATAAACTTACATAGATACGAAAGGAATAATTTTCTACAGTTACCCCCAGTAACACATTTTCTCTTATGTTAGATTAGAGAAAATGTTATTCTTGCCATCACTTGTACAAGTTATCTGGCTACGACATCTCATATTTATGTTTATTTATTCTATTGTGGGGTGTATTTATCATCTTTGTATGTTATGTATCGTGTTTATTATTTAATTTTGAAAAAAATATCATGGATGGATTAATGAATATGTGTATATTAACGTAATATACGACATTTAATGAGACTCGGTGATTATTATTATTATTATGATTATTTCTAATATGGAGTCACTTGTGCAAGTCGTCTGCTGCCACATCTCATATTTATGTTTATTTATTCTACTGCGGGGTGTATTTATCATATTTATATGTTATGCATTGTGTTTATTATATAATTTTGAAAAATATCATAGATGGATTAATGAAAATGTGTATATTAACGTAATATATGACATTTAAATGAGACTCGGTGATTATTATCATTACTAATATGACCTCTCAAGACATAAGACACTGATTTTAATGTGTACCTGCACGCCAGCACAGTATGTAAGTTTATTTAGGTATAGGTATACATAAGTATAATTATCAGAGTTTAAGGGCAATGTGTGGTGTAAATATTATGCAGAAAATTCGGAGTGTGGAAATTAGGAGAAGGTGTGGAGTTAATAAAAGTATTAGTCAGAGGGCAGAAGAGGGGTTGTTGAGGTGGTTTGGTCATTTAGAGAGAATGGATCAAAGTAGAATGACATGGAAAGCATATAAATCTATAGGGGAAGGAAGGCGGGGTAGGGGTCGTCCTCGAAAGGGTTGGAGAGAGGGGGTAAAGGAGGTTTTGTGGGCAAGGGGCTTGGACTTCCAGCAAGCGTGCGTGAGCGTGTTAGATAGGAGTGAATGGAGACGAATGGTACTTGGGACCTGACGATCTGTTGGAGTGTGAGCAGGGTAATATTTAGTGAAGGGATTCAGGGAAACCGGTTATTTTCATATAGTCGGACTTGAGTCCTGGAAATGGGAAGTACAATGCCTGCACTTTAAAGGAGGGGTTTGGGATATTGGCAGTTTGGAGGGATATGTTGTGTATCTTTATATGTGTATGCTTCTAGACTGTTGTATTCTGAGCACCTCTGCAAAAACAGTGATAATGTGCGAGTGTGGTGAAAGTGTTGAATGATGATGAAAGTATTTTCTTTTTGGGGATTTTCTTTCTTTTTTTGGGTCACCCTGCCTCGGTGGGAGACGGCCGACTTGTTGAAAAAAAAAAAAAAAAAAATATAAAATATGAAATAACTTTTAAAAACACTTGAAATTTTGAAGTTTCCAGACATAATGGAGAGTCTTAGTGCTTACGGATCTCATGGAGAATGTAAACAAACCAGGTTGGGCGCGGTGACCGTATTAGAAAGTCTGGTGTGGGGAGCCGTATAGCGAGTTTTGGTCATAATTTTAAATGACCGTATTAGCAGAACACCGTAAAGCGAAATGCCGTAAAGCGGGGCCCTACTGTATTCTCTCATATCTAAGCCCAAATTTACCACTCACAGCTTATCAGAGAGAGCTGAGCTCATGGCATAGATCTATGGTTTGAACCCTAAACATAAAGTTGTAGATCTACGGCACAGACCGTGACAGGGTTAAGGACCCTAATGGAAATAAGTTAGACAGTCTTTAATGACACATTGACTTTCTTGGGTTATCCTGGGTGCCTAACCCTCTGGGGTTAATTGTTTCTCGGCATTCTTGATAAGCCACACCAACAACAGTCTCTCTACATCTTTGAGTAGTACAACTGACCGTGTGGTTGCAAAGTAAGCCAAGCCACTTAAGCCAATCTGTGGTGGGGGAGTCAGCCCAAGCCCAGTCCAGCCAGCCTTACACCATTCAGCCTTGCCTGCCAAGCCAGCTTTCCACTCTTGCTGTGCTCATCGTTACAAGTTATCAAGCCAGTCTGTGTGAAGGGTTAAGCCAAGCCAGCCAGCAACTAACGCAAGTGTCTTAACCCAGTACTCAAGCAAGCCACGTGGTTGTAGTCTTCTTCATCGCTCTGTGCTTCAAGTTCCAAGCCATTCTGTGTGTTTTATCATCCCTGTGGTGTTGTGGTATTTTGTGGGTTTGTTTTTAAGCCAGCCGGCTTAGAATATTTTCGTGCCTAGTGCGGGTGTCCCCAGTGTGGCTTACGCTGTTCACCCCATAGGCCCAGTCACCACGCGGTGTCTCACCACCGCACTGCCTCAACCACCCACCTCACCCACTACCACTGTTTTTGTACCCCTATTACAGGTTCTAGCATCATATTTTTAAGAACCACATGGGGGTCAAGAGCCGAGAGTGTTCCTTCCTTTGTGCCATCGTAAAAGCCTCCTGTGTGAGTTCGTTGTCGATTTAAGCGCAAATTCTTCGAGGCATCACGTGTGGAGCAGGAACGCAGCCAGCCACGAGACTCCACCACCTTCCTCCACCATTCACCTCAAAATTCAAATTCAAAATTTATTCTCTATAAGGATTACAATGCTGAGTTTACAGAATTTGGTTATTGTGTGGTTTACATGTAGTAAAATAATAATTACAGAGTGTACCACTAGAACACCTAGCATGGCTAGGCATTCGGGCAGACTTAAATTAAATCTTAAGCTTAAAATATTACAAAATTATGAGGTTAGTTGGTATCCCATTCACCAATGTTGCTAGTGTGTTAATGAATAATATTTTTTCATAGAAACAATTGCGAGTGTTGAGACAATTTTCTTGACTGATTTCTTAGTGACATTCAGTGACTCTTGATTAGACTCGGTGTTCATTATATACTGTTTGCAATATTTTTTTTTCTCTTCTTTCTTCAGTGTTAATATTCGTGCTTTATTTTATGTTTGTTGTATTGTGTTTCTTTTTTATATATACTTGAAGTAAGTACTTTAATGTTTTTCCTTGTTGTGTGCAATATATAAGCAGTATAAACTTGTGTTTACACTTCACAATTATCTTGTGTTCACAGTATTGTGTTCCTTGCCTAGTAAATTATACAGTGTAGTAATTCACTAACTTGTTATCTTATATTCTGCATCACAACTCAGTGTTGTCTCAGTTATTTTTTTTTCTCCCAGCATTTGTGTATTCTTTCTGTTTTTGTTTTCATTCATTTGCCATTTTATTTATTTTTTCTCTCTGTGTGTTGAACACTCTTGTGTTAATTCTTTCCATTTAGCCAGTGTCTAATTTGTCTTATCTCCACAGACAATAGTGCCATTATTTTGTTTGAAGCAAGACAATTATTTCCCATTTTTTTGCCAACACAAGACCATATTGCAAGAAAATTCTCGTAGTATTCTGCATATATTGTTATGTTGTGTCCTGCTTCACTGTAAGTGTTCAAACCTTTTTTGTTTTGTGTTTTTGCATCTATTATTTTTCATATTTCATTTAGCAAATTCACTCTTAGTGCAATTTTTTTTAACTTCTTTTGAAGTAAATCATTCTTTTGTTTGTTCAGTAAGTGTTGCTTAAGCTGCAGTTAAGAGTTAAAGTGTTCAATCAGTTCATTCCTTGATGATATTTTTTTTTTCTTGTAAACTGCATTTTCTTGTGTGTGTAATATTTTTTTATTATTGCAACATTGACTCATTTTACAATAATTCTTGTGTAAAAATTGTGCCGCCATTAAATTTTTTTTCTTTCAGAAATTTTTATGTAGTGTTGTGCAGTACTTTTGATTAGAAATTGTTATTTTCAATATTGCTACAGTTTATTTCAGTGCAGTTTCATATGCCCTGTTCTGTGCATAATATTTTGTTCCTTGTGTGTCACTTAATCTTTTTTATTTAGAATTGCTTTCCCAGTTTGTTTTAATTTTGCACAAGCTTTATTGATTCCATTTTAACATTTTGATTGATTTACCATTTTATTGTTGAATTTCCTTATTGAATTGAGAGTAAAGACAACTCACTGTGCCATTAATTCAATTTAAAGTAAATTTGAGTAAATTTGATTTGAGTAAAGTAATTTCTCTTGATTTTCAAAGTGTTGCTTATTCAGTTGAGTATTTTCTTTTGTGTGTGTGAGTTTTCCTTGCTTACAGTGTGACTTATCAATTTTTATTTACTTATGCACAATAGTTAAGTAATTTCTTCCCATTTAAGTTTATTGTGTTGTGTGTTCCTCAGTTATATTTTTTTTTCTCGTTTCTTTAAACTCCTGTTTCACATTTTGCAAACATGTCTCAAGTCTTCTCGAGCGATGCCTCAGCACATACTGCTAGTCCAAGCAATAATTCGTCAGTCCAAAATTTGAGTAATTCTTTATCAAACAATAGACACACTCAGACTTCGAGCCTTCGCAATTTTAGTCGTGACCCTTATGATGCTATGCCGTTGTTCAATGGTAACCCAGACAACCTGGAAGCATGGTTTACTGCTGTTTGTGCTAGAGCAAATGCCTCAGTAGATGGTCCTCCATCAGAGAGTTGCCTAATTAGTATCGGAGAGTTTAGCTCGTTCACCAGCTGACTCGCATGTCTTCAACTTAATCCGTATGAAGGACTTTCAGGATCTAACCAAGTGGCAAGATTATGAGCAATTAATCCATAACTATCTTGAACCAGTGCGAAAAACTGATCCTTTTGTTGTTCTTAAGGAATTAGTGCGTACAGCTCTGAGGCCAGAGGAATCCTTAGATGAGTTTGCTCTTCGTTTAAATAACCTCATGACCTCATTTGTTAAAGTAGGTCAAAGTTCCAAGTACCTTAAAGACGATGATAAACCAGCTCTTGAGGGGTTTGCCAAATTAGCAGCATTCGGCGTTATTAAACAGCTAATGCCACCAATGTCAATGTATGTGTATAATTCCAGTCCTCTAAATGCCACAATGGGACCGCTTGCAGCCCTTATCCATGTGCGTAACTTGTGTCCCGAGGGAACCTTCCCCTATCGAAGGCCTAAGTCAACCACTTTGTCTAATCCCGTACCTCCTCTTGTTTGTGCTACAACCAAAATTCCCAATCTAAATCACTCACGACCATCATCCAAAGCTAGTGTCAAGAGTTATCATTCCCATAGCACTCGTAGCATGTACAGTACCCATAGACAAAGAACTTGCTATAATTGTGGTTACCGTGGACATATCGCAGTAAATTGCCCTGATAGTCACTCTAAGAGGCAACGTAATGCTGATAAGTACCAGTCCGATTTGCCTTATTGTACTTATCACAGAATTCATGGCCATGACACATCTGAGTACAATGCTCTCTATAACCTCCAGTACTCTAGATCCTTCCGTGGCCGTTCCAACTGCAGAGCCAGGAGAGGAAATAGAGGTCGGGGTTCTCAGAATAACCAGAACCAGCCTCATTCTTCCAATTCGGGGGAATCCGAGCGCCCCAGTCTACTTGTCCAGTCATGACAGTGGGTGACAATGAGTACACCATCCCTATTCACAACTCCTTTGAAGCCTTAAGCAGTCTTGAGAATGACAATCATGCTGTTGATGTTGCTTCACACGTCTCTGACGTAGATGAATTTAGGGATGAAGTGGAACATGCCTTCTCCGATGACAACCCACCTTTCTGCCTGCACGTAACTCCCAATGAAACGATAGGTCCTCTAGTGCAAGCATCTATTCATAATGCGTCCGTTCATGTGTTCATGGACTCTGGTGCGCAAGTTAATATCATCAGGTCTAGTTTATTTAAAGATAAGCAGTTACGATGTGTCCTCCTCGTAGAACCAACTACTGTAACCTCCCTTAGTGGAGTAGCTGGTTCCCTTCTGCGTGTCCGAGGTCAGACTTTACTCACCTTTTCTACCCAAGGTAGAGACTTTACTGCTTCTTTCCTTGTTGTTGACCAGATTACTTTCCCTGGTGATCTTCTACTGGGATTTGCTTCTATGAGAGACTTGCGTATTGTGCTTGACTCTTACCGATGGCATGCCCAAATTGACAACTAGATCGTTCCATTTTGGGGTTACCAGCTTGGATCCGAGATCTGCCATACTGCCACAGAGTATGACGTTCGGATTAAGTCCTTACAAGCCAGTGCGTTTTCCAGTAGCGTATCCAAGCGGTCAGGCACTAGTAACTCTATCACTCCCATCTGTGTTCCACCTACACCTTCAGACATGCAAGATAGAGTATTGCCTCAAGTGTCCAAGGATGCTCAGACTGCCTTGAGTGCTCAGCCTATCCCTGCAATGTCTGCTAGTCCAAGTAGTAGTTTCTCCACAGGGGACACCTTGTCGGAAAACGATTACTTGAGACTAGTAATGCCATCTCTTGTCGATGTCACATGCCATCTGCAGAAAGACGTCTCTGTTGTGGCTAATGCTCTCACTAGAGTGTCTGTTGTTGTCCCTAGTGTTCCAGATGGTGATAACATCCTAGTTGACAGTGATTCCTGCAAGGTCAAGGGTTTATTTGTTGAACCTTCCTTACGTGTTGTAAGAGACAGTAAGATCCATTTATTCCTTGCTAACACATCGGGTCACAGTGTTCGTCTCAAACCAAATACAAGTCTTGTTGACCTGGTTCATTATCCTTACCCCGTTCAAGTACAGGATGACTTGCCACCTGACCAGTGGGTCGGTGCTATTTCAACAGGGACGACCTCATCCACTCCACTGGATCAATCCATTCCACCAGTTGAGGAGAAAGACTTA
This sequence comes from Cherax quadricarinatus, assembly GCF_038502225.1. Classification (NCBI taxonomy): domain Eukaryota; kingdom Metazoa; phylum Arthropoda; class Malacostraca; order Decapoda; family Parastacidae; genus Cherax; species Cherax quadricarinatus. The sequence continues at coordinate 42,083,399 of NC_091304.1, read as the reverse complement.
GCTCCCACTGACTTCCCAGACGAAGTCAAGTGTTTGTTGACTCTGTTGAACAAACGTCGTAAAGCCATTGCCTTACCAGGTGAGAAGATGGGTATAATGAACTTATTGTCCCATCATATTCCACTTGAACCTGGTATTAGACCTATCTATATACCTGCATACAGAATGCCTCATTCCCAAGTTGCTGTCGCAGAAGAATTGATCAATCAAATGCTCGATGATGGAGTAATTGCACCTAGCAATTCACCCTGGAATGCGCCCTTAATCCTAGTGTCTAAGAAGGACGGTACTTGGCGCCCGGTAATTGACTTTAGGAAGTTAAATGCGAAAACTATTCCAGATCGCTTCCCACTTCCTGTACTTGGCGATCTTTTACGTAACATCAGAGATAACAAAGTCTTCTCGACCCTGGACTTGTTACAAGGGTTTTGGCAAGTCTCTCTTCACGAGGACAGCCAAGAGTTAACTGCATTCTCCACTCCCACAGGTCATTATCACTTCCTTAGAATGGCCTTTGGATTACGATCCTCCCCTATCACATTCTCAAGACTCATGACCAATATCTTTAGAGGTCTCATAGGTAAAGCACTTATGGTGTACTTAGATGACATAATCGTCATGTCCAAAGACGTGGATACACATCTGAAAAGACTTGATATAGTACTTGGTAAGCTTGAAGAAGCCAATTTAAAGATCAAACTGTCTAAATGTCAATTTTTCAGATCAGAAATTAAGTTTCTTGGTCATGTAGTCACTCCTAGAGGGGTTACGACTGATCAAAGTAAAGTAATGGCAGTACTAAATTTTCCATCCCCCAAAACTGCTGATGCTATAAGATCCTTTGTGGGTCTAACAGGTTTCTATAGATCTTTCATTGCTAATTCTTCTTCAATAGCAGCTCCTCTAACTGAATTGCTTAAGAAAGATGCTCCTTTCGTTTGGACCTTCTGTAAAGAAAGAGCATTCCAGACACTAAAAGAAAAGCTAATGTCTGCTCCCATTTTGAAGTTTCCAGATTTTTCTAAGCCTTTCTATCTGACAACTGATGCTAGTTCAATTGGCATAGGTGCCGTACTAGCTCAGAAGACTGATGGCAAGCACAACGCAGTTGCATTTGCTAGTAAAGTCCTTACAAAGGCTGAACGAAATTATACAGTAATGGAGCAAGAAGCTTCAGCAATAGTATGGTCTTTAAAGCACTTCTGAGACATTATTTACCAGTATGCTGTTCATGTCTTGACAGACCATGCACCTCTGATACCTTTATTCCAGAACAAACAACTTACTGGAAGGTTAGCCAGATGGACCTTGACTATCCAAGAGTTCAATCCCACTTTTGAACATTTACCTGGCAAGTCAAATGTAGTCGCAGATGCTTTATCGCGACACGTTAGTATAGTAACCGCAGACCATCCATTTACTGCCGAGGATGTAAAGAATGCCCAAAGAACAGATCCCTTGTGGTCTGGTGTGATTCGATTCCTGCTCCAGGAAGATCTTATTCTGACTGTGAAGCCACCAGCACCCATTAGTGACTTTGTAATGAGCCAAGAATTACTGTATCGAACAGCCGAGTTGGGTACTCCAAGCAGTAATGAGCCAAGAATTACTGTATCGAACAGCCGAGTTGGGTACTCCAAGCAGAAGAGTATACCAGTTAGTAATTCCACAGTCACTAGTGAATGTAGCTCTACAGCTAGTTCACGATGCACCAGGTGTTGCACACCCTGGTATGGATCGTTCTGTGAAAAAAGCCAGAATGAAGTACTTTTGGCCATGAATGGCAACTGACATTTCTGAGTATGTTAAGAAATGTAGTGTCTGTATGCAGCATAAAGGAAATGTCAATGGTCCTAATCCAATCCAGGTGTATCCAACTACTAGCGAACCGTGGGAAAGAGTTGCGCTAGATTTGTTAACCAATTTTAAAAGTTCCCTCCAAGGCAACAAACATCTGTGTGTTATGGTAGGCCATTTCACCAGATATTGTGAGTTAGTTCCTATTGCATATAAGACTGCTGAGACAGTAGCTAAAGCGTTTAAAGAACACATTATCTGCAGGCATACCACCCCTAAGTCCTTAGTAACAGATAATGGAGGTGAATTCTGTAATGAGATTCTTGAAAATTTGTGTACCTTGTACAAGATCTCTAAATCTACTATTGTTCCTCATCATCCTGCCAGCAATGGGTCAGCAGAACGAACCAATAAGAAAGTACTTGATGTCTTGAGAGCCACTATCAACCCCAATAGTGAAATTTGGGATGAAGTTATACCAGATGTTCAATGTGCCATAAATTCTGCTTACAATGCTTCCAAAGGTGACACTCCACATTATGCACTGTACGGTGTAGACAAGCGTTTACCTTACGAGTTGTTATATTCCACCCCGAAACCCAATTACAATCCTGATGATTTCATAGCAACTCATACCAGCATAGCTCAGAGTGTTTTTAGAAGAATCCGTGAAACACTTCATAAATCAACAGCAGAATTTACTAGAATAACTAATAGCTGTGCTAAGCCGACAAAAGTTAAAGTGGGTTCGAGAGTAATGCTGACTAATTTCAACAAAACATCCGCAATGCCTAAGCTCGACCAAAAGTTTGTTGGCCCTTATCGAGTAGTTGAACGTATCAAGGGTAATAAATATAAGGTAAGAGAAATCAGTACTGGTCAGTACAAAGAATCTCATTTAGATCATATGAAGTTAGTATGCGATGTTGATGATATTGCTATCCAGACTAATGTGACAGATGCTGACAATCCTCTTGACTCTGTACCCTCTACCTTAAATACTCAGCCAGATAATCAACCCAAATGTCGTTATTCTTTGCGTACACGACAAGTAATGAGAAACCCTCAAGTATCTTTTGCAGATACTTGTTCAGATCTCCCTCAGTCAAGGCATGTGTTAGCCATTGCAAAGGAATTCGATCCTCCCAGAGATGATAACCATTCTGCATATGTAAATCTTATCCTAGCAGAGTTGGGTTTAAATGTAAATAGCCTGTATAATTAGATGTCCGAGATGAACGAAATTGTCAACTGTGTGTTTTGTTATTACCTGATCAGTTTTTCAGAAATTTTTTGTGTTCACGTTCCCTCCGAATTCTGAGAATTTAGCAATACAGGACTCCCTCAACATTCGCATTTTCAACTTTCGCGGGCTTCACACATTCGCGAATTCCCAACCGCCAAATTCCCAGCTGCCAAATCATATTTAAGTTTACCGCCACGAGTCCTTACTACCCTCCCTCCGACCCCTGCAATTGGCAGCCAGCCCTCCCACCACTGTGTGGCGAGTGTTTTGTTTGTTCATTATTTGCTATTAAACTACAGTATAAATAATGTAAACCCATCCATGACTGCATATTAGAATGGCTATTCGGACAGGTATTGGAAGGTGACATCATGTGTTTACTCTTGAACACAGCAAAGAATCAAACATTTCTGCTACTGCTAATAATAATAATAATAATAATAATAATAATAATAATAATAATATAATAATACTACTACTACTACTACTAATAATAATAATAATAATAAATATGATAGAATTGAAGAAGGAAAATGTACAAAAATACGAGGGTTGAAGCAATGGCGGAGGAAGTGGTTGACGCATCGTCAGTGTGGCTTTGTTTATGCTGGAGTGAGTATTAGTCTCCGTGCTCTTCCAAACATTTCACAATAATTCATTGTATTTGGTGCTAGTAGATTGAGTGGTTGAGGCAGTGGTAGAGGCAATTATAGAGGCAGTGGGTGAGGCAGCAGTTGAGGCAGTGGGTGAGGCAGTGGTAGAGGCAGTGGTAGAGGCAGTGGTAGAGGCAGTGGTAGAGGCAGTGGGTGAGGCAGTGGGTGAGGCAGTGGGTGAGGCAGTGGTAGAGGCAGTGATAGAGGCAGTGATATTTACTAACATATGTGTTATAAATAATAATAGTACATTATGAATAACATTTATTATTGTTATTATTATTATTATAAATGTTATTAATATTAACATGCACTATTATTATTTGTAACATATATGTTAGTAAATACCACTGCCTCACCCACTGCCTCTATCACTGCCTCTATCACTGCCTCTACCACTGCCTCACCCACTGCCTCTTATCACTGCCTCTACCACTGCCTCTACCACTCCAGTCACACTCAATCTACTAGCACCAAATACAATGAATTATTGTGAAATGTTTGGAAGAGCACGGAGACTAATACTCACTCCAGCATAAACAAAGCCACACTGACGATGAGTCAACCACTTCCTCCACCACTGCTTCAACCCTCGTATTTTTGTACAATTTCCTTCTTCAATTCTATCGTATTTATTATTATTATTATTATTATTATTATTATTATTATTATTATATTATTATTATTATTTTTGTAATATTATTATTATTATTATTAGCAGTAGCACAAATGTTTGATTCTTTGCTGTGTTCAAGAGTAAACACATGATGTCACCTTCCAATACCTGTCCGAATAGCCATTCCAATATGAAGTCATAAATGGGTTTACATTATTTATAATGTAGTTTAATAGCAAATAATGAACAAACAAAACACTCACCACACAGTGGTGGGAGGGCTGGCTGCCAGTTGTGGGGGGTCAGAGGGAGGGTAGTAGGGACTTGCAGTGGTGGAGGCAGTGGTATTTAATAACATACATGTTGTTAAGGCATAACGTATGTATTTAGTACAATTTATGACGTTTTCATGTATTTTATGATTGTTCATGGTTCAACAAGTTAAGGAAGCAGTATTGTATTATACATGTATTTCCCTACAATATATTGGGGCACCAAACATTCACATTTTTCAACATTCGCGAGGCTCTTGATCCCCTAACCCTCGTGAATGTTGAGGGGGACCTGTACTGATCTGTGCGCGCCAGATTTGCCTTGCTGTTAATTACTTTCACTTTGTAAATATATTTATTCTTCCTCAGAATCCGTAGAGTGCATGAATACAGATTGATCGATCAATTCCATCCTTACTGTACAATGATTTGTTCTTATAATTCGTAATGACTTGCTCCATATAAAATTGTCGCACTATGGTATAAGAGGGCACTCCCTCAACTACCTAAAGTCTTACCTCGGCAACAGAAGTCAATATGTGTACACAAACGGGGCAAATTCTTTCGCACAGCCAATTACAGTTGGTGTCCCACAGGGAAGTGTCCTAGGCCCTCTACTCTTTCTCATATACATGACCTACCAAATGCATCGCAACTACTCAAACCCACATTATTTGCAGATGACACTACATACGTCTTCTCTCACCTGAGCCCAGTCACGCTAGCCAATACTGTAAATACTGAATTACAGAAAATATCTACCTGGATGAGTACTAACAAACTTACTCTAAACATTGACAAAACCTACTTCATTCAGTTTGGTAACAGAGCTACAGACGTCCCTCTTAACATAATGATAAACGGATCACCTATCACAAAATTCACAGAGGGAAAATTTTTAGGAATCCACCTTGATAATAAACTCAAATTTCAAACACATATACAACAAATTTCCAAAAAAATTTCCAAGACCGTAGGCATACTATCGAAGATACGGTACTATGTTCCACAGTCAGCCCTCCTGGCCCTATATCACTCACTTATTTACCCCTATCTCACCTATGGAATTTGTGCATGGGGCTCAACAACAATAAACCATCTCAGACCATTAATTACCCAACAAAAGGCTGCAGTCAGAATGATAACAAATTCCCACTACAGGCAGCACACCCCACCAATATTCAAAACTCTAAATCTACTCACCATACAAAACATCCATACTTATTACTGCACCTACTACATTCATAGAACACTTAACTCTGATATAAACCCTCCCCTCAAACGTCTCCTTACCAATCTCAACAGAACACATGACCATAACACAAGGCACAGATCACTCTTTGAGGTTCCTCGTGTCCATCTCACGCTATGCAAAAACTCAATGCACATAAAAGGCCCTAAAATCTGGAATTCATTACCAATGAATATAAAAGAAACATTATCTGAGCGTTAGTGTGTTTGATAGGAGTAAATGGAGACAAATGGTTTTTAATACTTGACGTGCTGTTGGAGTGTGAGCAAAGTAACATTTATGAAGGGATTCATGGAAACCGGCAGGCCGGACTTGAGTCCTGGAGATGGGAAGTACAGTGCCTGCACTCTGAAGGAGGGGTGTTAATGTTGCAGTTTAAAAACTGTAGTGTAAAGCACCCTTCTGGTAAGACAGTGATGGAGTCAATGATGGTGAAAGTTTTTATTTTTCGGGCCACCCTGCCTTGGGGGGAATTGGCCAGTGTGTTAATAATAATTAATAAAAATTATCTGTTTATAAATTCAAGTCTCTTCTCAAAAATCACTTACTCACCCACAACCAAATAAATACTGAATAACTGTATCTTATAAATTGTATATCTTAAATGTTTCTCATAATTGTATCACAGAAATATTTAACTTGAGACCCAATCAACCTTTGTTATTTTTTAATTACATTACCTAACAGAATACTCCATTCTACTGATTGTACAGCAATGCATGCAACCATATGACCTGTCTTTGTAATACCCACTAGAGCTTAATTGTTATCTGTTTACAATAATGTTTAGGAATGCTTAGTTAATCTTAAGTTAATTTTAAGCCTGCCCATAATGCTCTGCATACAAGGGGCTTTGGCATGCTGCACTTAATTGTATTCTTTTGTACTTTTCTGTATCATGTTCAAATTAATAAATAAATAAATAAATAAATAAATAAGTAATGCATTACGCTAAAACTCATTACGTTAACACCCATTATGTTAAAACTCATTATGTTAACATCCATTATGATACCCTCCATCAGTTCTAAGTTACATATGTCTTTGTTATTGTACAGAATCAGCCGAGAGCCACCTGCCTGTTCAGCCTATAGCATAGTATTGTATGTCAAGACGACATACGTAACATGACCAAGCTGTCAGCATAGTTGCTGATCCCCTTACATGTGTTGTATAGCTTATCTGAGTACCATAGTTAGCACCATCCATATGTTTTGCATACACGATCCCTTGCTAGGCCTAGGGACTAGTTTGTGTGATGTTACGTGATGTGCATGTGTGCATGAGTACCTCTGTAACTTCCTCAGTCCACGGATAGGTCTACAACAGGCATCAAGGCAGGCTGGGCCTCCCTTACCACAGTCTGACAATATATGGTGTTACCATCCATAAGTGTGTTTATCTTCAACCATCATATCTCCTTTCGAACCCCCACAACAGTTGATTGTGTTCGTAAAAGTTACAAGTGGTACATGAAACTTTTCTTCCATCTCATGGACATTTCAATGCTCAATGCATATAATATGTACCAAATGAAGACTGGCAACAGACCACCGTATGGTGAATTTTGTTTGTCTGTTGTCAGACAACTCATAATGAAGTACCAGGTAACAACACCTGCTATATAACAAGGTCCTTGAACTCCTCAGGATATACCCAAGCGTTTGAGGAGGGAAGGTTATCATTTCATAATACAGCTTCCTTCAACTCAGAAGAAATTTGCTCAGAAGAGATGTGTTGTCTGTGCACAAACAAAACGACGGCAACAAAGACGCAAAGACATTCGGTTTATGTGTGAGGAATGTAAGGTACCTCTGTGCATGGTGCCTTGTTCCAAGGAGTTTCACAAGCTCCAGCAGTTCTTAAACCATGTCCAGTGATTGAAAATATGTAAATATATGATAGAACATTAGTATTATACAAGATTTGTGCATGTTTACTGTAATAAACAAAAGTGGTAAACAATAATATGATAATAACTTTAGTGCAGTTATTGTGTTCAATACAATGAGTTTATATACAGTGGTCCCTCAATAATCGTCCATAATCCGTTCCTGGAAGTGGGACTGTTATCGAAATGGACGATTTATGAATCAATTTTCCCCATAAGAAATAATGTAAATTCAATTAATCCGTTCCTGACACCCAGAAGTATTAAAACAAAAAATTTTTTTTACATGAAATATAGATGTAGTACATAAACAATACAGTGGCACATGATGAATTAAACATTAACAGAATAACACTTACCTCTATTGGCGATTCTTCTTTGTGTATGGAAGACGAGAGGGAGACTGATTGGATGAATTACTGTTTGGAAGGGGAATCCCCTTCCATCAACACCTCGGATACCAATTGCTTTTCTGGGGTTACTTCTCTTCTCTGTTTCTTAATGCCAATAGGACCACCTTGAGAGTCACTGGAGTCCTGTCTCGCAAAAAAACTGTCCAGAGAGCTCTGTTTCTGGCGTCTCTTTAAAACTTCCCTAAAATGGGCCAAGACTCTGTCACTGTACAAGTTGCTGATAAGGCTTGCAACATCCTTCTCTGGGTGACGTTTCTCCATAAATCTTTCCATCCTACCCCTCATTTAAAAAATCTCCTTAAGTTCTGAAGATGGTACCTTCCTCCATCTCTCTTCCTCCTCCTCTGCAGCAAGATTCTGAGCTGCAATCTGTTGCTCTTCCTGCTGAAGCTCTTGCAGCTCCTCAGTGGTTAGCTCTTCGTTGTGGTCCTCCACCAACTCTTCCACATCCTCCAAACTCACATCCAACCACATGGAAGTCCCCAGTGCCACAATGGATTTAACAACTGACATAGGCTAATCAGGGTCAGCCCCAAACCCTTCAAAATCCCTCTTGTGGACACAATCTGGCCACAATTTTCTCCAAGCATAGTTCAAACTCCTGGTAGTCACTCCCTCCCAAGCCTTACCTATAAGGCTTATGCAATGGAGAATACTGAAATATTCTTTCCAAAAATCTCGTAGCGTCAAGTGAATGTCTGAGGTCACATTCAAGCACCTTTCAAACATTGCTTTGGTGTAGAGTTTTTTAAAGTTTGCAATGACCTGCTAGTCCATGGGCTGGAGGAGAGGAGTGGTATTTGGGGGCAAGAACTTTACTGTGATGAACCCAAACTCCTTCAGAATTAGGTCATCTAAGTTTGGAGGATGAGAAGGTGCATTGTCCATTACTAGGAGGCCCTTGAGATCCAATTTCTTTTCCAGGAGGTAATTCTTCACACTAGGGCCAAACACTTCATTGAACCACTCTACAAAAATTTCCCTCGTGACCCATGCCTTAATATATTAGATTTCCAAAACACACACAATTTACTCTTCATAACATTATTTTTCTTGAACACACTGGGATTTTCAGAATGGTACACTAGTAATGGCTTCACTTTAAAATCTCCACTAGCATTAGCACAGAACATTAGCGTCAGCCTGTCTTTCATAGGTTTGTGTCCTGGCAGCGCCTTTTCTTCCTGAGTAATGTAGGTCCTCTTTGGCATTTTCTTCCAAAAGAGGCCTGTTTCATCACAATTGAACACTTGTTCAGGTTTCAGTCCTTCACTGTTTATGTACTCCTTGAATTCATGCACATATTTTTCAGCCGCCTTGTGGTCCAAACTGGCAGCCTCACCATGCCTTACCACACTGTGTATGCCAGTACGCTTCTTAAATCTCTCAAACCAGCCTTTGCTGGCCTTAAATTCACTCACATCATCACTAGTTGCAGGCAATTTCTTTACCAAATCGTCATGCAACTGCCTAGCCTTTTCACAAATAAGCAACGTCATAAGACTATCTCCTGCTAATTGTTTCTCATTTATCCACACCAATAATAACTTCTCAACATCTTCGAGTACAGTGGACCCCCGCATAGCGACTTTAATCCGTGCAAGAGGGCTCTTTGTTATGCGAAATGGTCGGTATGCGAATGAATTTTCCCCATAAGAAATAATGGAAATCAAATTAATCCGTGCAAGACACCCAAAAGTATGAAAAAAAAAAATTTTACCACATGAAATGTTAATTTTAATACACACAAACTGAAAAAGGCATGCACAATTACATGACACTTACTTTTATTGAAGATCTGGTGATGATTAATGGGATGGGAGGAGGGGAGAGAGAGTGTTAGTGTTTAGAAGGGGAATCCCCTTCCATTAAGACTTGAGGTGTCGAGTCCTTTTCTGGGGTTACTTCCCTTCTTCTTTTAATGCCACTAGGACCAGCTTCAGAGTCACTGGACTTCTTTCGCACAACATATCTGTCCATAGTGGCCTGTACCTCTCGTTCCTTTATGACTTCCCTAAAGTGTTTCACAACACTGTCAGTGTACAGGTTGCCAACACGGCTTGCAATAGCTGTGTGAGGGTGATTTTCATCCATGAAGGTTTGCACTTCAAGCCACTTTGCACAGATTTCCTTAATCTTTGTAGTAGGCAACTTCTTCAATTTCTCTCTCCCCTCCTCTGAACCAGTTTCCTCAGGTCTGGCCTCTTGCTCTTGAAGTTGATCTATCAGCTCATCAGTGGTTAGTTCTTCATTGTCCTCCTCCACCAACTCTTCCACATCCTCCCCACTAACCTCCAACCCTAAGGACTTTCCCAATGCCACAATGGATTCCTCAACTGGCATAATCCTCTCAGGGTTAGCCTCAAACCCTTCAAAATCCCTTTTGTCTACACATTCTGGCCACAGTTTCTTCCAAGCAGAGTTCAAGGTCTTCTTAGTCACTCCCTCCCAAGCCTTACCTATAAGGTTTACACAATTGAGGATATTAAAGTGCTCTCTCCAAAACTCTCTTAGAGTCAGTTGAGTTTTTGAGGTCACTACAAAGCACCTTTCAAACAGAGCTTTTGTGTACAGTTTTTTGAAGTTTGCAATAACCTGCTGGTCCATGGGCTGGTTTACCTGGAGAGAGTTTACCTGGAGAGAGTTCCGGGGGTCAACGCCCCCGCGGCCCGGTCTGTGACCAGGCCTCCTTAGGTCAGTGTCCCAGGATGCGACCCACACCAGTCGACTAACACCCAGGTACCCATTTTACTGATGGGGAACATAGACAACAGGTGGAAAGAAACACGTCCAATGTTTCTACTCTGGCTGGGAATCGAACCCAGGCCCTCACCGTGTGAAGCGAGAGCGTTAACCACCAGGCCACCAGAGCCTGCAGGAGAGGAGTGGTATTAGGAGGCAAAAACTTCACCTTAATGAATTTCATGTCCCCATAAAGTCGCTCTGCCACGTCTGTAGGATGACCAGGGACATTGTCTAACACCAGGAGGCACTTAAGTTCTAATTTCTTTTCAGTTAGGTAATCTTTCACATTGGGGGCAAATGCATGGTGTAACCAGTCATAGAAAAAGTCCCTAGTGACCCATGCCCTCCACAGCACACACAAATTCTCCTTGAGGACATTCTTTTGCCTGAACGGTCTGGGAGTTTCAGAGTGATACACTAATAAAGGCTTCACTTTGCAATCACCAGTAGCATTGGAACACATCAACAAAGTAAGCCTGTCTTTCATACGCTTATGTCCTGGGAGTGCCTTTTCCTCCTCAGTAATGTAGGTCCTGCTTGGCATTTTCTTCCAAAACAGGCCTGTTTCATCACAATTAAACACTTGTTCAGGTTTCAGTCCTTCACTGTCTATGTACTCCTTGAATTCCTGCACATATTTTTCAGCTGCTTTGTGGTCCGAACTGGCAGCCTCACCATGCCTTATCACACTATGTATGCCACTACGCTTCTTAAATCTCTCAAACCAACCTTTGCTGGCCTTAAATTCACTCACATCATCACTAGTTGCAGGCATTTTTTTAATTAAATCCTCATGCAACTTCCTAGCCTTTTCGCTTATGATCGCTTGAGAAACGCTATCTCCTGCTAGCTGTTTTTCATTTATCCACACCAATAAGAGTCTCTCAACATCTTCCATCACTTGCGATCTCTGTTTCGAAAACACAGTTAAACCTTTGGCAAGAACAGCTTCCTTGATTGCCTTTCTGTTGCCCACAATAGTAGCGATGGTTGATTTGGGCTTCTTGTACAACCTGGCCAGGTCGGCGACACGCACTCCACTTTCATACTTATCAATGATCTCTTTCTTCATCTCTATTGTAATTCTCACCCTTATTGCTGTAGGGTTGGCACTAGAAGCTTTCTTGGGGCCCATGGTCACTTATTTGGCTGATAAAATCACCAAAAACACTAATAATACGAAATGTTCCGATTGTGAGGCTGGCTAAGGGCGCACATTGGACGCGTCTCGGACGAAGAGCGGTGAGCGGGTTTTTGAGCGTTATGCGAGGCAAAATTTTTGCGATAAAAGCAAGCGGTATGCGGATTGTACGTTATGTGATGGCGACGGTATGCGGGGGTCCACTGTACTGGTGATCTCATTTTTGTCAGCATATTTACCCCCTTTGCAACAACAGCATCCTTGATTTCCTTTTTCTTGGCTATGATGGAAGATATGGTTGTACGGGATTTGTTATGCATCCTGGCCAGTTCGCCCACACGTACGCCACTATCATATTGTTCAATGATGTTTTTCTTAAATTCAATCGTATTCCTCACTTCTTTACCAAAGGCTTGGCACTAGGAGCTTTCTTTGGAGCCATGGTAACTTATTTAGCACTTAAATAACTTGCAAGCACTACAATATATGGAATATTATGAAATATTTCGCTGGAACACGTGAGGGGACCGTCGCTCACTGGTAAACAATGGCACACTGGCTGGGAAGGAAAGGCTGAGGCGGCTCGAGGCGGCTCAGAGCGTGAGTATGCGTCCGGGACGAAGGACTATTAGCGAGTTACCAGACCATTTCCGAGCCAATATTTTGACAAAAAGAAAACAGAACTATTTCCGAAATGGACGACTTTCAGGCCGGACGATTATTGAGGGACAACTGTACATACATTATATACAGTATTGGTCTCTCAGGCCCCAAATGTTAGTAGGAAAAGAAAAAAATTAGAGAAGAAAAGAAAAAACTACAAAAAACGTCAAATAAAGTAATGTGCGTATGTGGAAATCGTCGATGTTGCCGCCGCCACGTCATTTTGGGTCAACTTCTCGGCACTGTATCTTGGTAAGTACTGATCAGAAATTTTTTTTTTTTTGTCTTATTACCTTCACAAAAATATACTCTAATTCTGTAAGAAAAAATAATTTTTTTTTTTTTTTTTCAAAATTTCTCAGACACTGGAGCACCACTTCAGATTTTGGCCTTGGACCCTGAAGGGGCTAAGTGTACAGTGGACCCTCAGTTAACACCTTTAATCCGTTCCAGAGAGATAGCCTTTAACCGAATTAATTTTCCCCATAAGAAATAATGGAAATCCAATTGATCCGTTCCAGACACCCAAAAGTATTAAACAAAATAATTTTTTTACATGAAATATACATTTCCCTACACAGAAAACAATGACACATGAAGAATAAAATAATAATAACAACACACTTACCTTTACTGTGGACTTGTTGATGAGTGATGAGACAGGAGGAGGGCAGAGGATGAAGGTGTTCAATTGTTTGGAAGGGGAATCCCCTTCCATAAAGACTTCAGGTAACAAGTCCTTTTCTGGCTTGTGTCGTGGGAGTGCCTTTTCCTCCTGAGTAATGTAGGTCCTGTTTGGCATTTTCTTCCTAAACAGACCTGTTTCATCACAACTGAACACTTGTTGGGGGTTTTAATTTTTCAGCCTCTATGTACCCCTTAAAGTCCTGCACATATTTTTCAGCCACTTTTTCGTCAGAACTAGCAGCCTCACCATGCCTTATCATACCATACCACCATCACAACCACTACCACCCTCTAACACCACCACTACCACCCTCTACCACCATCGCTATCACCCTCTACCACCATCGCTATCACCCTGTACCACCACCCTGTACCACCATCACTACCACCCTGTACCACCATCACTACCACCCTGTACCACCATCACTACCACCCTCTACCAACATCACTACCACCCTGTACCACCACCACCACCACTACCACCCTCTATCACCATCACAACTGCTACCACCCTCTACCACCATCACTACCACAACCACTTTCGTATTTTTCTACAAACTTTTTCTTAAATTATATGTGTTTCTTATCCTCACTGGCATTGTAAACAATGGCACACTGGCTGGTACACGGAGTGAGTGGCCGGGCCCACTCAGGGTGCCGTGCCGACACGTTCGGGACGAAAGCTCCTAACCAAGTTTTTAGGTGTTATCCGAGCCAATTTTTTATGCCAAACTGAGGCGTTATCCGATTTTGGTGTTATCCAATGCAGGCGTTAACTGAGGGTTCACTGTATTCTAACCTAACCACTCTGTAATCAGGCACAGTACAGGTCCGAATGGTACTGGATTTGTGATGATGGACCTGTATTAACATAATATACAACATTCAATGCACCTCAAAGTGATTATTATTGCATTATTATTATTAATATGGCATCTTCAAGACTAATAAGACACTCTTAGTGATTTTAATGTGTACCTGCACTCCAGCAGTGTGCAAGTTTATTTAGGTATAGGTACACATAAGTATAATTCTTCCCACCGAGGCGGGATGGCCCAAAAAGAAAAACAAATGTTTCTCTTTTTACATTTAGTAACATATACAGGAGAATGGGTTACTAGCCCCTTGCTCCTGGCATTTTAGTCGCCTCTTACAACACGCATGGCTTACGGAGGAAGAATTCCGTTCCACTTCCCCATGGAGATAAGAGGAAATAAACAAGAACAAGAACTAGAAAGAAAATAGCAGAAAACCCAGAGGGGTGTGTGTATATATATATATGTGTGGTGTAAATATTATGCAGAAAATTCGGAGTGTGGAAATTAGGAGAAGGTGTGGAGTTAATAAAAGTATTAGTCAGAGGGCAGAAGAGGGGTTGTTGAGGTGGTTTGGTCATTTAGAGAGAATGGATCAAAGTAGAATGACATGGAAAGCATATAAATCTATAGGGGAAGGAAGGCGGGGTAGGGGTCGTCCTCGAAAGGGTTGGAGAGAGGGGGTAAAGGAGGTTTTGTGGGTAAGGGGCTTGGACTTCCAGCAAGCGTGCGTGAGCGTGTTAGATAGGAGTGAATGGAGACGAATGGTACTTGGGACCTGACGATCTGTTGGAGTGTGAGCAGGGTAATATTTAGTGAAGGGATTCAGGGAAACCGGTTATTTTCATATAGTCGGACTTGAGTCCTGGAAATGGGAAGTACAATGCCTGCACTTTAAAGGAGGGGTTTGGGATATTGGCAGTTTGGAGGGATATGTTGTGTATCTTTATATGTGTATGCTTCTAGACTGTTGTATTCTGAGCACCTCTGCAAAAACAGTGATAATGTGCGTGTGTGGTGAAAGTGTTGAATGATGATGAAAGTATTTTCTTTTTGGGGATTTTCTTTCTTTTTTGGGTCACCCTGCCTCGGTGGGAGACGGCCGACTTGTTGAAAAAAAAAAAAAAAAAAAAAAAAACATGTATGTGTAGTGTGACCTAAGTGTAAGTAGAAGTAGCAAGACGTACCTGAAATCTTGCATGTTTACGAGACAGAGAAAAGGACACCAGCAATCCTACCATCATGTAAAACAATTACAGGCTTTCGTTTTACACTCACTTGGCAGGACAGTAGTACCTCCCTGGATGGTTGCTGTCTACCAACCTACTACCTAGGATAAGTATGTATAATTATCAGAGTACTATATATAAAATATGAAATAACTTTAAAACACTTGAAATTTTGGAGAGTTTCCAGACATAACAGAGAGATGTGCTCACAGAGAATGTAAACAAACTGGGTAGTGCATGGTGACCTTATTAGAAAGTCAGGTAAGGGAGCCACATAGTGAGTTTTGGTCCTAAGTTGAAATGTCCGTATTAGCCGAATGCTGTAAAGAGGGGCCCTACTGTAAATGCTACCATCAATGAAAACTGAAAAAAAGAAATCTTGAGAAATTATAATCTTTAAAACAGAACAGCATAAGCATAAGTCTGCAACTTCAAATTGTTAAACACATAACCTAATATTAGTTGCCATCTGTGACCCTTGCTAAAACATCGTGTGAAGTACTGTAGCCTGAAAGTGCATAGAAATTCATTTATGGAAACAATGACAAGTAGACAAATACACATATCTGCATTACTTCTCAAGTTCTTTGGTATCTTGCTATGTCATATTTTATTGCTTAGTTATGAATAAGTTATTTAACAGGCCGGAGTGGCCAATTTATATAAAATTCTTTATTCTACATTTAACAAAATTTTACAACCAAATATCAAATAATAATAATAATAATAAAAGTGTATATGCAAGTGAACATGAAAAAATAAATCTGCAGCCAAAAGAGAATATACAGCAGTGCATAAATTTTCCATTTAACCCTTTCAGGGTCGAGTGGCCCTCTCCTAAACTTGTTCTCAGGGTCGAAAATTTTTCGGAAAAAAAAAAAATTATTTTTTTCTTATGAAAAGATAGAGAATCTTTTCCTGATCATAATGACTCAAAAAGTATGAAATTTGATGGAAAACTTACGGAATTATGCTCTCGCAAAGTTAGCAGTCTCGACGATGATTACGCATCGGCGATTTCGCCCACTTTGAGCCCTATTTTTGGCCAATTCCAGTGTACTAGTCGACAAAAATCATAACTATTTTGCTAGAACTCCATTTTTTCTATCGAATGAGAACAAGAAACCACCCATTTACCGATTTAAACAATCCAATAAAGTGGTCAGAAATTAGCAATTTTGCCAATTTCACACAAAATTCAAAAGATGCCAATTTCCAAATAGGGTCCAGAATAAACAAGACAGACATTCCTGGCACTAAATTAACACTTCCTCTGTTCATTAGTCACGTCCCCAGGCCCCTCTTACATTTCTTGTGCTTTCCACTTTGAATTTTTATTCTCACAAAAAACAGAAGATTTCCTGTTATGCAGACTACTACGTTAGTGTAGAAATGGTATAAATAATATCAGCGCACTTGTGAAACAATATTAGACTCACCAGTTGATGTGTATTGGACGCGTGGCATGATTTGTTTACTTTTGAACTTTGGCAAAAAATCGAACATTTCTGCTACTTTGAGCTCAATTTCAAGGTACTTTTCATTGTGAACCCAATCAAAATCATCTCAATTTCTGTAATATGTCTTCCATTCTATAAAATAAGACCAAGAAAACTAGAAAACAACCATAAATACCATATGAAAATACGGTGCAAAGTTGCTGTATTAAACCAAAAACATGGTAAAAGTTTTTTTCTCATTATGCACTGTGTGCTGCAGGATTTTTTTTTTATACAGTGCACACTGACCACATAGATCCATTCTTTCATGTGAAGGCCTACCAGCTTTCTCTCGCTAGATTTGAAGGCGCTAGAATTTACGCATACATCAATAACCCTGGTGCATAAGCCATACTAGTACGTTGGCAACCCCCAATCCTGAGGTGTCTCCTGGTGTCACAAAATTTAAAAAAAAAAAAAAAAAAAAAAAAAAAAAAATGATTTTTCTTATGAAATGATAGAATATTTTCCCGATTGTAATGACACCAAAAAAAGGAAATTTGATTGAAAACTGATGGAATTACACTCTCGCGAAGTTAGCGACCTCGGCGATATTTACAAATCGGCGATTTTGCCCACTTTGATCCCTGTTTTCGGCTAATTCCATTGTTCCAGTCGATCAAACTCATAGCTGTTTCTTTAGAACTCCATTTTTTTTCTATCGACTGAGTACAAGAAACTCCCCATTTACTGATTTCAACTAGCCAATAACGTGGTCAGAAATTTGCAATTTGGCCAATTTCACGAAAATAAAAAAATATGACAATTTCAAAATAAGGTCCAGAATGAACAATGCAGACATTCCTGGCTCTAAAATAACATTTTCTTTGTTCATCAGTCATGTCTCCAGGCCTCTCTGATATTACTCTTGCTTTCTATTTTGAATTTTTATTCAAACAAAAAATAGAAGATTTACTGTTATGCAGACTACTGCAATATTGTAATAATTGTACAAATAATGTCAACCCATTCATGACTGCATATTAGAATGGCTAGTTGGACATTTATTGGACAATGACATCATTTGTTTACTTTTGAACATCGGCAAAAATCAAACATTTCCCCTACTTTGAGCTCCATTTCAAGGTTCTTTTTATAGTAAAACCAATCAAAATCACCCCTATTTCTATAATATGTTTTCCATTCTATCAAATGAGACCAAGAAAACGAGAATACAACCATAAATACTATATGAAAATAGACCACAAATTTGGCATTTTAATTAATAAAAAATGGTTAGAGTTTTTTTTTCTCATTATGCACTACGTGCTCCAGGATTTTTATTATATGGTGCACACTGACCACACAGACCCATTCTCTCACATGTGGGCCTACCAGCTTTCTCCTGCTTGATTTGAAGCCACTAGAATTTATGAGTATATGTACGTTAAACACGGTACTTCGTAAGACATATATATACGGCCGAAACAGTCAAAGGGTTAAATATCAAAAGACAAAATTTGGAATACGAAGTTCTTATCTGAAATACTGTAATACAGCCTCTCCTCACGTAACAACAGAGTTCCGTTCCTAAGACCACACTGTTAAATGAATTTGTCGCTAAATGAGGAGCACACTATAATGGTAGTGGGTCTGTGTCAACCATCTCTGATATTGTTTTAATGTCACCTTTGCACCATTTATAACATTTCTGGTATATTTTTAAATGTTAATACAGTAGTGTACTGTATAATGACATAAACAGAATAGAGGAAATCAGCTCTAATATACATTATTTAGGTATAAATACTGGTCAGACTGCCTGTCGTAAGTCCAAGGCATGAATAAACGAGTATGTAGCTAAGTGAAGAGAGGCTGTACTATAATTCTTGCTATGGCCAAGTCTTACCTAGTTCATCTCTTGTAAGCCATCTCTGAGGCATGAACAATCGCCTCTGTCTCCGGCTAGTGCGTGGAACAAACGGCGCTGTTTGGCAGTTACCTAGAGGTAATGATACACGAGAACTAAGCCAATGACCTTCTGGACAGAACATCCGTCTGGTGTCACGAAGGTGTATCTGGCGCACCACTCCAACACACACCTACAAGAGAATTAGTGTAAAATAACAATGTACAATAATAGGACTATACTTAAAAATCATCTCTTCTCCCAAAATTAACCATACCAACACTATGCTAAATCATTCAACCAGTACGAAATGACTCAAAAAAAATCACCAAAAATTTATTATCACTTAATCAATTTAAAACATTATTACATGCTTAAAATTGTACTGTTGTATCAATGTAAACTGTACTAATTGTAACACTGTTATTTGTTTCGTGCTACCTCACTACTTTAAATCTTATTATAAATTTTTTAGCTAGCTAACTTTAGTAATTGTCATGCCCTTACTGTTAACCTTTCTTTAATATTACATTGTGGTCGTTTCCTTTAATAGATAAATTGGAAATGAACATCATTGTATTTATTTATTTGGACATGATACATAGTTGTACAAAGAAATATAGTGACTGGGTGTACATGCCAAAAGCTCCTTGTATGCAGAGCATTATGGGCAGGCTTAAAATTAACTTAAGATTAACTAAGCAATGATATATTCAGTGGTAAAAATTACAATAAACAAATTACAACATGAAGTACATATGAATATTTCAAATAAGAAGCATTAAAGTTATACAAATTTGTAGCATAACAATGTATAATATAATTGAATCAGATCGAGTAAAATCAATGATTTGTAGTGCAGAAACAGGTCATATGGTCATTAGATGCATTACTGTGCACTCAAGAGAATGGAATACATATTCTATTAGGTAATGCAGTTAACCCTTTGAGGGTCGGTCACGTACAAGTACATCATTGCAGCCAGGGTCGGTCAAGTACTTGTACGCCTAAATTCCAGTGCCTTCAAATCTGGTGGAAGAAAGCTGGCAGGCCTACATATGAAAGAATGGGTCTGTGTGGTCAGTGTGTGCAATATAAAAAAAATCCTGAAGCACGCTGTGCATAATGAGAAAAAAATAACTTTGATTGCGTTTTTGTTTTAAAACAGCGACTTTCTAGTGAATTTTCGTACGGTATTTATGGTTGAATTCTCGTTTCTTTGGTCTCATTTGATAAAATGGAAGATATATTACAGAAACTGAGATGATTTTGATTGGTTTCACAATGACAAGTACCCTGAAAGTGAGCTTAAAGTAGCGAAAATTATCGATTTTTGCCAATATTCCAGAGTAAACAAATCAAGCCACGCGTCCAATACACGTCAACTGGTGAGTCTACTATTCTCTCATAAGTGCGCTGATATCATTTATACCATTTTTACAGTGATGCAGTAGTATACATAACAGAAAACTTTCTATTTTCTGTGAGAATCAAAATTCAAAATGGAAAGCAAAAGTAATGTAAGAGGGGCCTAGAGACATGACTAATGAACACACAAAATGTTATTTTAGTGCCATGAACGTCTGTCTTTTTTATTCTGAACCCTATTTTGAAACTGGCATCTTTTGAAATTGTTGTGAAATTGCCCAAATTGCCAATTTCTGACCACTTTATTGGGTAGTTGAAATCTGTAAATGGGTGGATTCTTGTACTCAATTGATAGAACAAATGGAGTTCTAGGGAAATAGCTATGATTTTTGTCAACTGCAACATTGGAATTGGCCGAAAACAGGGCCCAAAGTGGGCGAAATCGCCAACTTTCAGACTGCTAATTTTGTAAGAGCATAATTCCATAAGTTTTTCATCAAATTTCATACTTTTGGTGTCATTGTGATCAGAAGAAGATTCTCTATCATTTCATAAGAAAAAATAATGTATTTCCTTTTTTTTATAGAAAATTTTTCGACCCTGAGAACGAGTTTGGGAGAGGGCCTCTGGACCCTCAAAGGGTTAAAAAAAAAAACAGTTTGATAGAGTCACAGGTTATACATTTATGAGATTCAGTTATTTAGTATTTATTTAGTTGTGGATGAGTAAGTGGTTTTTAAGAAGAGTCTTGAACTAATAAACAGACAGTATTTCTTTTATATTCACAGGTAATGAATTCCAGATTTTTGGGCCTTTAATGTGAATTGACTTTTTACATAGTGTGAGATGGACATAGGGAACATCAAAGAGTGATCTGTGCTTTGTGTTATGGTCATGTGTTCTGTTGAGGTTGGTAAGGAGAAGTTTGAGGGGAGGGTTTATATCCGAGTTTAGTGTTCTATGTATGTAGTAGGCACAATAATAAGTATGGATGTTTTGTATGGTGAGTAAGTTTAGAGTTTTGAATATTGGTGAGAGTGCTGCCTGTAGTGGAAATTTGTTATCATTCTGACTGCAGCCTTTCGTTGGGTAATTAATGGTCTGAGATGATTTATTGTTGTTGAGCCCCATGCACAAATTCCATAGGTGAGATAGGGGTAAATGAGTGAGTGATATAGGGCCAGGAGGGTGTATTATTATTATTTATGTAACGTGGCCAAGATAAATTAAAGGGATAGTAACGTACCTACCAGTCTGTGTACCGGTGTACAGTTAAGGTGTGGTATTCGATGGTTATATCCTCCCTCCCCCCTTTTGTTCAAATGCTCTACTGAGTGTTGGTGAGTCACGATATGTGACCCACCTGACCTGTATGCTTAAGGTTGAGGGACGAGCAGTGAGAAACTAGCAGCCAACGAGAACTCTCCTGCTCCTCTCTGGTAAACTGGCGATAGTCGATTATCCAGCCTGGACTTATTCTGTTGTTAGAATATTCTGACTGCTCCCAAATTGGAAATTAGATGTTATACTCTAAAATATTCTCTGTATATATGTTATGTCCATGGTCTTATCCTAACCTTTTGTTTTAAAAGGCATATATATATATATATATTTTTTTTTTTTTAACAAGTCGGCCGTCTCCCACCGAGGCAGGGTGACCCAAAAAAGAAAGAAAATCCCCAAAAAGAAAATACTTTCATCATCATTCAACACTTTCACCACACTCGCACATTATCACTGTTTTTGCAGAGGTGCTCAGAATACAACAGTTTAGAAGCATACACATATAAAGATACACAACATATCCCTCCAAACTGCCAATATCCCAAACCCCTTCTTTAAAGTGCAGGCATTGTACTTCCCATTTCCAGGACTCAAGTCCGACTATATGAAAATAACCGGTTTCCCTGAATCCCTTCACCAAATATTACCCTGCTCACACTCCAACAAATCGTCAGGTCCCAAGTACCATTCGTCTCCATTCACTCCTATCTAACACGCTCACACACGCTTGCTGGAAGTCCAAGCCCCTTGCCCACAAAACCTCCTTTACCCCCTCTCTCCAACCCTTTCGAGGACGACCCCTACCCCGCCTTCCTTCCCCTATAGATTTATATGCTTTCCATGTCATTCTACTTTGATCCATTCTCTCTAAATGACCAAACCACCTCAACAACCCCTCTTCTGCCCTCTGACTAATACTTTTATTAACTCCACACCTTTTCCTAATTTCCACACTCCGAATTTTCTGCATAATATTTACACCACACATTGCCCTTAAACAGGACTTATGTTGTATTATACATATATATATACTTCATTAAAACAAGATTTCCCGAGGATTATTATTGATACCCCAACCTCTCTGACCAATGTTGTTATGCTCTAACCAGAAGAAAACTATCTGGGCTGAAATAAAACTTGGAGCGTAACAAGTGGGGGCCTGTGTCCGGGAGCATACTACTGAATGTGATTTAAAATGAATACAGAAATGGCAGAGTGGTTAGAAGACATAACAAGGGAGAGATTACAGAGTTTGAAGCTTCAGTCCTGTTGGCAACTAGCATGAAGCTTGGGCATAAAATACGACAGACATTTTACTGCTCAGACAGATATATGATACAGGATGTCCTCTTTCCAGATGAGCAGGATCCAGAGAATGAGAACAGAGAAAGAGATATTCCTGGTCTTTTGAATTCTTTACTACAGACACCCGAGGCAGGAACTACGACGCTGCTAACAACCCCTACAGGAGACGATGGACAATATCAAGTTCCCAATTCTCGGGAAGACGCTGCTGCTACAACAACTCCAATTCCCTCCCCGAGGACTAAATGGGGAACAGAAGACCATCAGGCTACGGAAACAGTTCCAGGTAAACCTTTTACTGGTGTTCTAGAAATGGGAGAAGAGAAAGTCCTATTGGATCATGAACAGGTTCCACTTCGACAAATCTCTTTAGCTCTTTTGACTACTATTCAATCAAAGGAGAATTTTGAACGTCTGGAGCGTATTTTGTCATTTCAAACCTCCTATGTAGAAGCTCAGATAAAACTAAAAAGGGAGAATTTTGAACGCAAGTCTTTGCTTTATGTACGGGAAGCACCGAGAAAGAAAAAAGAATCAAGTAATATACATACGATGCCCTCTTTCGAGATTAGTAAAGCAGCCTCTTTAATACTTAAATTTACCGAAGATAATGTAGATTCATTTTTTGAGGCATTCAAAAATCAGGCAAAGGTGATGCAATGGCCTCCAAAATATTGGGCGGCATTAATGCATTCATCTTTACAGTGGAACCTCAAATTTCGAACGTATCACTTATCGAACTCTTTGAAAATCGAATGCTTTTTTCGAACCAACTTTGTCCCTATTATTGAACTCACTCCTGTTTTTGAACTGCCGGGTACCGAACCTGTCCAGCAGCCCACTCTGTCTGCGTCCCCGCGCAGTCACCGTTAGCCAGTCTGGTTTTGTTGATGATTGAGTGAACACTATAATGCACTCTCATTCAAACATTTTATGATTATTTCATTGTGTTTAGCACTTGTGGGACTGTGAAATAAGCCACCGTGGGCCCAAAGAAACTTGCTAGTGGTACCCCTGTGGTAAAGAAAGTGAGAAACACCATAGATGTGAAGAAGGAAATAATACAGAAGTATGAGAGTGGTGTGAGACTTGTTGAGCTTGCCAGGATGTATGGGAAAAATAAGTCGACCATTGGTTCTATCCTGGCAAAGAAAGAACAACTCAAGTAAGCTGATGTTGCAAAAAGTGTTAATATGCTAACCAAAAAAAGATCACACACAATCGATCAGGTTGAGAAGTTGTTACTGGTGTGGATCAAGGATAAAGAGATCGCAGGTGGTAGTGTTTCAGAGACCATTATTTGCGAAAAGGCAAGGAAGTTGCATGCAGATCTGGTACAGAAAACTCCTGGAACCAGCGCTGATAGTGAATTTAAGGCCAGCAGTGGCTGGTTTGACAGATTTAAGAAGCGTAGTGGCATACACAATGTTGTAAGGCATGGTGAGGCAGCCAGTTCAGACAAATGGGCAGCTGAGAAGTTTGTACAGCAGTTTAAAGTTTACATAGACACTGAAAAATTAAAACCCCAACAAGTGTTCATTTGTGAAGAAAGAGGCCTGTTTTGGAAGAAAATGCCAAAGAGGACCTACATTACTCAGGAGGAAAAGGCACTCCCAGGACACAAGCCTATGAAAGACAGGCTAACTCTTTTATTCTGTGCTAACACTAGTGGTGATTTTAAAAGTGAAGTCTTTACTTGTGTATCATTCAGAAAATCCCAGAGTGTTTAAGAAAAACAATGCCATAAAGAACAAGTTATGTGTTTTGTGGAAAAGCAAATAATAAGGCAGGGGTCACAAGGCAAATTTTCAAAGAGTGGGTCCATGAAGTGTTTGGCCCAGTGTGAGAAAATACCTCCTAGACAATAATTTGCAACTCAAGTGCCTCCTGTTAATGGACAATGCTCCTGCTCATCTTCCAAACTTATTAGACCTCTTGTCTAGGGACTTCAGTTTTATAACAGTGAAGTTCTTGCCTCCTAACACCACTCCTCTCCTCCAGCCCATGGACCAGCAGGTCATTTCTAACTTCAAAAAGCTCTACACAAAAGCAGTGTTTGAAAAGTGCTTTGAAGTGACCACAGACACTAAGTTGACCCTAAGAGAGTTCTGGAGGAATCACTTCAATATCTACTGCTCCATAAGCCTTATAGGTAAGGCTTGGGAGGGAGTGACTTCCAGGACTTTGAACTCTGCTTGGAGATGATTGTGGCCAGATTGTGTCCAAAGGAGGGATTTTGAAAGGTTTGAGGCTGACCCTGACCCTGTCCCTGACCCAGCTGACTCTCTGCCTGTTGTGGACTCTATTGTGGCATTGGGGAACACCCTGGGACTGGAGGTGAGTGGCGAGGATGTGGAAGAGTTGGTGGAGGACCACAGGGAAGAGCTAACCACTGAAGAGCTGGAAGAGCTTCATCTGGAACAGTATCAGACCACAGCTGAGGAACTTGGCTCAGAGGAGGAGGAAGAGGGAGTGGATAAGTTGCCTTCTTCAAAGATTAAGGAGATTTGTGCCAAGTGGAATGATGTCATAATGTTTGTGCAGAAGTACCACCCTGAGGAAGCTGAAACAAGCCATCTTTGCAACAAGTTCAGTGACAAAACCATGTCCCATTTTAGGGAAATCTTAAAGAGGTGCCAGAAACAAGGCATCAGAAACAGAGGACTGTGGACAGTTATTTTGTGAGACAGGGGTCCAGTGACTCTCAAGCTGGTCTTATTGGCATTAAAAGACAGAGAAGGGAAGTAACCCCAGAGAGGGCTTTGATACCTGAAGTCCTCATGGAGGGGGATTCTCCTTCCAAACACTAACCCCGACTCCCTCTCTCCTGCTCCCTATCTTCCAGATGCCATCACCAATCTTCAATAAAGGTAAGTAAAAATGTTATTTTATATGTTTATTTACATTTATTAATATATAATTGAACACTATATTTGTTGTGTGTATGTAAAACTGTAATTAATCTTTATAAAATGTATTTTTTTGTGGATATTTTTGGGTTTCTGGAACAGATTAATTGTATTTCTATTATTTCTTATGGGAAATACTGCTTCGCTTTTCAGACTTTTCGAATTTAGAACTAGCTCCTGGAACGGATTAAGTTCAATATTTGAGGCTCCACTGTACTAGGAAAAGCCCAAACCATCACCGCAGACTTACCATTTGAACAATCTTCTGATTATAATCAGGTAAAATATTGTCTTTTGAAAGCATATGACTTGTTACCTGTTAGTTACTTAAAGATGTATAGAACTTTAAAGGAACATCCTCAACAATCTTGGGTAGACTTTGCCAGAGCAAAGCTCTCAGCTTTTGAACGTTGGCGTAGGGCCACGGGAGGCTCCTCTATAGAGTCACTTTCCCAGTTGACATTACATGAAGACCTTTTTAAGTATTTCCCGGAGAGGGCTCATACATATCTTTTGACATTTCCTACTACTAATTTGTTAGATACTGCTGCCCATGCAGATCATGCTATAACCATGGAAATGGCTAAGACCCCAGAAAAGAAATCTGCCTCCCTAAGTTATAGTTTAAAGATGTCTACTAGGAAAGCTCCAGCTGTCGAACCACTGAAGCAGGTGCTTTCTGGGAAAAACAAGTGATAAACAGCTCTCTTTCCAGGCATTACCCTAAAGAACAATTACCACTGTGCCTTTTTTGTAATAAGTTAGGTCATAGGCAGTTCCAGTGTTGGCATAAACAGCAGGAAGATAAAACCCAACCAAGAGGGAGATATCCTACTCAGGTAATAAATTACTCTTGGAAATCTATGACTCTGTATGATGAATCTTTTACCTTTATAGGCCTCGTCTAGCAGTCCATCTTATAGGTGACTTTACCACAATAGTACTTCAGAAGAAATGGTCCGAGCAGCTATGGAACCCTACTTTTCCAAAGGGAAGTCTGGACTCAGTAAAGAAAGTTTAGTAAACATTATGACCTTTCGAGATACAGGCAGCTATCTCTCTCTGTTAAGATCAAACCTGGAAAAGTTACCTAGTAGTAGTGAACCCCGGCTGGACGTAATATTAGAGGCATATGGAGGCACTATAATAAACGTCCCCATTATAAGGATTTATGTACAACTGCCTGGATATAAAGGCTGGATTAACGTGGGACTTTCGGACAAACCTTTCCCTATTGCCGCCATCGATCTATTAATCGGGAATGAAATTGATCAATTAGAGATACCCAAAGAACCTCTAGTTTTAGACAATCCCAGCAATATAAATTATGCATTAGCAGCTTCTGAGGCAGGACTGGATTTATTCCCTCTTAATGTGACCACCAGAGCCATGGCTAAAGACTCTAAACATGTGGATAGCCCACAGCCATTAGAAGAATCCAATGAATTAGGTTTAAACTTCCTGTTTAGCGAAGCAATTCAGACCAGAACCACAGGTGACACTAAGAATGTTTTACCAGTCCCTGCAGACCTAGCTAGAAAATGTAATAAAGAGGAATTTCTTCAAGCTCTAAAGGACGACATAAGTCTAACAAATAAGAATACAGAAGGAGGTTTCCTGTTAGATGAGGATGGTTTTCTTTGGAGACAAAATAATGATAATGACGCTATTTTAAAGGCAAACTTGTTAGTGGTCCCCTCGTCCTTGCATAATATGGTATTTGAACTAGCACATGATATCTGCTGGGAGGTCATTCAGGATCCCGTAAGACCAAAAAGAAGATTCAGAAATATTTTTATTGGCCTCAGATGAGGACCTATGTTACTGACAAACTATGGAACTGCCATGTTTGTCGAATAATAGGCAAAATAAAGAGGAATTTCTTCAAGCTCTAAAGGACGACGTAAGTCTACCAAATAAGAATACAGAAGAAGGTTTCCTGTTAGATGAGGACGGTTTTCTTTGGAGAAGAAATAATGCTAATGACTCTATTTCAAAGGGAAACTTACTAGTGGTCCCCTCGTCCTTGTGTAATATGGAATTTGAACTACCTCTAACTGCAGCTACAACTAAATAATGATCTGATATCTCTGTTGCCCCTCTATAAACACACTGCAGAATCTTCTTCTTTCAACAAACCGGCCATATCCCACCAAGGCAGGGTGGCCCAAAAAGAAGAACATAAGTTTCTCTTTTTAAATTTAGTAATATATACAGGAGAAGGGGTTACTAGCCTTGTGCTCCCGGCATTTTAGTTGCCTCTTATGACACACATGGCTTACAGGGGAAGACTTCAGTTCCACTTCGCCAGGGAGAATATTGTAGATTTTTTTTTTCTTTTTAAACAAGTCGGCCATCTCTCACTGAGGCAGGGTGACCCAAAAAGAAAATGCTTTCATCATCATTCAACACTTTCACCTCACTCACACAAAATCACTGTTTTTGCAGAGGTGCTCAGAATGCAACAGTTTAGAAGTATATACGTATAAAGATACACAACATATCCCTCCAAACTGCCAATATCCCAAACCCCTCCTTTAAAGTGCAGGCATTGTACTTCCCATTTCCAGGACTTAAGTCCGGCTATATAAAATAACCAGTTTCCCTGAATCCCTTCACTAAATATTACCCTGCTCACACTCCAACAGCTCGTCAGGTCACAAATACCATTCATCTCCATTCATTCCTAACACGCTCATGCACGTGTGGTACATAATTAACATTATCCCAATATTTAAACCAAACCTAGGTAGTAGGTTGGTAGACAGCAACCGCCCAGGGAGGTACTACCGTCCTGCCAAGTGAGTGTAATTGTTTTACATGATGGTAGGATTGCTGGTGCCCTTTTTTTCTGTTTCATAAACATGCAAGATTTCAGGTACGTCTTGCTACTTCTACTTGCACTATGGTCACACTGCACATACATGTACAAGCATATATATACATACCCCTCTGGGTTTTCTTCTTTTTTCTTTCTAGTTCTTGTTCTTGTCTATTTCCTCTTATCTCTATGGGGAAGTGGAACAGAGTCCTTCCTCCGTAAGCCATGTGTGTTGTAAGAAGCAACTAAAATACCGGGAGAAAGGGGCTAGTAACCCCTTCTCCTGTATATAATTACTAAATTTAAAAGGCGAAACTTTCGTTTTTCCTTTTGGGCCACCCCACCTCAACGGGATATGGCTGGTGCATTGAAAGAAGAAGAATTTTAAACCAAAGACTTTATTGAATAACTAAAAAAATATACCCTGATGTCTCTCAGCCACCTATGTCAGTAAGCCATTTCTCATTAATGCCGAGTTGTTTAATTCCATGTCTGAGTTGTATAGCCGACTACGTACATTTTTTTTTTTTTCAACAAGTTGGCTGTCTCCCACCGAGGCAGGGTGACAAAAGAAAATACTTTCATCATCATTCAACACTTTCACCACACTCACACATTATCACTGTTTTTGCAGAGGCGCTCAGAATACAACAGTTTAGAAGCATAAACGTATAAAGATACACAACATATCCCTCCAAACTGCCAATATCCCAAACCCCTCCTTTAAAGTGCAAGCATTGTACTTCCCATTTCCAGGACTCAAGTCCGACTATATGAAAATAACCGGTTTCCCTGAATCCCTTCACTAAATATTACCCTACTCACACTCCAACAGATCGTCAAGTCCCAAGTATCATTCGTCTCCATTCACTCCTATCTAACACGCTCATGCACACTTGCTGGAAGTCCAAGCCCCTCGCCCACAAAACCTCCTTTACCCCCTCTTTCCAACCCTTTCGAGGACGACCCCTACCCCTCCTTCCTTCCCCTATAGATTTAAATGCTTTCCATGTCATTCTACTTTGATCCATTCTCTCTAAATGACCAAACCACCTCAACAACCCCTCTTCTGCCCTCTGACTAATACTTTTATTAACTCCACACCTTCTCCTAATTTCCACACTCCGAATTTTCTGCATAAAATTCTCATGTAATAAAGCACTACTTTAATACATGCCTTCAACTTTGGCCTCTCTCTAAACTACACTTATAAAGACCCAGCTAATTCTATAAATTTTGGCTTGGATAGGTTTGTTTTTACCTTAGCACTTCCAGAACTGAATAGAGCTTACCATACCGCTACCAGAAAAACTTACCTTTCCAAGCTGATCATCATGTACACCTCATGACTATACTTTCATAATCCATTTATAACTTTCTTGTCTTCAAACACACTGTCAAATGTTAATTTTCTACATGTATTAAGACTTTGTCCATAAGCCAAAATCAAGAAGTACAATGTCAAAAATATAAATAGTTTGGCATAGATAACTTGGGACTCTGGAAACCAAAAGAAGTTCATCTGACAGTTTGCCCAATGTTGGGATATTCTGATTTTGAGGAGGATTTTCCAGTTATAGTCTTCAATTTATTTAAAAATTGGAAATTTTGGAATAATTTGAGTTCCCTGAAATTTTCATAATCCTGAATGTGGGGAAAATTTGAGTTGTGCTGTAACACTGTATAAGAAAAACCCCATCAAATAAAGTGGAATGGATAAAAAACATCTGATTACCATGATTATGAGAGAAAAATATAGGTTCCTTGACCTTTGTCAGAACTAACTAGACAGACAGTTTGCTAATTCCTACCTTGAAACAATGAGCCCACATAGTCTTGTATGAAGTGTCAGTGATAGCTGACATTCTCATGTCTGGATGTGCCAGCTCAACTAGACCAACACAAACATCTCGAAGACTTGCTGACATCTTCACAAGCTCCTCCACGGTAAATGGTAACTGGTTTTGAGAGACTTTCGAGTTTCGACGCCCTCCTGTCTCATCTAGAAATAACACAAAACTAATATTAATTAATGGCTGAGAGTGAAAAAGAAAGTACATGAACTCATTTCCTTCGTCTAGTAGTAGCATACATTATTTTTTTTTACAAAAATAATAATGAAATTATTTAAAAACAATGAAGGATGACTCATCCTAGTTGATAATTTTTTTTTTTAAACAAGTCGGCCGTCTCCCACCGAGGCAGGGTGACCCAAAAAGAAAGAAAATCCCCAAAAAGAAAATAATTTCATCATTCAACTCATTCACCTCACTCACACAATCACTGTTTTTGTAGAGGTGCTCAGCACACAACAGCTTAGAAGCATATACGTATAAAGATACACAACATATCCCTCCAAACCGTCAATATCCCGAACCCCTCCTTTAGAGTGCAGTCATTGTACTTCCCATTTCAAGGACTCAAGTCTGGCTATATAAAAATAACCAGTTTCCCTGAATCACTTCACTAAATATTACCCTACTCACACTCCAACAGATCGTCAGGTCCCAAATACCATTCGTCTCCATTCACTCCTATTGAACACGCTCATGCACGCTTGCTGGAAGTCCAAGCCCCTCGCCCACAAAACCTCCCTTACCCCTTCCTTCCAAACTTTTCGAGGATGACCCCTACCCCGCCTTCCTTCCCCTACAGATTTAAATGCTCTCCATGTCATTCTACTTTGATCCATTCTCTCTAAATGACCAAACCACCTCAACAACCCCTCTTCAGCCCTCTGACTAATACTTTTACTAACTCCACACCTTCTTCTAATTTCCAAACTCCAAATTTTCTGCATAATATTTACACTACACATTTCCCTTAGACAGGACATCTCCACTGCCTCCAACTGCCTCCTCGCTGCTGCATTCACAACCCAAGCTTCACACCCATATAAGAGTGTTGGTACTACTATACTTTCATACATTCCCTTCTTTGCCTCCATAAATAATGTTTTATGTCTTATACCTCAATGCACCACTCATCTTTTTTCCCTCATCAATTCTATGATTAACCTCATCCTTCATAAATCCATCCGCCAACACGTCAACTCCCAAGTATCTGAAAACATTCACTTCTTCCATACTCCTCCTCCCCAATTTGACATCCAATTTCTCTTTATCTAAATCATTTAATACCCTCATCAGCTTACTCTTTTCTATGTTCACTTTCAACTTTCTACCTTTACACACACTCACAAACTCGTCCACTAGCCTTTGCAATTTTTCTTTAGAATCTCCCATAAGCACAGTATCATCAGCAAAAAGCAACTGTGTCAATTCCCATTTTGTATTTGATTCCCCATAATTTAATCCCACCCATCTCCTGAACACCCTAGCATTTACTTCTTTTACAACCCCATCTATAAATATATTAAACAACCATGGTGACATTACACATCCCTGTCTAAGACCTACTTTTACCGGGAAGTAGTCTCCCTCTCTTCTATACACCCCAACCTGAGCCTCACTATCCTCATAAAAACTCTTTACAGCATTTAGTAACTTACCACCTATTCCATATACTTGCAACATCTGCCACATTGCTCCCCTATCCACTCTATCATTTTTTTTTTTTCAACAAGTCGGCCGTCTCCCACCGAGGCAGGGTGACCCAAAAAAGAAAGAAAATCCCCAAAAAGAAAATACTTTCATCATCATTCAACACTTTCACCACACTCACAAATTATCACTGTTTTTGCAGAGGTGCTCAGAATACAACAGTTTAGAAGCATATACGTATAAAGATACACAACATATCCCTCCAAACTGCCAATATCCAAAACCCCTCCTTTAAAGTGCAGGCACTGTACTTCCCATTTCCAGGACTCAAGTCCGACTACATGAAAATAACCGGTTTCCCTGAATCCCTTCACTAAATATTACCCTGCTCACACTCCAACAGATCGTCAGGTCCCAAGTACCATTCGTCTCCTTTCACTATCTAACACGCTCACGCACACTTGCTGGAAGTCCAAGCCCCTCGCCCACAAAACCTCCTTTACCCCCCTCTCTCCAACCCTTTCGAGGACGACCCCTACCCCTCCTTCCTTCCCCTATAGATTTATATGCTTTCCATGTCATTCTACTTTGATCCATTCTCTCTAAATGACCAAACCACCTCAACAACCCCTCTTCTGCCCTCAGACTAATGCTTTTATTAACTCCACACCTTTTCCTAATTTCCACACTCCGAATTTTCTGCATAATATTTACACCACACATTGCCCTCAGACAGGACATCTCCACTGCCTCCAACCGTCTCCTCGCTGTTGCATTTACCACCCAAGCTTCACATCCATATAAGAGTGTTGGTACTACTATACTTTCATACATTCCCTTCTTTCCCTCCAGTGATAATGTTTTTGGACTCCACATATACCTCAACGCACCACTCACCTTTTTTCCCTCATCAATTCTATGATTAACCTCATCCTTCATAAATCCATCCGCCGACACGTCAACTCCCAAGTATCTGAAAACATTTACTTCTTCCATATTCCTCCTCCCCAATTTGATATCCAATTTCTCTTTATCTAAATCATTTGACACCCTTATCACCTTACTCTTTTCTATGTTCACTTTCATCTTTCTACCTTTACACACATTCCCAAACTCATCCACTAACCTTTGCAATTTTTCTTTAGAATCTCCCATAAGCACAGTATCATCAGCAAAATGTAACTGTGTCAATTCCCATTTTGAATTTGATTCCCCATAATTTAATCCCACCCCTCTCCCGAACACCCTAGCATTTACTTCTTTTACAACCCCATCTATAAATATATTAAACAACCATGGTGACATTACACATCCCTGTCTAAGACCTACTTTTACCGGGAAGTATTCTCCCTCTCTTCTACACACCCTAACCTGAGCCTCACTATCCTCATAAAAACTCTTTACAGCATTTAGTAACTTACCACCTATTCCATATACTTGCAACATCTGCCACATTGCTCCTCTATCCACTCTATCATATGCCTTTTCTAAATCCATAAATGCAATAAAAACTTCCCTACCTTTATCTAATACTGTTCACATATATGCTTCAATGTAAACACTTGATCTACACATCCCCTACCTACTCTGTAACCTCCTTGCTCATCCGCAATCCTACATTCTGCCTTACCTCTAATTCTTTAAATTATAACCCTACCGTACACTTTTCCTGGTATACTCAGTAAACTTATTCCTCTATAATTTTTACAATCTCTTTTGTCCCCTTTCCCTTTATATAAAGGGACTATGCATGCTCTCTGCCAATCCCTAGGTACCTTCCCCTCTTTCATACATTTATTAAACAAAAGTACCAACCACTCCAACACTATATCCCCCCTGCTTTTAACATTTCTGTCATGATCCCATCAGTTCCAGCTGCTTTACCCCCTTTAATTCTACGTAATGCCTCACGTACCTCCCCCACACTTACATTCTGCTCTTCTTCACTCCTAAAAGATGGTATACCTCCCTGGCCAGTGTATGAAATTACCGTCTCCCTTTCTTCCTCAACATTTAAAAGTTCCTCAAAATATTCTCATCATCTACCCAATACCTCCCTCTCCCCATCTACTAACTCCCCTACTCTGTTTTTAACTGACAAATCCATTTGTTCCCTAGGCTTTCTTAACTTGTTTAATTCACTCTAAAATTTGTTCTTATTTTCATTAAAATTTCTTGTCAGTGCCTCTCCCACTCTTTCATCTGGTCTCCTTTTGTACTCTCACCACTCTCTTCACCTTTCTTTTACTCTCCATATACTCTACTCTTCTTATAACACTTTTGCTTTGTAAAAACCTCTCATAAGTTAAATTTTTCTCTTTTATCACAACCTTTGCTTCATCATTCCACCAATCACTCCTCTTTCCTCCTGCACCCACCCTCCTATAACCACAAACTTCTGCCCCACATTCTAATACTGCATTTTTAAAACTATTCCAACCCTCTTCAACCCCCCACCACTGCTCATACTTGTACCAGTCCACCTTTCTGCCAATAGTTGCTTGTATCTCACCCGAACTTCCTCCTCCCTTAGTTTATACACTCTCACCTCCCTCTTACTTCTTGTTGCCATTTTCCTCTTGTCCCATCTACCTCTTACTCTAAATAATGATCCGATATGTCAGTTGCCCCTCTATAAACATGTACATCCTTGAGCCTACCCATCAACCTTTTATCCACCAATACATAATCTAACAAACTACTTTCATTACGTTACATTACAAGGTATGATATAGTTGATAATTATTTACACATAATCTATATTGGCAAATACAGTAGATGGTTATATTACATGGAGTTATTTGCCACGACTCATGAAATCGTAATGACACGATTGCAAACACCCCATACCACAGATGGGGTTAGAACCCACGATTAAGGTCATAAAACTCCAGACCAACACATTCACCACTGGGCCAGCTAGCCACAATAAAATTCATCCAACTAGGTATATTTATACACCATAGGAAGGTTAGCACAGGCACTACTGTGACCAATCATGTCATTACAATTTCTTGAGTCATGTTAGTGGCTTTGAGGGGACTTGAGCTAAAGTTTGTCATGGCCACACCATCTGGAGATTCGTCTGTAAAAACTTGCATTTGTGGTCACAGTGGTGCCTATGCTAATCTTCATATGGTGTATAAATATACATAGTTGAATGAATTTTATTGTGGCTAGCTGGTCCAGTGGCTAATGGGTCAGTCAGGAGCTTTATGACTCTCTGATCGTGGGTTCTAACCCCGCCCGTTGTATGGTTTGTTTGCAGTCATGTCATTACATTTCATGAAATCATGTTGATGGCTTTGAGGGAACTTGAGCTAGAGTTCGTCACGGCCACGCTAGCTGGAGATTCGTCTGTAAAAACTTCCATTTGTGGTCACAGTGGTGCCTATGCTAACCTTCCTATGTTGGATGAATCTTATTGTAGCCAGCTGGCCCAGTGACTAACACATCGGTCTGGAGTTTTACAAATCACTCATTGCGAGTTCAATCCCTGCCCATACTGTGGTTTGTTTGCAATGATGTCATTACTATTTCCTGAGTCAGTGTAGTCATTTAATTTTGTCCAATCTAAATGAGGTGCCAATAAATCAGTATTGTACCTGTATTATTATTGTTATTATTATTATTAGTTTTTTTAACACACTGGCATCTCCTACCAAGGCAGGATGACCCACAAAGAAACACTTTCACCATCATTCACTCTATCACTGCCTTGCCAGAGGTAGGCAGATATTACAATCCAGATGCCCCTCCAAACTGCAAATATCCCCACCCTTCCTTCAGACTGCAGGTGCTGTACTTCCCACCCCCAGAACTCAAATCCAGCTAACTGGTTTCCCTGAATCCCTTCAGAAAATGTTACCTAGCTCACACTCCAACAGCTCATCAAGTCCCAGAAACCATTTGCTTCCACTCGTGTGTTACATACAGAACAGTGTAAACTGATTTCTTTCTATTTATGAATACTTTTAACAAATGCACCTTGATCCCCTAATAACTCAGAGTCATGAAGAGTTGAGAGAACTGCTGTAAGTGTAGCACAAAACGTAGCCAGGAGGGGTACCAGGGTATCTCGTTCATATGGAGCCAGGGGAGAACCACGTGCTAACACCTGTAATAATGGTGCTCCTCGCACACCTGAAACAATGAAACCATAAAATATAAGATTTATTTAGGCAACATATTAAGAGCTAAAACTTTATGGAAAATAAATCACATTAAAATCAAGTATCTGTACATGGAAGATTGGTAGACAGCAACTGCCCAGGGAGGTACTACCATACTGCTGAGTGTAAAATGGAAGCCTGTACAGTGGAACCTCTACTTGCGAGCGCACCCACGTGCGAGTTTTTCCAAATACGAGCAGTTGATGGGTCGATTTTTTGCTTCCATACGTGACCAAAATTTCCATAAGCGAGCAGACCTCAAGATAGGTTTCTTGAGGCTGGTGAGGGGCTCTTGGTCTTGATTTAGGGAATTGTATCTCATTTGTTTGTTGGATTGTCTTATTGAAACTTGGGCAATGTATGGTGGAAAGATGCTTCTTAACGTACACCAAAAATGAAAGAAATCGGAGCATAAATAATGGAATTCACTTCTCAGCTCTTAGCCACCCCTTAGCGGTATTTTCGTATGGTTTTCATGGTTGTATTCTCATTTTTTTTGGTCTCATTTGATGGAATGGAAGATATATTACAGAAATAGATATGATTTTGATTGCTTTCACAACGAAAAGTACCTTGAAATTGAGCTCAATGAGGGAGAAATGCTCGTTTGCTTGACTATGTTCAAGAGTAAACAAATATGCAGTTGTGAATGGGTTGATATTATTTATACAATTATTGCAATAAGGCATAACAGTAAATCTTACATTTTTTGTGTGAATAAAAATTACAAATTATTTACAGTGGAACCTCAAAAATCAAACTTATCACATATCGAATGTTTCGAAAATAGGACCATTTTTTTGGACAAACTGTGTCCCTATTATCGAACGCACCCCTACTTTCAGACCGCCGGGTACGGGACCTGTCTGCCGCCCGCTCTGTCCACGTCCCCACGCAGGCGCCATGAGCAGTCTAGCTTTGTTTATGCTTGAGTGAACACTAACCTGCGATCTCATTCACGCATTTTACAATTATTTCGTTGTGTTTAGTGCTTGTGGGACTGTGAAATAAGCTGCCATGGGCCCAAAGAAACTTGCTAGTTGTACCCCTGTGGTAAAGAAAGTGAGAAACACCATAGATGTGAAGAAGGAAATAATACAGAAGTATGAGAGTGGTGTGAGACTTGTTGAGCTTGCCAGGATGTATGGGAAAAACAAGTTGACCATCGGTTCTATCCTGTCAAAGAAAGAACAAATCAAGGAAGCTGATGTTGCGAAAGGTGTTAATATAGAGTGGATGAGGTGCCTTCTTCAAAGATTAAGGAGATTTGTGCCAAGTGGAATGATGTCCAAATGTTTGTACAGAAGTACCACCCTGAGCAAGCTGAAACAAGCCATCTTTGCAACAAGTTCAGTGCAGAACCATGTCCCATTTTAGGGAAATGTTAAAGAGGCACCAGAAACAGAGGACTGTGGACAGTTATTTTGTGAGACAGGGGTCCAGTGACTCTCAAGCTGGTCCTAGTGGCATTAAAAGACAGAGAAGGGAAGTAACCCCAGAGAGGGCTTTACCTGAAGTCCTCATGGAGGGGGATTCTCCTTCCAAACACTAACCCCAACTCCCTCTCTCCTCCTCCCTATCTTCCAGATGCCATCACCAATCTTCAATAAAGGTAAGTAAAAATGTTATTTTATATGTATTACTATACATAATTAAAAACTATAGTAATTGTTGTATGTAAAACTGTAATTAACCTCTATAAAATGTATTTTTTTGTGTAAATATTTTTGGGTTTCTGGACCGGATTAATTGTATTTCCATTATTTCTTATGGGAAATATTGCTTCGAATTTCAGACTTTTCGAATTTAGAACTAGCTCCTCGAACGGATTAAGTTCGATTTTTGAGGTTCCACTGTATATTGTAATAATAATAATAATAATAATAATAATAATAATAATAATAATATGTACAGTGGAACCTCTACTTGCAAGTTTAATCCGTTCCATGACCTTGCTCGCAACTGGATTTACTCATTTGCAGAGTCAATTTTTCTCATTTAAAATAACTGAAATGCAATTAATCCATTCCAGTGGAATTCTGTACTTCAACAATTTTGCTAATATCAACTTTACGGCTTATTTATCTATCTCACTTGATCTAATATGACATAATAAACAACATAAGTAACATAGAAACCTGATACATACTCTAAAATGAATAAAATATGTAATTCATGTACAGGTCCACCATCACAAATCCGGCAATCAGTTACAGTGGAACTTCAAATTTCGAACTTAATCCGTTCCAGGAGCTAGTTCTAAATTCGAAAAGTCTGAAATTCGAAGCAATATTTCCCATAAGAAATAATGAAAATACAATTAATCTGTTCCAGAAACCCAAAAATATTGACAAAAAAAATACATTTTATAGAGATTAATTACAGTTTTACATACACACAACAAATGCTATAGTCTTTAATTATGTATAGTAATACAGTGGTCCCTCAATAATCGTCCATAATCCGTTCCTGGAAGTGGGACTATTATCGAAATGGACGATTTTCGTATCAACTTTCCCCATAAGAAATAATGTAAAACCAATTAATTCGTTCCAGACACCCAGAAGTATCAACAACAATTTTTTTTTTACCTAAAAGATAGATTTACATGCACAAAAGAATGAACATTCAACATGACAGTTACCTTTATTGAAGGCTGTTGTTGATGAATGGAAGACAGGGAGGAGGAGAGAGGGAAGAGAGGTTACTGTTTGGAAGGGGAATCCCCCTCCATAAGGACTCTAGGGCACTAATAAAACGTACAAATGAACATTGGTAATAGGGGTAGTTGATGAGTGGAATGGTCTGCCTAGTAGGGTGATCGAAGCTAAAACACTGGGTAGTTTCAAATTTAGGTTGGATAAATACACGAGTGAGAGGGGTTGGATTTGAGTCGGACTTGCACCTGAGCTTATTGCTTGGGTAGCATTTGTTCTGTTAGTGGGTTGGATTTGTGAAGGACCGGCCTAGTATGGGCCAAGAGGCTTATTGCAGTGTTCCTCCTTTCCAATGTTCTAAAAGCTATGGCTTGGGTAGTTTCAAATTTAGGTTGGATAAATACACGAGTGAAAGGGGTTGGATTTGAGTCGGACTTGCACCTGAGTTTATTGCTTGGGTAGCATTTGTTCTGTTAGTGGGTTGGATTTGTGAAGGACCGGCCTAGTATGGGCCAGCAGGCCTGTTCCAGTGTTCCTACTTTCTTAAGTTCTTATTTAACATCACACTTAAAAGTATGGTGATCGAGGCTAGGACCTTGGGTAGCTTTAAGAAGAGATTGGACAAATATACGAGTTGGAGGAGCTGAGTTTGATTTATGTCATTGGGTACGGGAGTAAATTCTTGGGTAGCTTTGGGTGGAGGTCATTTTGATAAGGACCTGCCTTGTATGGGCCAGTAGACCTGCAGTGTTCTTCCATTGTTATGTTCTTATTGGCTATTTGTTTGTGTGAAGGAGGGATGGCAAGTTTATTGTTGGAGAATATGACACTAACATAAGAACATAAGAAAGGAGGAACACTGCAGGAGGCCTGCTGG
Source organism: Cherax quadricarinatus (assembly GCF_038502225.1). NCBI lineage: Eukaryota > Metazoa > Arthropoda > Malacostraca > Decapoda > Parastacidae > Cherax > Cherax quadricarinatus. The sequence goes on along the minus strand of NC_091304.1, from coordinate 42,043,735 downwards.
CCCATACTAGGCAGGTCCTTTACAATTCATCCCACTAACAAAACATTTGCCCAACCCAATTTTCAATGCCACCCAAGAAATAAGCTCTGATGTGAAAGTCCCACTCAAATCCAACCCCTCCCACTCATGTACTTATCCAACCTAGATTTTAAACTACCCAAAGTCCCAGCCTCAATAACCCAACTAGGTAGACTGTTCCACTCATCAACAACCCTATTTCCAAACCAATACTTTCCTATGTCCTTTCTAAATCTAAACTTATCTAATTTAAATCCATTACTGCGGGTTCTCTCTTGGAGAGACATCCTCAAGACCTTATTAATATCCCCTTTATTAATACCTATCTTCCACTTATACACTTCGATCAGGTCTCCCCTCATTCTTCGTCTAACAAGTGAATGTAACTTAAGAGTCTTCAATCTTTCTTCATAAGGAAGATTTCTAATGCTATGTATTAATTTAGTCATCCTACGCTGAATGTTTTCTAACGAATTTATGTCCATTTTGTAATACGGAGACCAGAATTGAGCTGCATAATCTAGGTGAGGCCTTACTAATGATGTATAAAGCTGCAGTATGACCTCTGGACTTCTGTTGCTTACACTTCTTGATATAAATCCCAGTAATCTATTTGCCTTATTACGTACGCTTAGGCATTGCTGTCTTGGTTTAAGGTTGCTGCTCACCATAACCCCCAAGTCCTTTTCGCAATCTGTATGGCTAAGTTCTACATCATTTAACTTATAAGTACTAGGGTTATGGGCACTCCCAAGCTTCAGAACCTTGCATTTATCTACATTGAACTGCATCTGCCACTTTTCTGACCAAGAATAGAGTTTGTTTAAATCCTCTTGAAGTTCCATAACATCTACGTTTGAATCAATTATCCTACCTATCTTTGTGTCATCGGCGAATTTGCTCATATCACTAGTAATTCCCTCATCAAGATCATTGATATATATTATAAACAACAACGGGCCCAAGACTGATCCCTGTGGAACGCCACTTGTTACAGATCCCCACTCGGACTTAACCCCATTTATGGACACTCTCTGCTTCCTGTCAGTGAGCCATGACTCGATCCACGAGAGCACTTTTCCCCCAATGCCATGAGCTGCCACTTTCTTTAACAGTCTATGATGCGGAACTCTATCAAAAGCCTTACTAAAATCTAAGTAAATAAAATCAAATTCTTTATTGTGGTCAACAGCCTCAAAAGCTTTACTGAAGAAAGTTAATAAATTAGTTAGACAAGACCAGCCTCTTGTGAATCCATGCTGAGTATCATTAATCAAGCTATGCTTATCGAGATGGCTTCTTATAATCTCAGCTATAATTGACTCTAGCAATTTGCCTACAATTGAGGTCAGGCTTATTGGGCGGTAATTTGATGGTAACGACTTATCCCGTTTTAAAAATAGGAGTTACATTAGCCATCTTCCACATATCAGACACTACACCTGTTTGAAGAGATAAATTAAAAATATTAGTTAATGGTTCACAGAGTTCCATTTTGCATTCCTTAAGAACCCTTGAAAAAACCTCATCAGGACCCGGCGACTTATTTTGCTTCAGTCTGTCTATCTGCTTCACAACCATTTCACTAGTGACTGTGATGTTACATAATTTATCTTCTAGCCCACTGTAAAAATTAATTACTGGAATATTGTTAGTGTCTTCCTGTGTAAAAACTGAGAGAAAATAATTATTTAAAATCAAGCACATTTCATTCTCTTTGTCAGTAAGGTGCCCATAGTTATTTTTAAGGGGACCTATCTTATCTCTAACTTTTGTTCTATAGACCTGGAAAAAACTTTTTGGGTTAGTTTTAGAATCCCTAGCAACTTTAATTTCATAGTCCCTTTTAGCTTTTCTTATCCCCTTTTTAATGTCCCTCTTAATGTCAATATATTGATTCATAAGATGACCCTCACCTCTTTTGATACGCCTATAAATTCCTTTCTTATGCCCTAGTAGATATTTGAGCCTATTATTCATCCATTTTGGGTCATTTCTATTTGATCTAATTTCTTTATATGGGATAAACGCTCTTTGAGCAGCATGTATAGTGTTCAGAAAACTGTCATATTGATAGCTCTCTTCGTTACCCCAGTCAACAGATGATAAGTGTTCTCTAAGCCCATCGTAATCTGCTAAGCGAAAATCTGGGACTGTTACCGAGTTATCGCTACTATCGTACTTCCATTCAATGCTAAATGTAATTGATTTGTGGTCGCTAGCACCCAGTTCCTCTGAAATTTCTAAATTATTAACAAGGGATTCATTGTTTGCCATAACTAAGTCAAGCAGGTTATTTCCCCTTGTAGGTTCTGTCACAAACTGCTTCAAAAAACAATCCTGAAATACTTCTAAGAAGTCGTATGATTCTAAATTCCCAGTCAAGAAATTCCAATCAACATGACTAAAGTTAAAGTCTCCTAGAATTACTACATTATCGTGCCTTGTGGCCTTAACAATTTCCTCCCATAGTAGTTTCCCTTGGTCCCTATCTAAGTTTGGGGGACGGTACATCACTCCTAAAATCAGTTTTTCATGCCCCTCTGAAAATTCTATCCAAACAGACTCTGTATGTGTTACTTCAGACTTAATACCCGTTTTTATGCAACAGTTCAAGCGATCTTGGACATACAATGCCACCCCACCCCCCCTCCCAATACTTCTATCTTCTTGGAACAATTTAAAACCCTGAATATGACATTCCGCAGGCATGTCCCGACTTTTTGAATTAAACCACGTCTCAGTTAAGGCAAATACATCAATGTTACCTACACTAGCAACTAATCTCAACTCGTCCATCTTATTCCTAGCACTACGGCAATTAGCATAATAAACATTGAAAGACTCTCCTTTCTCTTTACCCTTCCTGCTCATTTCTATTTTTCTACTAAACCTATTACTGTCCTTATCACCCAAGGTCCCTGGCTTTTCAATATCTATCTCGTTCTTATTATTACTAGTTCCCCTAGAACTCATAATATTACTACACTGGGACTTCACTGTTTTCCTTCCAAAACCCATACCACTAACTATTCCTAGTTTAACCCTTTGACTGTTTCAGGCCCCTCTCTGAAACTGTCATTCTATGTCGCTCAATTTTTTAAAAAAAAAAATTATTTTTTCTTATGAAATGATAGAGAATCTTTTCCCGATGGTAATGACACCAAAAGTTCGAAATTTGGTCGAAAACTCGTGGAATTATGCTCCCGCGAAGTTAGCGGTCTTGGCGACATATGCGTATTGGCGATTTCGCCGACTTTGAGCCCATTTTTCAGCCAATTCCATTGTTCCAGTTGACCAAACTCATAGCTATTTCTTTAGAACTCCATTTTATCTATCAGCTGAGTACAAGAAACCTCCCATTTACTAATTTGGACTACCCAATATGGTGGTCAGAAATTGGCAATTTGGCCAATTTCACGCAAAATAAAAAAGATGCCAATTTCAAAATAGGGTCCAGAATAAACAAGGTAGACATTCGTGGCACTAAAATAACATATGCTCTGTTCATTAGTCACATCTCTAGCCCCCTCTTATATTATTATTGCTTTCTATTTTGATTTTTTATTCATACAAAAAAATACAAAATTTACTGTTATGCAGACGACTGCATTATTGTAAAAATGGTATAAATAATATCAGTGCACTAGTGAAAGAATATTAGACTCCCCAGTTGACGTGTATTGGACGTGTGGTGTGATTTATTTACTCTTGAACATTGGTAAAAATCGAACATTTCCGCTACTTTGAGCTCAGTTTCAAGGTCGTTTTCATCGTAAAAGTAACGAAAATCATCTCTATTTCTGTAACATGTTTTCCATTTTATCACCTAAGACCGTGAAAACGCGAATACAACGATAAATACTATACGAAAATACACCTCAAAGTCGGCGTTTTATTCCAAAAAAACGATCAGTTTTTTTTTTCTCATTACGCAATGTGTGCTGCAGGATTTTTTTTATGTGGTGCACACTGACCACACAGACCCATTCTCTCACATGTGGGCCTACCAGCTTTCTCCCACTTGATTTGAAGCCGCTAGAATTATTGAGTATATATACGTCAGAAACATTGGCTCGTAAGACGTATTTATACGTCGAAAACAGTCAAAGGGTTAAAGTCCTAACTGCTCCCTCCACTGCAGTTGCCAGTGCTCCCACCCCACACCTAGATAAGTGAACCCCATCCCTAGCATACATGTCATTTCTGCCATAGAAGAGGTCCCAGTTGTCAATGAATGTTACCGCATTTTCCTTACAGTATTTGTCCAGCCAGCAATTGACACCAATTGCCCTGGACAACCATTCATTTCCAACTCCCCTCCTTGGCAAAATACCACATATGAGAGGGTTCCCACCCTTATTTCTAATTATTTCTGTTGCTGACCTATACCTGCTAATCAGGTCCTCACTCCTACGTCTGCCAACATCGTTGCCACCAGCACTGAGACAGATAATAGGATTGCTCCCATTACCTCTCATGATGTCATCCAGACGGCTAACAATATCCTCCATCCCAGCCCCAGGAAAGCAAACTCTCTGTCTCCTACTCCTGTCCTTCAAGCAGAACGCCCTATCCATATACCTAACTTGGCTATCCCCAACAACAACAATATTCTAACCTTCCTTAATGTCTTTCGTCGTGTCGTTCCCAGTAGTCGACTCACATTCGTCGGGTAGCACTGAGAATGTATTGGATGTTTCCACAACAATTTCCACGGCAGTCTCTTTCTTCTTCATCGTTTCTACCTTTCCATTCGTCTTTTTGATCATCAACTTCTTTCCCTGCTGTCCAGCCACTGACCAGTTTGCCTTCTTGACCTGAGGACTCAAAACAGGAGGACTACTCCGAATCTTTTTGTTTTCCTCGGTCAGTCGCCGAATTTCCATATTCGCCAACCTCAATTCTTCCTTAAGCTGTTGGTAAAGTTGCTCGATGGAGGGCATCTTGCTTCAATTCTAGAGAGCGCGCAAACAGGTCTTCACAGAGCCAAGTACACGTCAACACTGCGCAAAAGCCAACTCAATCAGGAGCTACTGCGCAGCACGTCCGCACAGCCCAATAGCGATGCGAACAGTCCCTATTTATCTATCACAATTCAACTAATATGACATAATAAACAATATTAATAGCATAGAAACATGGAATATACTCTAGAATGAATAAAATAAGTCATTACGTATGTCACGAGAGGTGTTGTGTTGTGTTGTTGTTGGGAATATAAGGGCCACTAAGTGTAAGCCATCCATAATGGTGGTGAAACAGCAGCTGAGGCGGCGGTGGTTTTTGTAGCCCTATATAACTCATCTTCTGTACATAGTTCTCCTGTCTTCAAGTTATGTCCTGGAATTTGTATTGATAAAGCCACTGGATGGCGAAACGTCTACAATAAAGATACCCAGATGTTGCACATGTGTCTCAATTTCAACTCCAACAACATTGGAGGAGTTGGTAGAATTACTGAATCACTAAAGAAGGAACCCTCTACCACCATCACTACTACCTTCTACCACCATCACTACCACCAAAGAAAGCTTCTAGTGCCAGCCCTTTGGTAAAGAATGTGAAAACACATAATTTATGAAAAAATTTGTAGAAAAATACAAAGATGGTGGTGGTAGAGTGGAAGCAGTTGTGATAGTGGTTGATGAACATAAGAACATAAGAAAGGAGGATCACTGCAGCAGGCCTGTTGGCCCATGCTCGGCAGGTCCTTTACAATTCATCCGACTAACGAAACATTTTCCCAACCCAGTCCTCAATGCTACCCAAGAAATAAGCTCTGATAACTCTATCCACCCATTTGGGACTTGCAAATGAGTGGATAGAGTTATCAGAGCTTATTTCTTGGGTAGCATTGAGGACTGGGTTGGGAAAATGTTTCGTTAGTGGGATGAATTTTAAAGGACCTGCCGAGCATGGGCCAACAGGCCTGCTGCAATGATCCTCCTTTCTTTTGTTCATCAACCATTATCACAATTGCTTCCACTCTACCACCACCATCTTTGTATTTTTCTACAAACTTTTTCATAAATTTTGTGTTTCTCACATTCTTTACCAAAGTGCTGGCACTAGAAGTTTTATTTGGAGCCATGGTAGCTTATTTAGCACTTGCAAGCACTAAAATCAATGGAATATTATGAAATATTTCGTAGGAGCATGTGAGGGGACTGTCACTCACTGGTAAACAATGGCACACTGGCTGGGAAGGAAAGGCCGAGGCGGCTCAGAGCGTGAGTACGTGTCCGGGACGAAGGACTATTAGCGAGTTACCGGACCATTTGCGAGCCAATATTTTGATGAAAAAACAGGACTATTTCCGAAATGGACGACTTTCAGGCTGGACGATTATTGAGGGACCACTGTATAAAATAACATTTTTACTTATCTTTATTGAAGATTGGTAATGGCATCTGGAAGATAGGGAGGAGGAGAGAGGGAGTTGGGGTTATTGTTTGGAAGGAGAATCCCCCTCCATGAGGACTTCCGGTATTAAAGCCCTCTCTGGGGTTGCTTCCCTTCTCTGTATTTTAATGCCACTAGGACCAGGTTGAGAGTCATTGGACCCCAGTCTCACAAAATAACTGTCTACAGTCCTCTGTGTCTGTCTCACAAAATAACTATCCACAGTCGTCTGTTTCTGTCTCACAAAGTAAATGTCCACAATCGTCTGTTTGTCTCACAAAATAACTCCACAGTCGTCTGTTTCTGTCTCACAAAATAACTGTCCACAGTCTTCTGTACATCCTGGCAAGCTCAACAAGTCTCACTCCAATCTCATACTTCTGTATTATTTCCTTCTTCACATCTATGGTGTTTCTCACTTTCTTTACCACAGGGGTACCGCTAGCAAGTTTCTTTGGGCCCATGGCAGCTTATTTCACAGCCCCGCAAGCACTAAACACAATTAAATAATCGTAAAATGTGTGACTGAGATCGCAGGTTAGTGTTCACTCAAACACAAACAAAGCTAGACTGCTCACGGCGCCTGCGCGGGGACGCGGACAGAGCGGGCCAGCGGACAGGTCCCATACCAGGCGGTCTGAAAATAGGGGCACGTTCGATAATAGGGACACAGTTTGTCCGAAAAATGGTCGTATTTTCGAAACATTTGATTTTTGAGGTTCCACTGTATTCGGTTCCTTCAGTTATTCGGCACTAATTTTGGCTAGCATAATTTCAAATTTCCAGGGTTGCCACACCAACCTGCTGGCACTGTTTGGTGGTGCTACTTGCTGCATAAGTCATTTCAATTTCTTTTTCTCCATTTATTGTTATAACCTGCTCACTTTTAGCCCTAGCCATGGTTCCAATGAATAAAAGAAATGCTTCTCATTATGTAAAGCACCGACACAGTACATTATCTATTAAAGATAAGGTGGCTTTGAAGCCACTGTCGGTTGCCATGAGTTCAGTCTCATGATGCAGGAGAATATGCTTTATTACACTAATATCAACACTACAGCTTATTTGCCTATCACAACTGATCTAATATGACATAATAAACAATATAAATAACATAAAACATGTTAAATGCTCCAGAATAAATAATATTTGGCATAACACCGAGTAGTTCGACGGAAGTATGAAGAGGATATGGTATAGAAATACCATTCTCCTATCCCTGTCTTGAGGGCTTATATTAGAGAAAATGGAGTATAGCACAGGGCTAACTGTGATATACACTCGTACTGCACCATAAACCTGAAACAAAAAAGTTATTTTCTCTATATAGATTATCTCACATAGCAGCATATGTGTAGAGAACCTAGGATAACCCAAAAAAGTCAATGTGGCTTATTTCTAGTACCTGGCTTGGGTTAGCCATATATGATTTTTGGTAAATATTCAATTCCCAGCCAGGGTAGAAACATTAGGCATGTTTCTTTACACTTGTTGTCTATATTTACCCATCAGTAAATGGGTACCTGGGTGTTAGCCGACTAGTGTGGGTGTTATCCTGGGACACTGACCTAATTTTCTTGAAATACTCTGCATAACAAGCGGCTTTCTATATAGTAGTATGTCACTGATGTCAGCTAGGACTGTATATCTTGTACATGTACGTGTAGTAAATAAAGATATATTATTATTGTTATTATTTTCTCAATTGTTTGTTGGGTTTTCTTATTGAAACTTGGGCAATGTATGATGGAAAGATACTTCTTAACCCTTTGACTGTTTACATCGTATATATACATCTTACGCACCACTGTTTCTGAAATATTTATACGCGTAAATTCTAGCAGCTTAAATCAAGCAGGAGAAAGCTGGTAGGCCCACATGTGAGAGAAAGGGTCTGTGTGGTCAGTTTGCACCAAATAAAAAAAATCTTGCAGCATGCAATGCATAATGAGAAAAAATAAACTGACCATTTTTTTGGATTAAAACGCTGACTTTGAGGTTTATTTTCGTATAGTATTTATCACTGTATTCTCGTTTTCATGGTCTCAGGTGATAAAATGGAAAACATATTACAGAAATAGAGATGATTTTCATTAGTTTCACGATGAAAACGACCTTGAAATTGAGCTCAAAATAGCGGAAATGTTTGATTTATACCAATGTTCAGGAGTAAGCAAATTACACCACACGTCCAATACACATCAACTGGGGAGTCTGATATTCTTTCACAAGTGCACTGATATTATTTATACCATTTTTACAATAATGCAATAGTCTGCATAACAGTAAATTTTGTATTTTTTTGTATGAATAAAAAATCAAAATAGAAAGCAATAGTAATATAAGAGGGGCCTAGAGATGTGACTAATGAACAGAGGATATGTTATTTTAGTGCCAAGAATGTCTACATTGTTTATTCTGAACCCTATTTTGAAATTGGCATCTTTTTTAATTTGTGTGAAATTGGCCAAATTGCCAATTTCTGACCACCTTATTGGGTAGTTCAAATCGGTAAATGGGCGGTTTCTTGTACTCAACTGATAGAAAAAATAGAGTTCTAAAAAAATAGCTATGAGTTTGATGAACTGGAACAACGGAATTGGCCAAAACCAGGGCTCAATGTCGGAGAAATTGCCGATTCGTATATGTCGCCGAGACTGCTAACTTCGCGGGAGCGTAATTCCGTGAGTTTTCGACCAAATTTCGTAATTTTGGTGTCATTACCATCGGGAGAAGATTCTCTATCATTTCATAAGAAAAAATCATTTTTCCCCCCCCAAAACTTTTGCGACATAGAATGACAGTTTCAGAAAGCGGCTTGCGACAGTCAAAGGGTTAAAGTACACCAAAAATGTAAGAAATCAGACCATAAGTAGCGGAGTTCACTTCTCAGCCATTTAGCAAAATATTTTTGTGTGGTTTTTATGCTTATATTCTCATTTTTTCGGTCTAATTTGATAGAATGAAAGATATTGTATTACAGAAATAGATATGATTTTGATTGCTTTCATGACGAAAAGTACCTTGAAATTGCGCTCACGGTAGCGAAAATGCTCTGTTCTTTAGCGAAGCTCAAGAGTAAACAATACCTGTCCGCTTGCCAGTCCAAATTCCAATACACAGTCAAGAATGGGTTGATATTATTTATACAATTATTACAATAATGCAGCAGTCTGCATAACAGTAAATCTTCTATTTTTTTTTTTTTGTGAATAAAAATTCCAAATGGTAAGCAAGAGTAATATAAGAGGGGCCTGTAGCCATGACTAATGAACAGAGAAAATGTTATTTTAGTGCCAGGAATGTCTACATTGTTTATTCTGGATCCTATTTTGAAATTGGCATCTGTTGAAATTTGTGTGAAATCGGCCAAATTGCCAATTTCTGACCACTTTATTGGGTAGTTGAAATAAGTGAATGGGCGGTTTCTTGTACTCAGTTGACAGACTAGAAGTAAATAAGTTTATTCAGGTATACACAAATACAGTTACATAGATTATCATACATAGTAGTGTATGTATAGAGAACCTAGGATAACCCAGAAAAGTCAGACAAAGTGACTTATTTCCAGTACAGTGGACCCCCGCATAACGATGGCATCACATAGCGATTTTTCCGCATACCGCTTACTTTTATCGCAAAATTTTTGCCGCGCATACCGATTAAAAACCCGCTCACCGATTTTCGTCCGAGACGCGTCCAATGTGCCCTCACATGTGCCGCCCGTCCCATTGTTTACCAGCCAGCCTCCGCGGTAACATCCAAGCATACACTCGGAATATTTCGTATTATTAGTGTTTTCGGTGCTGTTTCTGGAAAATAAGTGACCATGGGCCCCAAGAAAGCTTCTAGTGCCAACCCTGTGGTAAAAAGGGTGAGAATTAGTATGGAAATTAAGAAAGATTTTGAAGGGTTTGGGGCTAACCCTGAGAAGCCTATGCCAGTTGTGGAATCCATTGTGCCTACTTCAAAAATTAAGGAAATGTGTGCACAGTGGGTTGAACTGCAAACCTTTATAGATGAAAATCACCCTGACACAGCTGTTGCAAGCCGTGCTGGTGACTATTTCAATGACAATGTTGTGGCCCATTTTAGACAAATCGTAAAGGAACGGGAGGTACAGAGCTCTATGGACAGATTTGTTGTGCGACAGAGGTCCAGTGACTCTCAAGCTGGTCCTAGTGGCATTAAAAGAAGAAGGGAAGTAACCCCGGAAAAGGACTTGCTACCTCAAGTCGTAATGGAAGGGGATTCCCCTTCTAAACAGTAAGAAGATAATGCTCTCCCCTCCTCCCATCCCATCAATCATCACCAGATCTTCAATAAAAGTAAGTGTCATGTAATTGTGCATGCCTTTTTCAGTTTGTGTGTATTAAAATTAACATTTCATGTGGTAAAAAAAAATTTTTTTCATACTTTTGGGCGTCTTGCACGGATTAATTTTATTTCCATTATTTCTTATGGGGAAAATTCATTCGCATAACGATTATTTCGCATAACAATTATCCCTCTTGCACGGATTAAAATCGTTAACCGGGGGTCCACTGTACCTGGCTTGCACTTGCCATATATGATTTTTGGTAAATATTTTTTTTCTCGGTTGTTTGTTGGGCTATCTCATTGAAACTTGTGCAATGTATGATGGAAAGATGCTTCTTAACGTACAACAAAAATAAAAAAGACGGACGATAAATATGAGAGTTCACTTCTCAGCCATTAGCCACCTCTTTGCAGTATATTTTCGTATGGTTTTTATGGTAGTATTCACGTTTTTTTTGGACTCGTTTGATAGAATGGAGGATATACAGGTCTCCCTCAACATTCACGTTTTCAACTTTCACGGGCTTCACACATTCACGAATTCCCAACTGCCAAATTCCCAGCCGGCAAATCATATTTAAGTTTCCCGCCACCTGCGAGTCCCTACTACCCTCCCTCCGACCCCCGCAACTGGCAGCCAGCCCTCCCACCACTCAGTGTGGTGAGTGTTTTGTTTGTTCATTGTTTGCTATTAAACTACAGTATAAATAATGTAAACCCATTCATGACTGCATATTGGAATGGCTATTCGGACAGGTATTAGACGGTGACATCATGTGTTTACTCTTGAACACTGCAAAGAATTAAACATTTCTGCTACAGCTAATAATAACAATAGTAATAATAATAATAATAATAATAATAATAATAATAATAATAATAATAATAATAAATATGATTGAAGAAGGAAATTGTACAAAAATACGAGGGAGTGGTTGACACATCGTCAGTGTGACTTTGTTTATGCTGGAGTGAACATTAGTCTCCCTGCTCTCCAAACATTTCACAATAATTCATTGTGTTTGGTGCTTGTAGATTGAGTGTGACTGGAGTGGTAGAGGCAGTGATTGAGGCAATGGTATTTAATAACATACATGTTAATAATAGTGAGGCTCAAGTTAGAGTATGTAGGAAAGAGGGAAATTATTTCCCAGTAAAAGTAGGCCTTAGACAAGGATGTGTGATGTCACCGTGGTTGTTTAATATATTTATAGATGGGGTTGTAAGAGAAGTAAATGCGAGGGTCTTGGCAAGAGGTGTGGAGTTAAAAGATAAAGAATCACACATAAAGTGGGAGTTGTCACAGTTGCTCTTTGCTGATGACACTGTGCTCTTGGGAGATTCTGAAGAGAAATTGCAGAGATTGGTGGATGAATTTGGTAGGGTGTGCAAAAGAAGAAAATTGAAAGTGAATACAGGAAAGAGTAAGGTTATGAGGATAACAAAAAGATTAGGTGATGAAAGATTGGATATCAGATTGGAGGGAGAGAGTATGGAGGAGGTGAATGTATTCAGATATTTGGGAGTGGACGTGTCAGCGGATGGGTCTATGAAAGATGAGGTGAATCATAGAATTGATGAGGGGAAAAGGGTGAGTGGTGCACTTAGGAGTCTGTGGAGACAAAGAACTTTGTCCTTGGAGGCAAAGAGGGGAATGTATGAGAGTATAGTTTTACCAACGCTCTTATATGGGTGTGAAGCATGGGTGATGAATGTTGCAGCAAGGAGAAGGCTGGAGGCAGTGGAGATGTCATGTTTGAGAGCAATGTGTGGTGTGAATATAATGCAGAGAATTCGTAGTTTGGAAGTTAGGAGGAGGTGTGGGATTACCAAAACTGTTGTCCAGAGGGCTGAGGAAGGGTTGTTGAGGTGGTTCGGACATGTGGAGAGAATGGAGCGAAACAGAATAACTTCAAGAGTGTATCAGTCTGTAGTGGAAGGAAGGCGGGGTAGGGGTCGGCCTAGGAAGGGTTGGAGGGAGGGGGTAAAGGAGGTTTTGTGTGCGAGGGGCTTGGACTTCCAGCAGGCATGCATGAGCGTGTTTGGTAGGAGTGAATGGAGACAAATAGTTTTTAATACCTGACGTGCTGTTGGAGTGTGAGCAAAGTAACATTTATGAAGGGGTTCAGGGAAACCGGCAGGCCGGACTTGAGTCCTGGAGATGGGAAGTACAGTGCCTGCACTCTGAAGGAGGGGTGTTAATGTTGCAGTTTAAAAACTGTAGTGTAAAGCACCCTTCTGGCAAGACAGTGATGGAGTGAATGATGGTGAAAGTTTTTCTTTTTTGGGCCACCCTGCCTTGGTGGGAATCGGCCAGTGTGATAATAAATAATAAATAATATTAATAATATGTACTATTATTATTTATAACATATATGTTATTAAATACATACATGTTAATAATAATACATGTTATTAATAATAACATGTACTATTATTATTTATAACATATATGTTATTAAATACCACTGCCTCAACCGCTGAATTATTGTGAAATGTTTGGAAGAGCAGGGAGACTAATGTTCACTCCAGCATAAACAAAGTCACACTGATGATGTGTCAACCACTCCCTCGTATTTTTGTACAATTTTCTTCTTCAATTATATCATATTTATTATTATTATTATTATTATTATTATTATCAATAGCAGAAATGTTCGATTCTTTGCAGTGTTCAAGAGTAAACACATGATGTCACCGTCTAATACCTTTCCTAATAGCCATTCCAATATGCAGTCATGAATGGGTTTACATTATTTATTCTGTAGTTTAATAGCAAATAATGAACAAACAGAACACTCACCATACTGAGTGGTGGGAGGGCTGGCTGCCAGTTCCGGGGGTCGGAGGGAGGGTAGTAGGGACTCGCAGTGGTGGAGGCATTGGTGGAGGAAGTGGTGGAGTCTGTGGTATTTAATAACATACATGTTATTAACATACATGTTATTAAATAACATACGTTATTAAAGCATATGTATATATTTAGTACAATTTACGACGTTTTCATGTATTTTATGATTATTCATGGTTCAACAAGTTAAGGAAGCAGTATTGTAATATATTTCCCTACAATATATTGGGGCACCAAACATTCACGGTTTTTCAACATTCGCGAGGCTCTTGATCCCCTAACCCTTGCGAATGTTGAGGGAGACCTGTATTACAGAAATAGAAATGATTTTGATTGCTTTCATGACGAAAAGTACCTTGAAATTGAGCTCAAAGTAGCGGAAATGTTCGATTTTTGCCGATGTTCAATGAGCTTTGTGTAAGTCAAGTTGGTTAATTTTATTAAGTGTAATCTAACCTAACCACTCTGTAATCCGGCAAACTCAGTAATCCGGCACACTACAGGTCCCAATGATGCCGGATTTATGATGGAGGACCTGTAGTGGTATGGGCAGTGTCGGTGGTGGATGACAGTTTGTCTGGAGACCAGACAAAATACTTCTTGAATAATTTTGCTAATATCATCTATACAGTTTATTTATCTATCACAGGTCATCTAATATGACATAACAAACAATATAAATAACATAGTAACCTGACATATACTCTAGAATGAATAAAATATGTTATTATATGTGTGGTGGCGGCAGCGGCCAACGAGAGTTTGTCTGGAGACAGGACAAAATACTCCTTGAATATTTCGCTATCATCAGCTCTACGGCTTAATTATCTATTACAATTCATCTAATATGAAATAATAAACAATATAAATAACAAAGAAACCTGATATATACTCTAGAATGAATAAAGTATCTCGTTAAGTAACAGGTGGAGGTGGCCACAACCACTCCCTCTTTGCTGTGGTAAACACTGCCATCTAGTGATGGCCTTTTGAAGCCATCTATTATTATAATTATTATTATGTAGTACAGTGGACCCCCGCTTAACGATCACCTCCAAATGCGACCAATTATGTAAGTGTATTTATGTAAGTGCGTTTGTATGTGTATGTTTGGGGGTCTGAAATGGACTAATCTACTTCACAATATTCCTTATGGGAAAAAATTCGGTCAGTACTGGCACCTGAACATACTACTGGAATGAAAAAAGTTCGTTAACCGGGGGTCCACTATACTTCTTTCAACACACCAGCCGTATCCCACCAAGGCAGGGTGGCCCAAAAGAAAAAACGAAAGTTTCTCCTTTTACATTTAGTAATATATACAGGAGAAGAGGTTACTAGCCCCTTGCTCCCGGCATTTTAGTCACCTCTTACAACACACATGGCTCATGGAGGAAGAATTCTATTCCACTTCCCCATGGAGATAAGAGGAAATAAACAAGAATAAGAACTAGAAAGAAAATAGAAGAAAACCCAGAGGGGTGTGTACATATATGCTTGTACATGTATGTGTAGTGTGACCTGCTATCTGTTTTTCATTTATCCACACGAATAACAGTCTCTCAACATCTTCAAGTACTTGCGATCTCTGTTTCGAAAACAAACTTGCACCTTTTGCAAAAACAGCTTCCTTGATTGCCGTTTTGTTGGCCAAGATAGTAGCAATGATTGATTGGGGTTTAGTATACAACCTGGCCAGCTCCAAGACACGCACTCTACTTTCGTACTTAGAAATTATCTCTTTCTTCATTTCCATAGTAATTTTCACTCTTTTTACTGCAGGGTTGGCACTAGAAGCTTTCTTGGGGCCCATGGTGACTTATTTTGCAGCTACAATCACTAAAAACACTTTGATAATATGAAATGTACCAAATGTATGCGTGGATGTGACCGCACTGGCTTGCTTGTAAACACTGGCACCCACGAGGCAGCTGAGGCGTGCTCAGGCCACACATGGGATGCGTCCCGGACGAATCGTGTGAGGCGAGGCAAAATTTTTGCGTTCAAATGTATCGTACGGTGGATTTACCGCAACGAGATGCCATCATAAGGCAGGGGTCCATTGTATATATAAAATATGAAATAACTTTTAAAAACACTTGAAATTTTGAAGTTTCCAGACATAATGGAGAGACATGGTGCTTACAGAGCTCATAAGAACATAAGTAAGATGGAACGCTGCAGCAGGCCTACTGACCCATATGAAGCAGGTCCATATCCCCAACCCCCCGAATTAGCCCAATGACCCACCCAGTCAGGTCACTACCACTTAAGGAAGGAGCATGACATCAGACCTAATAGCACAAGCTAGTCAGGTCTAACTCTCACCCACCCACACCCACTCATGTATTTCTCTAACCTATTTTTAAAACTACACAACGTTTTAGCCTCTATAACTGTACTCAGGAAGTGAATGTGTTCAGATATCTGGGAGTGGACTTTTCGGCAGATGAGCCTATGAAAGACAAGGCAAATCATAGAAATGACGAGGAAAAAAAGATGAGTAGTGCACTGAGGAATCTGTAGAGACAAAGAACATTATGCATGAAGGCAAAAGGGAAAAAGTATGAGAGTATAGTGGCACCAACACTTTTATATGGGTGTGAAGCATTGGTTGTGAACATTACAGCAAGGACAAGGCTGAAGGCAGTGGAGATGTCGTGTTTGAAGGCAATGTGTGATCATGTTTGACAGGAGTGGAGGCAAGTGGTTTTTATGATTTCATGTGCTGCTGTAATGTGAGCAAGGTAACATTTTGTGATGGGATTCAGGGAAACTGGTTAGCCGGACTTGAGTTCTGGAAATGGGAAGTACAATACCTGCAATTTAACCCTTAAACTGTCCACATGTAGATCTACATTCACGTGTGGGGGGCTCCGAATGTAGATCAACATTTTATTTTTCATTCCTTCAAATTTGGTGCGATAGGCCTGAGTCGCCTAGACATGAAAGAATGGGTCTGTGCACTCAGTGTGCACAGTATGAAAAAAATCGGGGACCACTTAGTACCTTGTGGGAGCACCAGTTCAATCGAGTGCCAACTAGAGCAAATAGCATGGCAAACACCAGGGATTCACTGATGTCATGTCAAATTAACACTCACATTTTAAGAGGAAAGTAAAAATAAGTTAGTAAATGCATGAATGGGTGTGGATGGGTGTGAGATAGACCTGACTAGCTTGTGCTACTAGGTCAGACACCGTGCTCCTTCCTTCAGTGGATGTGACCTGACTTGGTGGGTCATTGGTCTAAGTGGGGAGTCTGCTGCAGTGTTCCTTCTTTCTTATGTTCTAATCTATTCAGCTGGCTGGCTGGCTTTTGGCTGTCTCTGTCTGTGTCTGTCTGTCTATATCTCTGTCTATCTCTGCCTCTTACATGTACTCATAAGTACAGTTATTATACATAACGTAAATTACTTAGGATAACCCAAAAATTCCAGGCCAAGTGCTATACAGTGTTTGTAGATATAAGACATAAATAAACATGACCACACACAGAAGACAGAAAGCCAGATAAGCTGAACTAGACAGACAAATAAGCAGAGCTAAGCAGAAACAGATAGACAGACAGACAGATAGATGTACAGACAGACAGGCAGACAGATAGACTGACCGACAGATAGACAGGCAGATAGAAAGGCAGACAGATAGACTGACAGACATACAGAGACATGTTTGTGTGCAAGAATAAAAACATATAAAGGCAAGGTTCCCTCCTCCAGCAGCGCACATTCATCAAATGTCACTTGTTATCTGACGCTTGTCATAACACCATTCTTCAAGGCACACACAGAAAACAGAAAGACAGATAAGCAGAACTAGGCAGAGACAGTCAGACAGACAGATATACAAAGACATGTTTGTGTGCAAGAGTAAAAACATATAAAGGCAATAACACCATTCTTCAAGGAGTTTCATACTCCAGCATGTCTAAAACATTGCTGGGACCTATAGCTACTTTGTATATACAGTGGACCCTCGAGTTTCAGCAGCACTGACTTTCGTGAAATCCGACTTTCAGTAAGTTTTTTCGGCAAAATTTGGCCTCACGGTTCGTGATTAGACTCGTGATTTGGTGACCGTCCGGTACCCGTCCGCCCGTCACTGTGCACACAAAGCCAGTCTCCCACACCATTCACGCTCAGTGTGCCATTGTTTACCAACACGTGACCATCACCCCGCGGGCTCATACGTAAAAATCCATTGTGTTTTGTGATTGCAACTGCTAAATAAGTCACCATGGGCCCAAGGAAAGCTAGTGCAAGCCCTTTGGTAAAGAAAGTGAGGAACACGATCGAATTCAAGAAGGAAATCATTGAAAAATATGAGAGTGGAGTGCGTGTTACAGAGCTTGCCAGGATGTATGGCAAACCCCATTCAACCATCACTTCGATCATGGCGAAAGGAAAGGAAATAAAGTGTACTGTTGTTGCAAAAGGGGTAGATATGCTGACAAAAAGGAGATCACAAATCCTCGAAGAAGTGGAGAGGTTATTGTTGGTGTGGATTACCGAAAAACAGTTAGAAGGAGATAGTGTTACACAGTCGATAATATGTGAAAAGGCAAGGCAGTTGCATGACGATCTCATAAAGAAAATGCCTGCAACAAGTGGTGATGCTTGTGATTTTAAGGCCAGCAAAGGTTGGTTTGAGAGATTTAAGAAGCGTAGTGGCATTCACAGTGTGATAAGGCATGGTGAGGCTGCCAGTTCTGACAAAATTGCAGCTGAGAAGTTTGTACAGGAGTTTAAGGAGTGCATAGACACTGGAGAATTCAAACCCCAACAAGTGTTTAATTGTGACGAAACAGGCCTCTTTTGGAAGAAAATGCCAAAGAGGGCCTACATCACGCAGGAGGAAACGGCACTCCCAGGACACAAGCCTATGAAGGATAGGCTTACTCTCATGTTTTGTAGTAATGCTAGTGGGGATTTTAAAGTGAAGCCTTTACTGGTGTATCACTCTGAAAATCCTAGAGTGTTCAAGAAAAACAGTGTTGCCAAGAGTAATTTGTGTGTGATGTGGAAGGCTAACAGTAAGGCATGGGTCACAAAGGATATTTTCCTAGACTGGTTTAATGAAGTGTTTGACCCCAGTGTGAAGAAATACCTCCTGGAAAATAAACTGTCACTCAAGTGCCTCCTGGTAATGGACAGTGCTCCCGCTCATCCTCCAGACTTGGAAGAGTAAATAGTGGAGGAGTTTAGTTTTATCACGGTGAAGTTCCTGCCCCCTAATACAACGCCTCTCTTCCAGCCCATGGACCAGCAAGTCATTTCAAACTTCAAAAAACTCTACACAAAAGCAGTGTTTCAAAAGTGCCTTGAAGTGACCTCAGACACAGAATTGACCCTAAGAGAGTTCTGGAAAGATCACTTTAATATCCTCCACTGCATAAACCTTATAGGTAAGTCTTGGGAGGGAGTGACTTCCAGGACTTTGAACTCTGCTTGGAGAAAATTGTGGCCAGAATGTGTAGAAGAGAGGGATTTTGAAGGGTTTGGGGCTGACCCTAAGGAACCTATGCCAGTTGTGGAATCTATTGTGGCATTGGGGATGTCCCTGGGGTTGGAGGTGAGTGGTGAGGATGTGGAAGAGTTGGTGGAGGACCACAGGGAAGAGCTAACCACTGAAGAGCTGCAAGAGCTTCATCTGCAACAGCAACAGATCACAGCTCAGGAAACTGCTGCAGAGGAGGAGGAGGAGGAGGAAGAGAGATGGAGGAAGGTGCCTTCTTCAAAGATTAAGGACATTTGTGCAAAGTGGACTGAAGTGCAAACATTTATGGATGAACTTCACCCTAACAAAGCTGTTGCAGGCCGTATTGGCAACATGTACAATGACAGTGTTGTGTCCCACCTCAGACAAATCTTAAAGAAACGCCAGAAACAGAGCTCTCTGGACAGATATTTTGTGCGACAGGGTTCCAGTGACTCTCAAGTTGTTCCCAGTGCCAGTGTCTTTAAAAAACAAAGAAGGGAAGTAACTCCAGATAAGGACTTCATACCTGAAGTCCTAATGGAAGGAGATTCTCCTTCCAAACAATAGTGTACACCTTCTTCCTATCCTCTCCTCCCATCTTCCATCCACCCAGAAGTCTTCAGTAAAGGTAAGTGTAATGTTATTATTATTTTTTTATATGCATGTACAGTGGACCCTCGACCAACGATGGCATCGTGTAATGTTAAATCCGACTAGCGATACATTTTAACGCAAAAATTTTGCCTCGACTAGCGCTAAAAAACTCGACCAACACGATTTGTTAAGTTCGAGATGCATCCACTTGTGGCCAGTGTTTACAAGCCAGCCAGCCACCGCGGTCCCATCCAAACATACAATCGGAACATTTCATATTATCACAGCGTTTTTAGTGATTGCACCTGCAAAGTGAGTCACCATGGGCCCCAAGAAAGCTTCTAGTGCCAACCTTACAGCAAAAAGGGTGAGAATTACTATAGATATGAAGAAAGAGATTATTGCCAAGTATGAAAGTGGAGTGCGTGTCTCCGAGCTGGCCAGGATGTACACAAAACCCCAATCAACCATCGCTACTATTGTGGCCAAGAAAACGGCAATCAAGGAAGCTGTTCTTGCCAGAGGTGCAACTATGTTTTCGAAACTGAGATCGCAAGTGATAGAAGATGTTGAGAGACTGTTATTGGTGTGGATATATGAAAAACAGATAGCAGGGGATAGCATCTCTCAAGCGATCATATGTGAAAAGGCTAGGAAGTTGCATGATGATTTAATTAGAAAAATGCCTGCAACTAGTGGTGATGTGAGTGAATTTAAGGCCAGCAAAGGTTGGTTTGAGAGATTTAATAATCGTAGTGGCATACATAGTGTGATAAGGCATGGTGAGGCTGCCAGTTCAGACCAAAAAGCAGCTGAAAAATATGTGCAGGAATTCAAGGAGTACATAGACAGTGAAGAACTGAAACCTGAACAAGTGTTTAATTGTGACACTGACAATGTTGTGAAACAATTTAGGAATGTCATAAAGGAACGGGAGGTACAGGCCTCTATGGGCAGATATGTTGTGCGACAGAGGTCCAGTGACTCTCAAGCTGGTCCTAGTGGCATTAAAAGAAGAAGGGAAGTAACCCTGGAAAAGGACTTGACACCTCAAGTCCTAATGGAAGGGGATTCCCCTTCTAAACACTAACACCATCCACACACTCCCCTCCTCCCATCCCATCAATCATCACCAGATCTTCAATAAAGGTAAGTGTCATGTAATTGTAGATGTCTTCTTCAGTTTGTGTGTATTAAAATTAATATTTCATGTGGTAAAATTTTTTTTTTCAATACTTTTGGGTGTCTTGCACGGATTAATTTGATTTCCATTATTTCTTATGGGGGAAATTAACTCGACTAACGATAATTTCGCTTAACGATGAGCTCTCAGGAATGGATTAATATTGTTGGTCGAGGGTCCACTGTACTTGGTTTCTTATTGTTTTCAATATGTAAATCTTTATTTACTTTGAAAAAAAATCTTTCTTTCAACACACCGGCCGTATCCCATCAAGGCAGGGTGGCCCAAAAAGAAAAACTAAAGTTTCTCTTTTAAATTTTGTAATTTATATGGGAGAAGGGGTTACTAGCCCCTTGTTCCTGGCATTTTAGTCGCCTCTTACAACACACATGGCTTACGGAGGAAGAATTCTGTTCCACTTCCCCATGGAGATAAGAGGAAATAAACAAGAACAAGAACTAGAAAGAAAATAGAAGAATACCCAGAGGGGTGTGTCTATACTATATGCTTGTACATGTATGTGTAGTGTGAGCTAAGTGCAAGTAGAAGTAGCAAGACATACCTGAAATCTTGCATGTTTATGAGACAGACAAAAGACACCAGCAATCCTACCATCATGTAAAACAATTACAGGTTTTCGTTGTACACTCACTTGGCAGGACGGTAGTACCTCCCTGGGTGGTTGCTGTTTACCAACCTACTAGTATTTTTGGGTGTCCGGAACGGATTAATTTTATTTCCATTATTTCTTATGGGAAAAATGGTTTCACCATTTGGCAATTTCGACTTTCGGCAGGCTCTCTGGAACGGATTAATCACGAAACTCGGGGTTCCACTGTATTTGTAGACAATAGTCAATGACCAAGGCAGGTGAAAATGTTCACCTGTCAGTGTGACTGTTACTATTTGAGTATTATTTCAGTACATAATATTAGTGTCAGAACAAAGATTGGCTATGAAATCACAAGAACCATTATAAATTGTAATTATCAGAACATAAAAATTATATATATTAAAATAAAAACAAGAAAAAAAGGTAAATCTGTAATACTTCTGCAAGGGGCAGGACTGGATGTTGCCATCAGGTGAGCATCCACAGCCAACTTCATGGTCTTATATCTCGTTGTGTAAGAATGGTATACAATACCGACAAGATGAAATTAAGACACATGTGCAACATCTGGGCATCTTTATTGTAGACGTTTCGCCAACCAGTGGCTTTATCAATACGAATTCCAGGACATAACTTGAAGACAGTAGAACTATGTACAGAAGATGAGGCAATCAGTCCCTCAACCTAGGAGTAGGTGCGAAGAGCATCGTAGTTGTGGAGATTCACGACTACAGCAACTACTACTACAACTAACCCATCTCTTTGGGAAGGACCTACTTCCACTGGGGAATCCCGCCTATCAGTGACAATGCCCTCGTCTGCTACCCATCCCGTTTCCACCTGACGTTACTATATAAGCATCAGGCACCTTGCTTCTGCTTCAGAATCTCCACGACTACGGTGCTCTTCACACCTACTCCAAGGTTGAGGGACTGATTACCTCATCTTCTGTACATAGTTCTACTGTCTTCAAGTTATGTCCTGGAATTTGTATTGATAAAGCCACTGGATGGCAAAACGTCTACAATAAAGATACCCAGATGTTGCACATGTGTCTTAATTTCATCGTCTTATATCTCATTAAGTACTGGTCCTAAAATTTTTTTTTGGTCTTATACCACACCAAAAATTTCCCTCTTTAATTTTAAAACAAAAAGCTATTTTTTTATTTTTCAAAATATTCGGAGTGCCGTGCAGAACGTAAATCTACGTTTGGACAGTTTAAGGGTTAAAGGAGGGGTTTGGAATATTGGCAGATTGGAGGGACATCTAAACTGTCGTATCTGAGTGTCTCTGCAAAGACAGTGATAATGTATGAGTGATGGTGAGTGTTTAATAATGATGAAAGTTTTTTCTTTCTTTTTGGGTCACCCTGCCTTGGTGGGAAATGGCTGATGTGCTGACAAAAAAATACAGAAAGTAAAACATTAAATTGACTCAACAAGTAACTTACCAAAACTTGAAGTCATAGTGCTTATATTTCCTGGCAGAGGAGCTCCCTGCTGGAGACTAGATAATACCATCCACATGGACCGTAACAGCTGACGCCGGGCAACAACACTGTACAGTAATCTGGAATTTCAGGATCACTGAATTTTAATACTGCTCACACCCCAGAGGAGCATAAATGATAACATCTTTTAAATGCTCAACATAATCTAATCAATACTTGATAAAAATAAACATACTGTACTCCTGGACTATTTACCGACTTTTATCCTTTGAGGGTTTCGGCCGTGCTAGTATGGCTTACGACCCAGGGTTTTTGACGTACTAGCATGCCTAAATTCTAGCGCCCTCAAATCTAGTGAAAGCTGGTAGGCATACATATGAAAGAATGGGTCTATGTGGTCAGTGTGCGCAGTATAAAAAAAATCCTGCAGCACACAGTGCATAATGAGAAAAAAAAAAAACTTTGACCGTGTTTTTGGAATAACACAGCGACTTTGCACTGTATTTTCGTATGGTATTTATTGTTGTATTCTAGTTTTCTTGGTCTCATTTTATAGAATGGAAGACATATTACAGAAATTGAGATGATTTTGACTGGTTTTACAATGAAAAGTACCTTGAAATTGAGCTCAAAGTAGCAGAAATGTTCGATTTTTACCAAAGTTCAAAAGTAAACAAATCATGCCAAGCGTCCAATACACGTCAACTGGTGAGTCTAATATTCTTTCACAAGTGCGCTGATATTATTTATACCATTTTTACACTAATGCAGCAGTCTGCATAACAGTAAATCTTCTGTTTTTTGTAAGAATAAAAATTGAAAGTGGAAAGCCAAAGAAATGTAAGAGGGGCCTGGGGATGTAACTAACGAACAGAGGAAATGTTATTTTAGTGCCAGGAATTATCAAATTTATAATTTAGTTCATAATAATGAAAATTGATGGCACAATGATATCTAAAAGTGGTTTTACTATCCAACATTTTAATGTTATTAAAGTGTAGGATAATGTTATTAAGAAATTACCAATAGGAACAAGATTCAAAACATAAAGAATTCTGTCATGTCATTTAAAAAAGCAATTATATAAATAATCTACTGCATTAATTTATCCTTTTGTAGAAACAAGATAATGTGCAGCTGATATTTAAAATATGGATATTTCAAACAAACCATCTTTACAAGAAATCAGAGTGCAACTATTTATTATAATATGATAACTACCTGCACTGATGAAGCTGTAGAGATGGAGCTGTCAGGAGGTGATGAGTGAGACGGGAGAAGTGGAGTAATACTTCGGGGGATACCTGCCGCTCTACCTGACTTAGCAACCATCCTACATGTTCTGTGCTGTTCACCACGGATACACACTCCTCTGCTAGCTAGGAAGAGCAAAATGATGAAATATCCTTTTGTAAAATATAATATTAAGTATAAAGCGAGAAAATTAAATACAATTTGAAGCCCCAAACTCAAAATTCTGAAAGATCATACATAATAGAAAATAAGAAATACGTATACAGTCATCCTCTCACATACTTTCCAAGACCTACCATGGGTACTCGAAACTGTGGATAGTAGCAAATTCACAAGTTGTTTACATACATACCTATGATAAAATTTAATTGATAAACTGTGCACAGTAAGTGGAGAATGAGAACTTTTCACTGACAGGAAGTACATACTTCACAGCTTCTCTTAGGCTTTGAAGAACTGTCAGAATCACTATTTTTGTGCTTTATGTTATTAATAAGCAAAATTAAGTTATTTTCTGGCCACAGTAAACCGCGGGTAACTGAAACCGCAGAAACTGAATCTGCGGATACAGGGCTTCTACTGTAATGCCATTACTTGAAGCAAAACAATAACCAAGTGGGTGATCAGCCAGATTATCTGACCATATAAATACTGTATACAGGACTGTCCCATTTGGATGGCTATTAGGTTCCCGATGCACAATAAACGAAAATTGCCGGCAAGTGGAGAAGAGCATTTTTTCATTATTGAATATTTAAAATGCCTGACAGTGTTTACACAATCATATATTAAATGCTTAATACAGCTGGGCATAAACAGATAAAAATCAAATAAATTCACAGTACACAAAATCTTTCTTTCAGCACACTGGTTGTATCCCACCTAGGCAAGGAAGGCCCAAAAACAGAAGTGTCTCTCTTTAAATTTAGTAATATATATGGAAGGAGTTACTAGCCCCTTGCTCCCAGCATTTTAGTCACCTCTTATGACAGGCAAGATTTAAAGAGGAAGAATTCTCTTCCACTTCCCCATGGAGATAAGAGGAAACAAAAACAAGGATTAATAAGAAAATAGAAGAAAGCTCAGAGGGGTGTGTACAAATGCGCTTGTACATGCATGTGTAGTGTGACCTAAGCAGAAGCATAAGTAGCAACCTTTGATATACCTTTGAAGAGTTTCGAGAGTTTATCTACTCTCTGAGGCCGGCCATGGGCCAGGCTTGTCTGGTGCTTGCCTGGTCAACCAGGCTGTTGCTGCTGGAGGCCCGTGTGCCCCACATATCCATCACAGCCTGGTTGATCTGGCACCTGGTGAAGATACTTGTCCAGTTTCCTCTTGAAGGCTTCTACACTCGTTCCAGCCATGTTTCTGATATCTTCTGGTAAGATGTTGAATAGTCTGGGACCCCAGATGTTGATACAGTGTTCCCTGCTCCTCACTGGGTTTATTTTACACTTCCTCCCATATCTCTCACTCCAGTTTGTTGTTATGGCAGTGAGCAGATTTGGGACCAGGCCCTCAAGTATTTTCAAGGTATATATTATCATGCATCTCTCTCTCCTCTGCACCAATGAATATATGTTCAAGACTTGCAGGTGTTCCCAGTAGTTTAGGTGCTTTACAGGCTCAATGTGAGCCATAAATGATCTCTGTATTTGTTCCAGCTCTGATATTTCTTCTGCTTTGAATGAGGCCATCAGCAATGAGCAATATTCTAAGTGAGGGAACACTAGTGATTTGAAGAAAGTCACCATCGGTATTATTTCCCTTGTTTTGAAAGTTCTCAATACCCACCCTGTCATCTTCTTGGCTGTCGTGATCTTTGTCTTGTTATGGTCTTTAAGCCTTTCAGGGTTGGCAGGCCCTCTCCTAAACTTGTTCTCAGGGTCGGAAATTTTTCGAAAAAAAAAAAAAAACTTATGAAATGATAGAGAATCTTTTCCCAATCATAATGACACCAAGAGTATGAAATTTGATGAAAAACTTATGGAATTATGTTCTCGCAAAGTTAGTGGCCTCGACGATGTTCACACATCGGCGATTTCGCCCACTTTGAGCCCTATTTTTGGCCAATCCCAATGTACCAGTCGACAAAAATCATAACTAATTCGCTAGAACTCCATTTTTTCTATCGAATGAGTACAAGAAAGCATCCATTTACCAATTTCAACTATCCAATAAAGTGGTCCGAAATTGGCAATTTTGCCAATTTCATACAAATTTCCAAAGATGCCAATTTCCAAATAGGACCCAGAATAAACAAGACAGACATTCCTGGCACTAAAATAACATTTCCTCTGTTCATTAATCACGTCCCCAGGCCTCTGTTACATTTCTTTTGCTTTCCACTTTGAATTTTTATTCTCACAAAAAAATAGAAGATTTACTGTTATGCAGACTACTGCATTAGTGTAGAAATGGTGTAGAAATGGTATAAATAATATCAGTGCACTTGTGAAAGAATATTAGACTCACCAGTTGACGTGTATAGGACGCATGGCTTGATTTATTTACTTTCGAACTTTGGCAAAACTGAACATTTCTGCTACTTTGAGCTCAATTTCAAGGTACTTTTCATTGTAAAACCAATCAAAATCATCTCAATTTCCATAATATGTCTTCCATTCTATAAAATGAGACCAGGAAAACTAGAATACAACCATAAATAGATTACGAAAATACACTGCAAAGTCGCTGTTTTAAACAAAAAACACGGTCGGAGTTTTTTTTTTCTCATTTTGTACTGTGTGCTGTAGGATTTTTTTTATACTGTGCACACTGACCACATAGACCCATTCTTTCATATGTAGCCCTACCAGTTTTCTCTCGCTAGATTTGAAGGCGCTAGAATTTATGTGTACTAGCATGGTACCAACCCTGGCGTACGTACTAGTACAGCACCAACCCTGAAAGGGTTAAAAGAAAGGTCCGCTGACAAAATTATGCCCAGCTCTTTTACATGTTCCTTACGTTCTATTTGGTGACCCTCTTGAGTTTTGTACATATAGTGTTCCTTTTAAGTTCTTCATTTTTTCCATACCTAACCAGCTGGAACCATTGAACGTCATGTTGCTCTCCACTGCCCACTGGAAAACCCTGTTTATGTCTTCCTGTACTTTTTCAGTGTCCTCTACCGTGCTGACTTTTATGGTTATTTTAGTGTCATCTGCAAATGATACAAAAGTGTGCCAGGTGTTTTTGTCTATGTCTGCTATGAGGATGAGAAACAGCAGAGGTGCCAGGACAGTGCCCTGGGGCACTGAGCTTTTGACCTTGCTGATGCTGGATCTTGCCCTGTTCACTATTACTTTTTGTGTTCTGTGTGTTAGGAAACTGAAACTCCATCTGCCCACCTTTCCCGTAATGCCCATGGCCTTCATTTTGTGTGCCATCACTTCATGATCACATTTGTCAAAAGCCTTTGCAAAATCTGTGTAAATCGCATCTGCATTTTGGTCATCTTCCAATGCCTCTGTAATTGTCATAATGGTTCAGCAGCTGTGACAGGCATGATCGTCCTGCTCTGAAACCATGCTGGTTCAGGTTATGTTGGTTGTGCTGCTCCATGAAATTTGTAATTTGCTGTCTCATCACTCTTATGAAGATTTTTATGATATGCAACGTTAGGTCTCTAATTTTAGGCAGTGCTCTACTACCTCCCTTATGCAAAGGAGCTATGTCTGCACTCTTTAAGGCCTCCGGTATTTCACTTAGATCTAGGCTCTTTCTCCACAGAAAACTGAGGGCTGGTGCTAGTGGTACTTTGCACTTCTTTATAAACAGAGCATTCCATGAATCTGGTCCAGGTGCTGAGTGAGTGGCATGTTTTCCATTTAGTTGGTCTGCACGGCCTTCTTCTGGAGTGAAAAATATTTCTGCATTTTCTACCTTGCTGTCATTTAGTGGGTTGCTGAATACCGACTCATACTGTTCTTTTAGGATTTCAATCATTTCCTGCTTATCATCAGTATAAGAGTCTCCTCTCAGGAGTGGTCCAATTCTACAGGTACTAGTTCTTAGTTTGGATCTTGCAGAGGAATAGAAATATTTTGGGTTTCTTGCAATATCCTGTATGGCCCTTTGTTCCCTTTGTACTTCTTCTGTCAGGTATGACATCTTAAGTTTTTGCTCTAATTCAGTGATCTCTCGGCTAAGTCTATCTTTCCTCTGTTGTAGCATATATGTGTTTTTAAGCAATTCAGTAACCCGTTTTCTTCTTCTGTACCATCTCCTACGCTCTCTCTCTATATCTGATCTTCTTCTGGGTTTCCTTAATGGTAGGTGTTTCATACATACCTTGTATGCTTCTGTATTCAGCTTCTCTAGGCACTGGTGGGAATTTAGGGTGCTCATGTCTGATTCCCAGGGTATGTCTGACAGCTCTTGGTTTATTTTTTCCCAATCAATTCTATGGTTGTCAAAATTAACTTACTGAACATCCGGTCTCTAACATTAGTGACGCAGTTTCCTAACCCTGAGTTAATACTTGTCTGAACCTCTATAATGTTATGATCAGAGTATATTGTTTTTGTAACTGTTAAGTTTCTGATCAGTTCCTCGTTGTTTGTGAATATCAGATCCAGGGTATTTTCATTTCTAGTGAAATCAATTACCTGCTGGTTTAAAGAGTACTTTTCACAAAGCCTCATTAGTTCCCTGGTATGTGCCTGTTGAGCCAGGGTGCTGCCCGGAGATATTTCTGGTACATAAAACATTACATTGCGCCATCTTCCATTTTACATGAGGGAAATTAACCCTTTACCTGTCCAGACGTAGATCTACATTCTCTCGCCCAGCGCTCCAAATATTTAGAAAAAAAAAAATCTTTTTTTTTTTTAAACCTTTCAGGTTTGGTGCCATACTAGTACGGCTTGCACACCAGGGTTGGTGCCATACTAGTAGGCATAAATTCTAGCGCCTTCAAATCTAGCGAGAGAAAGCTGGTTGGCCTACATATGAAAGAATGGGTCTATGTGGTCAGTGTGCACAGTATAAATAAATCCTGCAGCACACAGTGCATAATGAGAAAAAAAAAACTCCGACTATGTTTCTGGTTTAAAACAGCGACTTTGAAGTGTATACTTTCGTATGCGATTTATGGTTGTATTCTAGTTTTCCTGGTCTCATTTTATAGAATGGAAGACATTACAGAAATTGAGATGATTTTTATTGGTTTCACAATGAAAAGTACCTTGAAATTGAGCTCAAAGTAGCAGAAATGTTCGATTTTTGCCAAAATTCAAAAGCAAATAAATCAAGCCATGCATCCAAAACACGTCAACTGGTGAGTGTAATATTTTTTCACAAGTGTACTGATATTATTTATACCATTTCTACACCATTTCTACACTAATGCAGTAGTCTGCATAACATTAAATCTTCTATTTTTTGTGAGAATAAAAATTCAAGGTGCAAAGCAAAAGAAATGTAACAGAGGCCTAGGGATGTGACTAATGAACTGAAGAAATGTTATTTTAGTGCCAGGAATGTCTGTCTTGTTTATTCTGGACCCTATTTGGAAAGTGGCATCTTTTGAAATTCGTGTGAAATTGGCAAAATTGCCAATTTCGGACTACTTTACTGGATAGTTGAAATCGGTAAATTTATTTATTTTATTTATTTTTTATTTATTTATTTATTAATTTGAACATGATACAGAGAAGTACAAAAGAATACAGTTAAATGCAGCATGCCAAAGCCACTTGAATGCATAGCATTACGGGCAGGCATAAAATTAACAGATAACAAGCACAATTGAGTATTACAAAAACAATAATGATACAATAATACAATAATGAGATTCATATATGAGATACAATTTATGAGATACAATTATTCAGCATTTATTTAGTTGTGGGTGAGTAAGTGATTTTTGACAAGAGACTTGAATTTATAAACAGACAGTGTTTCTTTTATATTCACAGGTAATG
Source organism: Cherax quadricarinatus (assembly GCF_038502225.1). Lineage (NCBI taxonomy): Eukaryota > Metazoa > Arthropoda > Malacostraca > Decapoda > Parastacidae > Cherax > Cherax quadricarinatus. The sequence goes on along the minus strand of NC_091304.1, from coordinate 42,013,634 downwards.
AATTCCAGATTTTAGGGACTTTTATGTGCATTGAGTTTTTGCATAGCGTCCGATGGACATGACGAACATCAAAGAGTGATCTGTGTCTTGTGTTATGGTCATGTGTTCTGTTGAGGTTGGTAAGGAGATGTTTGAGGGGAGGGTTTATGTCAGAGTTAAGTGTTCTATGTATGTAGTAGGTGCAGTAATAAGTATGGATGTTTTGTATGGTGAGTAGGTTTAGAGTTTTGAATATTGGTGGAATGTGCTGCCTGTAGTGGGAATTTGTTATCATTCTGACTGCAGCCTTTTGTTGGGTAATTAATGGTCTGAGATGGTTTATTGTTGTTGAGCCCCATGCACAAATTCCATAGGTGAGATAGGGGTAAATAAGTGAGTGATATAGGGCCAGAAGGGCTGACTGTGGAACATAGTACCGTATCTTCGATAGTATGCCTACGGTCTTGGATTTTTGGGGGGAAATTTGTTGTGTATGTGTTTGAAAATTGAGTCTATTATCAAGGTGGATTCCTAGGAATTTTCCCTCTGTGAGTTTTGTGATAGGTGATCCATTTATCATTATGTTAAGAGACACATCTGCAGCTCTGTTACCAAACTGAACGTAGTAGGTTTTGTCAATGTTTAGAGTAAGTTTGTTGGTCCTCATCCAGGTTGATATTTTCTGTAATTCGATATTTACAGTATTGGCTAGAATGACTGGGCTCGGGTGAAAGTAGACGTATGTAGTGTCATCTGCAAATAGTGTGGGTTTGAGTAGTTGCGATGCATTTGGTAGGTCATTTATGTATATGAGAAAGAGAAGAGGGCTTAGGACACTTCCCTGTGGGACACCAACTGTTATTGGCTGTGAGGAAGAGTTTACCCCATTTGTGTACACATATTGGCTTCTGTTGCTGAGGTATGACTTTAGGTAGTTGAGGGAGTGCCCTCTTATACCATAGTGCTACAATTTTATGTGGAGCAAGTCGTGGTCAACTGTATCGAAAGCTTTACGTAAGTCAATGAAGATCCCCAGTGGGACTTCTTTTTTCTCTATTGCTGTATAAATATGTTCTAACATGTGGATAATAGCATCATTAGTATTTTTATTAGGCCTGAACCCAAATTGACGGGTTGTGTATGTTGTGCGAGATGAGGTAGGAATAGATGCGCTTATGGATTAATTTTTCAAAGATTTTAGAGAGAGGGTGCAAGCTGGATATTGGCCTATAGTTATTCAAGTCTGTGTGGTCTCCTCCTTTATGGATCGGGGTGACCCTTGCTATTTTGAGAACTGTAGGAAAGGTAGAGGATTCAATGGATTTGTTAACCCTTTGAGGGTCGACAGGCCCTCTCCGAAACTCGTTCTCAGGGTCGGCTAAATTTAAAAAAAAAAAAAATTATTTTCTCTTATGAAAAGATAGAGAATCTTTTCCCGATCATAAAGACACCAAAAGTTTGAAATTTGATAGAAAACTTACGGAATTATGCTCTCGCAAAGTTAGCGGTCTCGGCGATGTTTACGCATCGGCGATTTTGCCCACTTTGAGCCCCATTTTCGGCCAATTTCACTGTACTAGTCGACAAAAAACATGAATATTTCGCTAGAACTCCATTTTTTCTATCGAATGAGTGCAAGAAACCACTCATTTATGAAATTCAACTATCCAATACAGTGGTCAGAATTTAGCAATTTTGCCAATTTCACACAAATTTCAAAAGATGCCAATTTCCGAATAGGGTCCAGAATAAACAAGAAAGACATTCCTGGCACTAAAATGACATTTCCTCTAGTCATTAGTCACGTCTCAAGGCCCCTCTTATATTCTTTTGCTTTCCACTTTGAATTTTTATTTTCACAAAAAATATAAGATTTACTGTTATGCAGACTACTGCATTAGTGTAAAAAATGGTATAAATATTATTGGTGCACTTGTGAAAGAATATTAGACTCACCAGTTGACGTGTATTGCACGCTTGGCACGATTTGTTTACTTTTGAAGTTTGGTAAAAATCGAACATTTCTGCTACTTTGAGCTCAATTTCAAGGCACCTTTCTTTGTAAAACCAGTCAAAATCATCTCAATTTCAGTAATATGTCTTCCATTCTATAAAATGAGACCAAGAAAACTAGAATACAACAATAAATACCATACGAAAATACACTGCAAAGTCGCTGATTTATTAAAAAAAAATGGTCAAAGTTTTTTTTTTCTCATTATGAACTGTGTGCTGCAGGATTTTTTTTAGACTGTGCACACTGACCACACAGACCCATTCTTTCATATGAAGGCCTACCAGCTTTCTCCCACTAGATTTGAGGCCGCTAGAATTTATGAGTACTAGTACGTCAAAAACCCCTACACGTAAGACGTACTAGTACGACGAAAACCCTCAAAGGGTTAAAGAGTGTTGCAATGATTGGTGATAGCACCTGTGACAATTTTTTGTATAGAATGGGTGGTAAGGTATTTAAATCTCCTGTCTTGTTTTTTAGTTTGTTGATAATAAGGGTGACTTCAGTTGGGTAAGTCGGAGCTAAGAACAGTGTGTTCGGGTAGTTGCCAGTGAGGTAGTCATTGGGTGGGGTATCTGAGCTTGGGATTTCATCAGCAAGGTTTTTTCCTATAGTGGAGAAGAAATCATTGAGTCTGTTTGCTGTTTCAGTAGGTGGGAATTGGGGTTCATTTGGTTTTGTTAATTCAATTTCGCTATTTCGTGTTATCTTTTTTGTTCCTAGTACAGTGGACCCCCGCATAGCGACCTTAATCCGTGCAAGAGGGCTGGCTGTTATGCGAAATGTTCGGTATGTGAATGAATTTTCCCCATAAGAAATAATGGAAATAAAATTAATCCGTGCAAGACACCCAAAAGTATGAAAAAAAAATTTTTTTACCACAAAAAAATGTTAATTTTAGTACACACAAACTGAAAAAGGCATGCACAATTACATGACACTTACTTTTATTGAAGATCTGGTGATGATTGATGGGATGGGAGGAGGGGAGAGAGTGTGTTAGTGTTTAGAAGGGGAATCCCCTTCCATTAAGACTTGAGGAGGCAAGTCCTTTTCTGGGGTTACTTCCCTTCTTCTTTTAATGCCACTAGGACCAGCTTCAGAGTCACTGGACTTCTTTCGCACAACATATCTGTCCATAGTGGCCTGTACCTCTCGTTCCTTTATGATTTGTCTAAAGTGGTTCACAACATTGTCATTGTAACAGTCACCAGCACGGCTTGCAATAGCTGTGTGAGGGTGATTTTCATCAAAAAAGGTTTGCACTTCAAGCCATTTTGCACACATTTCCTTAATCTTTGAAGTAGGCAATTCCTTCAATTTCTCTCTCCCCTCCTTTGAACCAGTTTCCCCAGGTCTGGCCTCTTGCTCTTGAAGTTGATCTATCAGCTCATCAGTGGTTAGTTCTTCATTGTCCTCCTCCACCAACTCTTCCACATCATCCCCACTAACCTCCAACCCCAAGGACTTCCCCAATGCCACAATTGATTCCTCAACTGGTATACTCCTCTCAGGGTTAGCCTCAAACCCTTCAAAATCCCTTTTGTCTACACATTCTGGCCACAGTTTCTTCCAAGCAGAGTTCAAGGTTCTCTTAGTCACTCCCTCCCAAGCCTTACCTATAAGGTTTACACAATTGAGGATATTAAAGTGATCCTTCCAAAACTCTTTTAGAGTCAATCGAGTGTCTGTGGTCACTTCAAAGCACTTTTGAAACAGAGCTTTTGTGTACAGTTTCTTGAAGTTGGAAATGACCTGCTGGTCCATGGGCTGCAGGAGAGGAGTGGTATTAGGAGGCAAAAACTTCACCTTAATGAAGCTCATGTCCCCATAAAGTCGCTCTGCCACGTCTGTAGGATGACCAGGGGCATTGTCTAACACCAGGAGGCACTTAAGTTCTAATTTCTTTTCAGTTAGGTAATCTTTGACATTGGGGGCAAATGCATGGTGTAACCAGTTTTAGAAAAAGTCCCTAGTGACCCATGCCTTACTGTTTGATCTCCACAGCACACACAAATTATCCTTGAGGACATTCTTTTGCCTGAACGCTCTGGGAGTTTCAGAGTGATACACTAATAAAGGCTTAACTTTGCAATCACCACTAGCATTGGCACACATCAACAAAGTAAGCCTGTCTTTCATAGGCTTATGTCCTGGGAGTGCCTTTTCCTCCTGAGTAATGTAGGTCCTGCTTGGCATTTTCTTCCAGAACAGGCCTGTTTCATCACAATTAAACACTTGTTCAGGTTTCAGTCCTTCAGTTTCTATGTACTCCTTGAATTCATGCACATATTTTTCAGCCGCTTTGTGGTCCGAACTGGCAGCCTCACCATGCCGTATCACACTATGTATGCCACTACGCTTCTTAAATCTCTCAAACCAACCTTTGCTGGCCTTAAATTCACTCACATCATCACTAGTTGCAGGCCTTTTTTTAATTAAATCCTCATGCAACTTCCTAGCCTTTTCACATATGATCGGTTGAGAGACGCTATCTCCTGCTAGCTGTTTTTCATTTATCCACACCAATAAGAGTCTCTCAACATCTTCCATCACTTGCGATCTTTGTTTCGAAAACACAGTTAAACCTTTGGCAAGAACAGCTTCCTTGATTGCCGTTTTCTTGGCCACAATAGAAGAGATGGTTGATTTGGGTTTCTTGTACAACCTGACCAGGTCGGTGATACGCACTCCACTTTCATACTTATCAATGATCTCTTTCTTCATTTCTATAGGAATTCTAACCCTTATTGCTGTAGGGTTGGAACTAGAAGCTTTCTTGGGGCCCATGGTCACTTATTTTCCAGAAACAGCACCGAAAACACTGTAATAATACGAAATATTCCGATTGTATGCTTGAATGTTACCGCGGAGGCTGGCTGGTAAACAATGCCACCGGCGGAACATATGAGGCTGGCTCAGGCCGCACATTGGACGCGTCTCGGACGAAGGCCGCTGAGCGGGTTTTTGGGCGGTATGCGGGGCAAAATTTTAGCGATCAAAGCGTCCGCTATGCGGATTGTCCGTTATGCAAGGCGTCCGTTATGCGGGGGTCCACTGTATTTCTGATAGGGTTTTCCAGGTCTTTTTATGTTACCTCGTAAGTTGGATAATCTGTTCTCATAATACAATTTTTTAGCCCTTCTTATTAGGCTGGTTAGGATTGACGAGTAACGTTTTGTTTGGTCTCTGGTTATGTGGCCCTTTCTGTACTGTTTTTCGTATAGGTGCTTTGTATTTATGGATTTGAGGATACTGGGTGTTAGCCAGGGACTGTTCAGTCTCTTTGCAGTCATCTGTTTAGTTTTTTTAGGGCAGTGCTTGTTATAGAGGTATTGGGTCTTTTTTTAGAAAATTATTAATACAATCGCCAATATCTGTATAGATTTCTAGCTCAGTGTGCCAGTCAATGTTTGTCACTGCTGCTGTGAAGTTATTGATAGCTGCCTCATTGTGAAGTCTGAAAGTGACTTTAGTAGTGTCTAGGGGCAATTTGCCAAGGTTTGTTATGAGGAAGGTAGGGTAGTGGTCTGTGGTATTACTGTATCTGTGATTATGCGTGATCTTAAGGGGAATATGGTGTTGGTCCAGATGTGGTCTAGTAGGGAAACACTAGTCTCTGTAACTCTTGTAGGTTTTGTTACTGTTGGTAGTAACATGCAGTTACTCATTGTGTTTGTGAATTCAGTAACATGTGGGTCTTGGTCTTGTAGGAGATTTATACTGAAGTCACCTGAGAGTAGTTGATCTTTGTTCACGCGTGCATCAGTTATCATACTTCGTGGTTTCTTGTACTCAATCAATAGAAAAAAATGAAGTTCTAGCGAAATAGTTATGATTTTTGTCGACTGGTACATTGGGATTGGCCAAAAATAGGGCTCAAAGTGGGCAAAATCGCCGATGTGTAAACATCGTCGAGACCGCTAACTTTGTGAGATCATAATTCCTTAAGTTTTCCATCAAATTTCATACTTTTGGTGTTATTATGATCGGGAAAAGATCATCTTTTCATAAGAAAAAATACCTATTTTTTTTTTTTTTTGAAAAATTTCCAACCCTGAGAACAAGTTTAGGAGAAGGCCTGCCGACCCTGAAAGGGTTAAATGAAGAGGACATTTTTTTACAGAAAGTAATGTAAGAAAAAAAAATTTCAGTCAGTACTTATGGAGATATAAGGCCGCAAAGTTGGCGATTATTGCTCACTTGACAGCAACATGAGGCGCTGCTGCTTGCAGAAATTCTTCATATTTATCGTTTTTTCCAATTTTTTTCATTTTTACATTTTTTATATGATAATAATGTTTTATAGCAGATCTTTTAATCTGATAGCCAATTGTTGCTTAGACACAAATATTATGTACAAAATTATTGATCATATTATCACAAACACACTTGTACACACTTATAGGTGATACTGTACACCTGGTTGAATCATAGTCTATCATCTCCAACTACATACAAGTATTTGCATATCCCAGTTATGTTTCTAGTACTCCAGGATTGTATGATACCCCATGAAACATGGATTCATACAGAGTGCCACCCCACATTGCTGACACAGGAATCGTGTGTCCTTCCGCTGTTGGGGTCACCATGAGGCGGTAGCACACACAACACACTTTTTCTGAGAATACTTCTTTTTCTGGGGTAGGCTGTATTGGTACCAGGTAGTGACAGTTAGTGAGGATTCAATCTGGCACTTCCCCCTCTGGCTGTGGTTGGGGGACAGGTTGTGGTGTGACAGGTCGCTGTTGAGGGGCAGGTATAGGTGTGGTACCATAGTTTTTTGCTATCTGCTTGATGACATTTAGGCTGAATTCTGCAAAACGAACTCATTTTCCAGTCTTTATTTCATACATATTGAAGGCATTGAGCATTGCAGTGTCTACAAGGTGGAAAAGCACTTTCATATACCACTTGCGACTCCTACGCACACAGTCAACAAACCCTATCATCATGTCACACTTGTCAACTAGTTGCATGTTGTTCGTATAGTCCACGACAGCAGCTGGCTTTACATTGCATTCATTGGTCTCCCTATTCACTTTATCTGTTTGTACCATCTCATTTCTGTGGATGGTTGACAGCAATGTCACATCCCATTTGTCATGCCACATCAGTGCCATGATATCATTGACATGAAATGCTTCCACTGCACCTTCAACACTGCCTCCACTGAACCTTGGCATATGTTTTCTGTTTCTTCTCACTGTTCCACATATATCAGTATTGTTCACACATAGGAAATCAGTGAGCATACAGCTAGTATACCAGTTGTCTGTGTACAATGCATGGCCCTTGCCAAGGAATGCTTCCATCATCTTGCGAACAACATCACCGGAAATGCCCAACATCCGCCTGTCATCATCGAGTGTGTTTCTCCCAGTGTAGACAATGACATCCAACACCATGCCACTCTCACAGTCACACATAACAAACAGTTTTATACCAAAGTGATTACATTTGCTCGGTATGTATTGCTTGAATAACAGGCATCCCTTGAACAGAATCAAGGACTCATCGACAACAATGTTCTTGAATGGATAAAAATAGGCACTGAATTTCTGCTTCAGATACATAAACACTTCCCAGATTTTGTATAAAAGGTCATTTCTGTTGGGCCTATTCCTGTCTAAGAAGTGCAACATTTGTAGCAACAGAGTGAATCTGTTGCAGGGAAGGTCACGGAAGACAGGAGTACTGATGAAGTAATCTGTGGACCAGTAATGTGCTATGTTGTGCTTATACGTACGAGGCATAAGCACGACAGTGCCAAGGAATAAATGCATTTCGGCCACAGTTGTATCTCTCCATCTATGCAGCCGTGACGATTCTGCAACACCTGTGTTGTCCATTATATACTTGTAATAATTGTTTGTCTGGGTGACAATCAAGTTCATTAGCGGCCCATCAATGTATAGTTGGAAAAAGGCCAACTCTGTAGACTCATTCGTAATGGGACATTCTGGGAGGATACCATTTCCACTGGCATCAAAATCGAAAGGATGTGGCACAAATGTACTTTGTGCCTAGTTATACTCATGATCACACGGTGCAGGGTGGAGCTGAGGCATAGGGCGTGAGGGAGAAGGAGGGAGGACGGGAGTGGAGGCAGCACACGGCTGAGGGGGTGCCAGGCAGTCCTTTGTCTGCCTACCCAACGCACCACGCAGGCCAGGCACCATGCCACCCACCCACACTTCATCCTTCTTTGCAAACAGTACACTGAGATTGTGTATATACAATAGTGGGTTGCAATGCAAAGAGAGCCTCTATTATGCTCAGACTGTAACTGATTTCATCAACAATATGAACAACACACTCCTCATACAAACAATAACTAAACCAACCAGGCTGACTGAGACAAGTGTAACCATAATAGACCACATATGGACCAATATACTAGCCCCCCTTAAATCAGGGATAATCACAGATAGCACTACAGACCACTACCCTACCTTCCTCTTAACAAACATTAGTAAGCCACCACTCGAATACAACAAAGTTTCATTTAGACTCCATGACGAGGCCTCAATGAGGAATTTCACAGCAGGCCTAGAGACTGTTTACTGGCCTACAGAATTCTCCAGTGCCAATGGTATTGACAATTGGACAGACATTTTTCTTAACAAAATACTTAGACTATACAACAAACATTGTCCTATAAAAACGAAACAGACCACGAATAAACGGCCTGGTTGCCCATGGTTAACCAGCAGCATTCTGAAATCCATTGATAAGAAACACCAATATGAAAAGCAATATAGACAGGGCTTAATACAGAAAGATATTCTTAAACAATATTCAACAGTTGTCACCAAATTAATAAAGAAAACCAAACAACTGTACTACTCCAGCAGATTCACTGACACAAGAGGAGATACAGTATAAAAAATACCTGGAAAACACTTTCCCAGATTCTGGGGATCCACAAACTGAAAAAAAACAAGAATATTGTTCTAACTAAACCTCATGGCACACCACTGCATCCCACTGATACAGCTAACAAGATAAACGACTTCTTCTCAAACATAGGATCTAATCTCGCCAGTAAAATTCCATGTACCAATGCCCGTGCCGGGGACTACCTAGATGGGAATTTCCCAAATTCCTTCTATCTTGTACCAACTGAGCCCACGGAAGTCACTGCGATCATAAAGTCACTTAAAAATAACTCTGGAAATCTGTCTCACGTCCCACAATTATTGTACAAGTGAGCGGCCCATGTCCTTTCGCATGCTATTACATTACTTTTTAACAAGTCACTAGAAACTAGTACTTTCCCGACACTACTCAAGACAGCAAGGGTTACACCAACACATAAAGGTGGTGACCCTAAAGACGTAAACAACTACAGGCCAATATCAAACTTACCATTGCTATCAAAAATCTTTGAGAAACTCGTGCACAGGAGACTATATTCATTTATAACGTCACAAAACATACTCAACCCCTGCCAATTTGGATTCAGGAAAAATAAAAGCACTAATGATGCAATTATAAAAATGCTAGACCTGCTTTACACAGCATTGGAAAATAAGGAATATCCGCTAGGAATTTTTATTGGCCTAAGAAAAGCGTTTGACACAGTAGACCACGGCATCCTACTCCACAAACTTGACCACTATGGTATACGAGGCCATGCGCTTGCATATTTTAAATCCTACCTTTCTAATAGGTATCAGTATGTCACCATTAAAGACACAGCCTCATCAATACGGCCACTTGATACTGGAGTTCAGCAAGGAAGTGTCCTTGGACCCCTGCTCTTCCTCATTTACATCAATGATCTTCCAAACATATCCCAACACCTGAAACCCATTCTCTTTGCTGACGACACGACTTACGTCATCTCCCACCCTAATCTTGCCACCCTCAACACCATTGTTAACGAGGAGCTGCTCAAAATATCGACTTGGATGACAGCCAATAAACTTACACTTAACACTGGAAAACCTATTACAGTGGACCCCCGGTTAACGATATTTTTTCTCTCCAGAAGTATGTTCAGGTGCCAGTACTGACCGAATTTGTTCCCATAAGGAATATTGTGAAGTAGATTAGTCCATTTCAGACCCCCAAACATACACGTACAAACGCACTTACATAAATACACTTACATAATTAGTCGCATTCGGAGGTGATCGTTATGCGGGGGTCCACTGTATATTATGTTTGGTAGCAGAGCAGGTGGTGCGACACTTAACATTAAGATCGACAACACTCTAATTGCCAAACATAATGAGGGCAAATTCCTTGGCCTATACCTCGACAACAACCTAAATTTCAGCACCCATATCCAACACATAACAAAAAAATTATCCAAAACAATGAGGATCCTCTCCAAGATACGATACTACGTGCCGCAAACTGCCCTTCTCACACTATACCATTCACTTATATATCCATACCTCACCTATGCTATCTGTGCTTGGGGTTCAACTGCAGCAACACACCTAAAGCCAATAATAACCCAACAAAAAGCTGCAGTAAGAATAATCACTAAATCCCATCCCTGACAACACCCCCCCCCCACTCTTCATAGATCTAAACTTACTCCCTGTTCAGAACATCCACACTTACTACTGTGCAATCTATATCTACAGGACCTTAAATTCCAATATTAACCTTGACCTAAAATGCTTTCTTGATAGTTGTGACAGGATCCACAGGCATAACACCAGACACAAACATCTCTATGACATTCCCCGTGTTCGAATAAACCTTTACAAAAATTCAATGTATTTCAAAGGACCTAAAATCTGGAACACCCTACCTGAAAACTCTAGAACTGCAGACACATTCATCACTTTCAAAACTACAGTTAGAAAACATCTTATCTCCCTGATCCACCCCGACAACTAACTACATGATAACCATCTGGTGGTTCACAATTACACTCACTCACTCACCCACTAACTATAAACCCAGAAATACTAATCTTAATCTTAAAATAATAAATCCTAACTAGTCATAAGTTTGCTTATGATACTCCAAGATAGACACTTTGTATTGTGCCAAAACAAAAGCATTCACATTGCTAAACTCACAAATTATGATTTAGTCACTTAGCCTTAATACCATAATCTGTAAGGATTTATTGTTAAGAATTAATCTAAGTCTGCTCGAAATGCCTAGCCAGGCTAGGTGTCCTAGTGGCCCCCCTCTGTAATTAGTATTTTATAACATGTAAACCACACAATACCCAAAACCTGTAAACCCCACATTGTAACCCTTATAGAGAATAAACTGAATTGAATTGAATTGAATTGGCATTATGGGCCAACTTAACATTATTGGCTTACATTCTACTTAATACTAAGGAGTAGTATATCATAGTTGTACAGTAGGAAAGTAATTATTTCATAGTTGTACAGTAGAGTATTACAGTGGACCCCCGCATACCGTTGGCATCACATAACGATTAATCCGCATACCGCTTGCTTTAATCGCAAAAATTTTGCCTCGCATACCGCTTAAAAACCCGCTCACCGCTGTTCGTCCGAGACGCGTCCAATGTGCGCCTTAGCCAGCCTCACATGTTCCGCCGGTGGCATTGTTTACCAGCCAGCCTCCGCGGTAGCATCCAAGCATACAATCGTAACATTTCGTATTATTACAGTGTTTTTGGTGATTTTATCTGGAAAATAAGTGACCATGGGACCCAAGAAAGCTTCTAGTGCCAACCCTACAGCAATAAGGGTGAGAATTACTATAGAGATGAAGAAAAAGATCATTGATAAGTATGAAAGTGGAGTGCGTGTCTCCGAGCTGGCCAGGTTGTATAATGAACCCCAATCAACCATCGCTACTATTGGTGGTACAGCTGCTGCACTATCAGCTGCTGCTGCTGCTGTAGCATCGTCTGCTGCTGCTGTAGCATCGTCTGCTGCTGCTGTAGCATCGTCTGCTGCTGCTGTAGCACTGTCAGCTGCTGCTGCTGCTGTAGCATCGTCTGCTGCTGCTGCTGCTGTAGCATCGTCTGCTGCTGCTGCTGCTGTAGCATCGTCTGCTGCTGCTGCTGCTGTAGCATCGTCTGCTGCTGCTGTAGCACTGTTGTTGGTGTGGCTTATTGAGAATATACCAAGAAACAATTAACCCCAGAGGATTTGCCACCCAGGATAACCCAAAAAAGTCAGTGTCATCGAAGACTGTCTAACTTATTTCCATTGGGGTCCTTAATCTTGTCTCCCAGGATGCAACCCACACCAGTCGACTAACACCCAGGTGAACAGGGAAAAATGCCTGGAACTAGTGCTCATATTGGTGAATTTAAAGCCAGCAAAGGTTGGTTTGAGAGATTTAAGAATCGTAGTGACATACACAGTGTGATAAGGCCTGTTCTGGAAGAAAATGCCAAACAGGACCTACAGTACTCAGGAGGAAAAGGCACTCCCAGGACACAGTGTCTCATCAGTCATTGCTGCATCTTCAATAAAGATAAGTGTCATTTATTCTTCATTTAGTAGACTAGTACATGCACAATACATACTGTGCATGTACTACTCTACTATTGTGCATGTATCCTTCTCTTTGTGTGTAGGAAAATGTATATTTCACGTGGTAAAATTTTTTTTTTCATACTTTTGGGTGTCTTGCACGGATTAATTTGATTTCCATTATTTCTTATGGGGAAAATTCATTCGCATACCGATTATTTCGCATACCAATGAGCCCTCTTGCACGGATTAAAATCGGTATGCGGGGGTCCACTGTAATTATAAATGAATCAAAATTTGTATTATACAAAGATATACGTATTTATATTCTAAAATGCTTTTGTGAAAAACAATGATTCAATTATATTCCTGTCAGCAATGGATAAAAGGTTCAATGTGATTGTTTCAGTTATGATGTGGGAGTACATAGGTGAGTAAATGTATACTATGTACATAGCATTTAGTCTAGGGTGATTAAGTGGCTTTTGAGAAGAGTCTTAAATTGATTTTCAGACTGGGTTACTTTAATATCTTCTGGTAATGAATTCCATATTTTGGGGCCTTTTATGTGCATAGACTTTTTACACAGTGCGATATGGACGCGAGGTATATCAAAAAGAGATCTGTGTCTTGTGTTGTGGTCATGTGTCCTGTTTAGGTTGGTGAGGAAAGTTTGAGTGGGAGGTTTATATTTGCATGTATTGTTCTGTGTATGTAGTAGGCACATGAATAAGTATGGATGTTCTTAATGGTAAGCAGATTCAGACTTTTGAAAATTGGTCGAGTATGCTGGCAGGATTGGGAATTTGTTATCATTCTTACTGCTGCCTTTTGCTGGGTTATTAGGGGTTTTAGGTGATTGGATGTTGTTGATCCCAATGCACAAATTCCATATGTAAGATAAGGGTATATGAGTGAATGGTACAGTGTCAGGAGAGCTGATTGTGGAAAGTAGTACCTTATCTTTGATAGTATGCCTACAGTCTTGGAGATTTTCTTGGTGATTTGTTGTATGTGTGTCCAGAACTTAAGGCTACCTTGGAATTTTCCCTCTGTGAGTCTTGTGACTGATGATCCATTTAGCATAATGTTAATTGGATCATTTGCAGCTTTGTTTCCAGGCAAATATTTTCTGTAATTCAACATTGACTGTGTTTGCTAGTATGACTGTGTTTGGGTGGGAAAATACATATGTAGTGTCATCTGCAAATAATATGGGTTTGAGTAGCTGTGATGCATTCGGTAGATCATTGATGTAGATGAGAAAGAGGAGTGGTCCAAGGACGCTTCCTTGTGGGACTCCTACTGTGATTGGTTGGGTGGAGGAGTTTGCATCATTTGCATTAATTATTATTTTACTACATGTAAACCACACAATAGCCAAATTCTGTAAACTCAGCATTGTAATCCTTATAGAGAATAAACTTTGAATTTGAATTTGTCCTTCATAGGCTTGTGTCCTGGGAGTGCTTTTTTCTCCTGTGTAATATAGATCCTGTTTGGCATTTTCTTCCAAAACAGGCCTGTTTTGTCACAATTAAACACATGTTGGGGTTTCGGTCCTTGAGCCTCTATGTACCCCTGGAATTCCTGCACATGTTTTTCAGCCGCTTTTTTGTCCGAACTGGCAGCCTCACCATGCCTTATCACACTGTGTATGCCACTACGATTCTTAAATCTCTCAAACTAACCTTTGCTGGCCTTAAATTCACTCACATCACCACTAGTTGCAGGCATTTTTTTAATTAAATCATCATGCAACTGCCTTGCATTTTCACATATGATCGCTTGAGAGATGCTATCCCCTGCTATCTGTTTTTCATATATCCACACCAATAACAGTCTCTCAACATCTTCGAGTACTTGCGATCTGTATTTCGAAAAGATACTTGCACCTTTTGCAACAACAGGGTGGTGGAAGATACATAGCAGGCCGGCGAATGTTCATTGGCCTGATACATATCCAACAACATTGGAGAGTTACTTTCGAGTCGTTTTTCTATCGCTTACTCGCTTAACTTACTTGCTATACTGTTAATTCTACACTTTATTGCTGGCTGGCACTATAGCCTTTATCGATACCTGCTGCTTTAGTATCATACATATCGTAGAATCAGTGAATCACTGCAGAAGGCACATTCTCCCTTCTCTCTTCCTCCTCCACTTTGGTACTTTGCTATGAGTTTTTTCTTGAATTCTATTGTGCTTCTTCCCTTCTTTACCACAGGGTTGGCACTAGAAGCTTTCTTTGGGCCCATGGTGGCTTATTTAGCAGTTACAAGCACTAAAAACAATGGAATAATACAAAATACACCTACCATCCGACTTATGACCTGCTCGACTTACGACCACTCGACTTACGACCATGTTTTTTATGCCAAATTTCTGGGAAATAATCAACTATTTGTGTTGTACACAGTGTTTATCCTAAACCTTACAGTATAAAATACAATACTAACAACATAAAAAGTAAAGTAAAACATGAAATACCAAAATAAAACAATAAAAAAAAAAGTCATTACCAAAATGTTTTGTTGATATTCAGTAGTAAAGTTCGACTTACGACCATTTCGACTTATGACCGGTTTCTCGGAACCGAACTCAGTCGTAAGTCGGATGGTAGGTGTATATAGCATGTACAGGAGGAATCGCATTCCCTGGCTTGTAAACAACGGCACACTGGCTTTACGTGGGCTCAGGCCATGCGGACACATTCGGAACAAATGCCCTTAACCGAGTTGTTGGGCGTTAGCCTAGCCAACATTATGATGCAAAAACATGCCGCTATCCAATTTTGGTGTTAGCTGATTCCACTGTTGCCTGACGGTCCACTGTATATTTTTGCACAACTGTAAAATAACACATCTTTCAAATAATGTACAGAGTTCTGCCTTATTCAGCACGTATCAAGTGGAAAAATATACTTGAGTTATAGCAATGTACTTGTTTATATTACCTGTAATTAAAGTTACATCATACCTTACATAAAACAGGATCAACTGGTTTTGAGGAGTCCATCGAGTCATCATCTTCATCCTCAGAATCACCTTCCGTTACATCACTGATTAGATAAGAGGTAGTTCCCCCTAATAGGTCACTAATTGCTTGAAGGTAGTTGCACAAGGTATTTGCATCATTAAATTCTGAAATGAAATGAAAAGGAAAAAATACATGATACTCACTTTAAAACTACTGAATCAGTTATGTAAGTGTGCTTCCCTACCACATTTGAATTCCTAATGACACAGGTTTATGAAAAGTCTACAAAATAAAATTATTTTTCTGCATAGGATCCCTAAAGGGCCCACCTAGAATAAGTCATACCTTAAAAAAATGAAGTCACAATACTGTGGTTGGAACAATGCACAGATAACTCTCACTTAGAAGACTGAAGCATATGATGGCACTCCAATCCAACTTGGACCACTAGTAAGTCACACAGTGGGCCATTAACAGTGTAAATTGTCAATGGTCAAAGCCAGACCAAAATATTGTCATAAGTTTGTCTCCTACATAAGAACATAAGAAAGAAGGAACACTGCAACAGGCCTACTGACCCATGCAGAGCAGGCCCATGTCTCCCTCCCCCTCGGATTAACCCAATCCCCCCCCCCCGGATTAGCCCAATGACCCACCCAGTCTGGTTACCTCCACTCAAGGAAGGAGCACGGCATCAGACCCAGCAGCACAAGCTAGTCAGGTCCAACTCACACCCACCCACACCCACTCATGTATTTATCTAACCTATTTTTAAAACTATGCAACGTTTTAGCCTCAATAACTGTACTCGAGAGTTTGTTCCACTCATCCAAAACTCTATTACCAAACCAGTACTTTCCTATATCCTTCCTGAATCTGAATTTTTCCAACTTGAAACCACTGCTGGGAGTCCTGTCTTGGCTGGAAATTTTCAGCACGCTATTTACATCCCCTTTATTTATTCCTGTTTTCCATTTATACACCTCGATCATATCCCTCCTAATTCTATGCCTTTTGAGAGAGTGCAGACTCAGGGCCCTCAGTCTATCCTCACAGGGAAGATTTCTGATACATGGGATCATCTTTGTCATCCTCCTTTGTACTTTTTCCAGAGCATTTATATCCATTCTGTAATACAGTGACCAGAACTGAGCAGCATAGTCTAAATGAGGCCTAACCAAGGATATATAGAGTTGAAGAACAACCTAAGGACTTCTATTATTTATACTTCTAGATATGAAGCCAAGAATTCTGTTAGCTTTATTGTGAACACTAATGCACTCTTGTCTTGGTTTTAGATTACTGCTAACCAGAACTCCTAAATCCTTTTCGCAATCAGTAGTATTAAGATCTACATTATTTAGTTTATATGTGGCATGGTTATTTACCTGTCCAACATTTAGAACTTTGCATTTGTCAATATTAAACTGCATCTGCCACTTCTCTGACTATTGCATCAGTCTATTCAAATCATCCTGGAGTGCTCTAGTGTCTTCATTAGAATAAATTGGACGGCCTATTTTGGTGTCATCAGCAAATTTGTTTATGTCGCTATTTATTCCCTCATCTATGTTGTTTATGTAAATTGTGAACAACAACAGGCCCAACACTGACTCCTTACGAACACAGCTTGTGACGTGCCCCCATTCTGATTTCTCCCCATTTATGCAAACTCGCTGCTGCCTATTTGTCAGCCGTGTCTCTACTCAGGAAAAAAATTCTCCTCCTATTCCGTGTGCCTTAAGTTTCCTCAATAGCCTCTGATGTGTAACTCTATCGAAAGCCTTACTGAAGTCCATATGCAGGTTATCTGCGCATCATACCTTCTTCACATCAATAAGCACCTGTATAAACCCAATTTACTAACTTTTTTCACTAAGGTATTTGAAGAGGTACATAGATCATGGTAGTGAATATGATATCGTGTATATGGACTTATATAAGGCTTCTGATAGATTTCCACATCAGAGATTGTTGAAGAAAGTAAGGAACACGGAATAGGAGAATTTTTTTTTTCCCAAACAGAGGCATGGTTGACAGATAGGCAACAGAGAGTTTGCATAAATGGGGAGAAATCAGAGTGGGGATGCATCACAAGCAGTGTTCCACAGGGGTCACTGTTGGGCCCTTTGTTAATCACAGTATACAGTGGAACCTCTAGTCACGAACACTTCCGAACACGAACAAATCAGTTCACGACCAAAAAATTTGCCAAATTTTTGCATCTGGTCACGAACACACAATCGGGTGCCGAACAAACACAGCCGTGCCAATTTTCACATGCCATGCCATTTTCTCGCAATGGCCATTTTTTCGAACGTGCCAATTTTTCAGAGTTCCTGTTGTTTGTGTACACCTAACAAAGACCCTTGCCTTGTAGTCAGTCTCAGTCAGACATGTATTCATTCATTGTAAATTTCTTGTGTTGTATTTCATGTGTTTTTTAATTAATTTTGTTTTCTTGGCTCTTTATGGTATGTTTTTTCTCTTTTTTATTTAGGTTTTTTCTCTATTAAACTGTGCTTTATTTTGTATAATTAAGGATTTTTCAAACTCTGATTATTTTTTCTGTGCTTAACCCCTTAACCCTTTGACTGTCGTGACCCCAAATCCTGAAGTGCCTCTGTGTCGCAAAATATTAAAAAAAAAAAAAAAATTATTTTTGCTTTGAAATGATAGAAAATCTTTTCCTGATGGTAATGACATCAAAAGTAAGAAATCTGATGGAAAACTTACAGAATTATCCTCTCACAAAGTTAGCAACCTCGTGATATACAGTGGTACCTCGGGATATGAACTTAATTCGTTCCAGAAGGCTGTTCGAGTGCCAATACCAAACGAATTTGTTAAGAACATAAGAACATAAGAAAGGAGGAACACTGCAGGAGGCCTGTTGGCCCATACTAGGCAGGTCCTTTACAATTCATCCCACTAACAAACATTTGACCAACCCAATTTTCAATGCTACCCAAGAAATAAGCTCTAATGTGCAAGTCCCACTCAAATCCAACCCCTCCCACTCATGTACTTATCCAACCTAAATTTGAAACTACCCAAAGTCCTAGCCTCAATAACCCAACTAGGTAGACTGTTCCACTCATCAACTACCCTATTTCCAAACCAATACTTTCCTATGTCCTTTCTAAATCTAAACTTATCTAATTTAAATCCATTACTGCGGGTTCTCTCTTGGAGAGATATCCTCAAGACCTTGTTAATATCCCCTTTATTAATACCTATCTTCCACCTATACACTTCGATCAGGTCTCCCCTCATTCTTCGTCTAACAAGTGAATGTAACTTAAGAGTCTTCAATCTTTCTTCATAAGGAAGATTTCTAATGCTATGTATTAATTTAGTCATCCTACGCTGAATGTTTTCTAACGAATTTATGTCCATTCTGTAATATGGAGACCAGAATTGAGCTGCATAATCTAGGTGAGGCCTTACCAATGATGTATAAAGCTGCAATATGACCTCTGGACTTCTGTTGCTTACACTTCTTGATATAAATCCCAGTAATCTATTTGCCTTATTACGTACGCTTAGGCATTGCTGTCTTGGTTTAAGGTTGCTGCTTACCATAACCCCCAAGTCCTTTTCGCAATCTGTATGGCTAACTTCTACATTATTTAACTTATAAGTGCTAGGGTTATGGACACTCCCGAGCTTCAGAACCTTGCATTTATCTACATTGAACTGCATCTGCCACTTTTCTGACGAAGAGTAGAGTTTGTCTAAATCCTCCTGAAGTTCCCTAACATCTACGTTTGAATCAATTTTCCTACCTATCTTCGTGTCATTGGCGAATTTGCTCATATCACTAGTAATTCCTTCATCAAGATCATTGATATATATTATAAACAACAACGGGCCCAAGACTGATCCCTGTGGAACGCCACTTGTTACTGATCCCCACTCAGATTTAACCCCATTTATGGACACTCTCTGCTTCCTGTCTGTGAGCCATGATTCGATCCACGAGAGCACCCTTCCACCAATGCCATGAGCTGCAACTTTCTTCAACAGTCTTTGGTGCGGAACTCTATCAAATGCCTTACTAAAATCTAAGTAAATAATATCAAATTCTTTATCGTGGTCAACAGCCTCAAAAGCTTTACTGAAGAAAGTTAACAAATTAGTTAGGCAAGACCAGCCTCTTGTGAATCCATGATGAGTATCATTAATCAAGCTATGCTTATCGAGATGGCTTCTTATAATCTGAGCTATAATTGACTCTAGTAATTTGCCTACAATTGAGGTCAGGCTTATTGGGCGATAATTTGATGGTAACGACTTGTCCCCTGTTTTAAAAATAGGAATTACATTAGCCATCTTCCACATATCAGACACTACACCTGTTTGAAGAGATAAATTAAAAATATTAGTTAATAGTTCACAGACTTCCATTTTGCATTCCTTAAGAACCCTTGAAAAAACCTCATCAGGACCCGGAGACTTATTTTGCTTCAATCGATCTATCTGCTTCACAACCATTTCACTAGTGACTGTGATGTTACATAATTTATCTTCTTCTGGCCCACTATAAAAATTAATTACTGGAATATTATTAGTGTCTTCCTGTGTAAAAACCGAGAGAAAATAATTATTTAAAATCGAGCACATTTCATTCTCTTTGTCAGTAAGATGCCCATAGTTATTTTTAAGGGGACCTATCTTATCTCTGACTTTTGTTCTATATACCTGGAAAAAACTTTTTGGGTTAGTTTTAGAATCCCTAGCAACTTTAATTTCATAGTCCCTTTTAGCTTTTCTTATCCCCTTTTTAATTTCCCTCTTAACCCTTTCAGGGTCCGTCCCGTAGATCTACGGCTTTACGGTGAGTGTCCAAACCGTAGATCTACGCCATGAGCTCAGCTCATTCTGATAAACTGTGAGTGGTACATTTGGGCCTAGATATGAGAGAATACATCTATGTGGTATGTGTGCACCACATAAAACAGATCCTGCAGCACACTGTGTATAATGAGAGAAAAAAACTGAAATCATGATTTTTCGATTAAATCAGCAACTTTGCAGTGTTTTTTCGTATGTTTTTTATAGTTGTATATGCGATTTCTTGGTCTCATTTGATAGAATGGAAGACATATTACAGAAATAGAGATGATTTTGATTGGTTTTAGCACTGGAAATGGCTTGAAACTGAGCTCAAAGTAGCGGAAATGTTAAATTTTTGCCGATATTCAAGAGTAAACAAACGACCTCACACGTCTAATACACGTCAGCTGGTGGGTCTAATATACATTCACAAATATGGTGATGATATTTATACAATTATTACAGTATTGCATAACAGTAAATCTTCTATTTTTTGGTGTGAATAAAAATTCATTATGTGAATAAAAAATCAAAATGAAATTTATTTGTAAAGCCTCAAAACATAACTAATGAACAGAGGAAATGTTAGTTTAGTGCCAGGAATGCCTACATTGTTTATTCTGGACCCTATTTTGAAATTGGAATATTTTGAACTTTGTGTTAAATTGGCCAAATTAACAATTTCCGATCACTTTATTTTGTAGTTGAAACAGTTGATTTGGCGATTTCTTGTGCTCAATCGATAGAATAGAAGTAATACCAGTGAAATAGCTAAGAATTTGGTTGATTGGAATAATGTAATTGGCCTAAAATGGGAGTCAAAGTCGGCAAAATCGCCGATTCGTAAATATCGCTGACACATCAAAATTTGCGAGAGCATAATTTCGTCAATTTTCCACCAAATTTCGTAATTTTTGTTTTATTACCTTCACAAAAAGATTCTCTATGATTTCATAAGAAAAAAATAACAAATTTTTTTTTTTAAATTCTTGGACACTGGTGCATGACTCCAGATTTGGGCCTTGGACCCTGAAAGGGTTAATGTCAATATACTGATTCATAAGATGACTCTCGCCTCTTTTGATATGCCTATAAATTCCTTTCTTATGCCCTAGTAGATATTTCAGCCTATTATTCATCCATTTTGGGTCATTTCTATTTGATCTAATTTCTTTGTAAGGGATAAACGTTCTCTGAGCAGCATGTATTGTGTTCAGAAAACTGTCATATTGATAGCTCTCTTCGTTACCCCAGTCAACAGATGATAAGTGTTCTCTAAGGCCATCGTAATCTGCTAAGCGAAAATCTGGGACTGTTACTGAGTTATCCCTACTATAATACTTCCATTCAATGCTAAATGTAATTGATTTGTGGTCGCTAGCACCCAGTTCCTCTGAAACTTCTAAATTATTAACAAGGGATTCATTGTTTGCCATAACTAAGTCAAGCAGGTTATTTCCCCTTGTAGGTTCTGTCACAAACTGCTTCAAAAAACAATCCTGAACTACTTCTAAGAAGTCGTATGATTCTAAATTCCCAGTCAAGAAATTCCAATCAATATGACTAAAGTTAAAGTCTTCTAGAATTACTACATTATCGTGCCTTGTGGCCCTAACAATTTCCTCCCATAGTAGTCTCCCTTGGTCCCTATCTAAATTTGGGGGACGGTATATCACACCTAAAATTAATTTTTCATGCCCCTCTGAAAATTCTATCCAAACAGACTCTGTATGTGTTACTTCAGACTTAATACCCGTTTTTATGCAACAGTTCAAGCGATCTCGGACATACAATGCCACCCCAACCCCCTTTCCGACACTTCTATCTACGTACTTGGAACAATTTAAAACCCTGGATGTGACATTCTGCAGGCATGTCCTGACTTTTTGAATTAAACCACGTCTCAGTAATGGCAAATACATCTATGTTACCTGCACTAGCAACTAGTCTCAACTCGTCCATCTTATTCCTAACACTGCGACTATTTGTGTAATAAATATTTAAAGACCCTCCTCTCTCTTTACCCTTCCTGCTCATTTCTGTTTTTCCACTAAACCTATTACTGTCCTTGTCAATTAGTGCCACTGGCTTTCCAATATCCACCTCATTTTGCCTATTACTAGTTCTCCTAGTACTCACATTACTACCCTGCGACTTCACAGTTTTCCCGCAAAAACCCATACCACTAACTATTCCTAGTTTAAAGACCTAACAGCTCCCTCCACTGCGTTGGCCAGTGCTCCCACCCCACACCTAGATAAGTGAACCCCATCCCTGGCATACATGTCATTTCTGCCATAGAAGAGGTCCCAGTTGTCAATGAATGTTACTGCATTTTCCTTACAGTATTTGTCCAGCCAGCAATTGACACCAATTGCTCTGGACAACCATTCATTTCCAACTCCTCTCCTTGGCAAAATGCCACATATGACAGGTTTCCCACCCTTCCTCCTAATTATCTCTATTGCTGACCTATACCTGCTAATCAGGTCCTCACTCCTACGTCTGCCAACATCGTTGCCTCCAGCACTGAGACAGATAATAGGATTGCTCCCATTACCTCTCATGATGTCATCCAGACGGCTAACAATATCCTTCATCCCAGCCCCAGGAAAACACACTCTCTGCCTCCTACTCCTATCCTTCAAGCAGAATGCCCTATCCATGTACCTAATCTGGCTATCCCCAACAACAACGTTTTTACCTTCCTTGGCGTCGTCCGTCGTGATGCTCCGAGTAGTCGACTCACATTCGCCAGGTAGCATTACACCACTTGTAGAATTCGTCAAGACGTTCTCGATGGTCTTCGTTGGGGTTTCTAGGGATGTCTCACTCACGTCTACCAATGCTTCTTTGGTGCTCATTGTGGCATTCCCAGTAGAACACTCACATTCGTCAGGTAGCACCGAGAATGGGTTGGAAGTTTCCACGGTAGTCTTTTGGTTTCTCGTTGTTTCTGCCTCTCCAACCGTTTTCTTGATCTTCAGCTTGGTTCCATGTTGCCCGGCCACTGACCAAGCTCCCCTCTTAACCTGGGGACTCACAACAGGAGGATTACTATGAATCCTCTTGTTCTCCTCCGTTAATCGCCGTATCTCCATCTTAGCAACTCTGAGCTCTTCTCTCAGCTGCTGGTAAAGTTGCTCAAGAGAGGGCATCCTGGTTCAGATTCACAGAGAGCACACAAACAGGTCTTCACAGAGCTAAGTACACGTCACCACTAAGCTAAGTACACGTCACCACTGAGCTAAGTACACGTCACCACTGAGCTAAGTACACGTCACCACTGAGCTAAGTACACGTCACCTCACGTCCATGAGGAATAATGTAAATTACATTAATCCGTTTCAGACCCCAAATATACGCTTACAAAAGCACTTACATAAATACACTTACATAACTGTTCGAGCTTTGAGCTGTTCATATCCCGAGGTACCACTGTATATGCATCGAAGATTTCACCCACTTTGAGCCCTATTTTCAGCCAATTCCATTGTTCCACTTGACCAAGCTCATAGCTATTCCTCTAGGACTCCATTTTTTCTACTGATTGAGTACAAGAAACCATCTGTTTACCAATTTCAACTACCCAATAAAGTGGTCAGAAATTGGCAATCTGGCCAATTTCACACAAATTTCAAAAGATGCCAGTTTCAAAATAGGGTCCAGAATAAACAAGACAGACATTCCTGGCACTAAAATAATATTTTCTCTGTTCATTAGCCATGTCTCCACGCCCCTCTTATATTACTCTTTTGCTTTCTATTCTGAATTTATATTCTCACAAAAAATAGAGGATTTACTGTTATGCAGACCACTGCATTATTGTAAAAATGTTATAAATAATATCAGCGCACTTGTGAAAGAACATTAGACTCACCAGTTGATGTGTATTGGACGTGTGGCGTGATTTGGTTACTCTTGAACATAGGCAAAAATCGAACATTTCTGCTACTTTGAGCTCAATTTCAAGGTACTTTTCATTGCGAAACCAATCAAAATCATCTCGATTTCTGTAATATATCTTCCATTCTATCAAACAAGACCAAGAAAACAAGAATACAAACATAAATACCATACGAAAAAACACTGAAAAGTTGCTGTTTTAAACGAAAAACACAGTCGGAGTTTTTTTTCTCATTATGCACTGCATGCTGCAGGATTTTTTTTATACTGTGCACACTGACCATGCAGACCCATTCTTTCATATGTAGGCCTACTAGCTTTCTTCCGCTCAATTTGAAGGTGCTAGAATTTTGGCATATAAGTACGGCACCGACCTTGGCTCTCAAGCCGTACATGTACAGCACTGACCCTGAAAGGGTTAATATACCTTATTGCATACTATGTAACTGAACTGATTAATTAGATTTATAATAATGAGGTAGTACAAAACATTAAACAATACAATTAGTAAATTTAGTTACGGGAATGTTTAGGTCTTGGCATAATACACTGTGGGAGAGTATCTTAGGCAAACTTAGGGCTAACTTAAGATTTATTAGGCAATAGCTATAAAGAAGAGCCGCGCTTTACGGCATTTTGCTATACGGTGTTCTGCTAATGTGGCAATTTCAAATTATGACCAAAACTTGCTATACGGCAAGCAGTTTTTCTAATATGGAGCGCCCCACCTGCTTTGTTTACATTCTCCGTGAGCATATCTCTCTATTATGTCTGGAAACTTTCCAAAATTTCAAGTGTTTTAAAGTTATTGCATATTTTATACATAGTACTATGGTAATTATACTTATGTGTACCTGTACCTAAATATATTTACACACTGTGCTGGTGCACAGGTACACATTAAAATCACTAAGAGTCTCACTACTCTTGACACTATATTAACCCTTTGACTGTTTTGGTCACATATATACGTCTTACGAGCCAGTGTTTCGGACGTATATATACTCAATAATTCTAGTGGCTTCAAATCAAGCAGGAAAAAGCTGGTAGGCCCACATGTGAGAGAATGGGTCTGTGTGGTCAGTGTGCACCACATAAAAAATCCTGCAGCACGCAGTGCATAACGAGAAAAAAAAACTGACCTTTTTTTTCTGGATTAAAACACCAAATTTATGGTGTATTTTTGATTAGTATATACAGTGGACCCCCGCATAAAGATATTAATCCATTCATGAGAGCTCATTGTTATGCGAAATTATCGTTATGCGAATGAATTTTCCCCATAAGAAATAATGGAAATCAAATTAATCCGTGCAAGACACCCAAAAGTATGAAAAAAATTTTTTTACCACATGAAATATACATTTTCCTACACACAAAGAGAAGGATACATGCACAGTAGTAGAGTAGTACATGCACAGTATATATTGTGCATGTACTTCTCTACTAAATTAAGAATAAATGACACTTACCTTTATTGAGGATGCAGCAATGACTGATGAGACACTGTGTCCTGGGAGTGCCTTTTCCTCCTGAGTACTGTAGGTCCTGTTTGGCATTTTCTTCCAGAACAGGCCTTATCACACTGTGTATGTCACTACGATTCTTAAATCTCTCAAACCAACCTTTGCTGGCTTTAAATTCACCAATATGAGCACTAGTTCCAGGCATTTTTCCCTGTTCACCTGGGTGTTAGTCGACTGGTGTGGGTTGCATCCTGGGAGACAAGATTAAGGACCCCAATGGAAATATGTACGATTCTAAAGCAGCAGGTATCGATAAAGCCTATAGCGCCAGCCAGCGATAAAGTGTAGCATTAACGGTGTAGCAAGTAAGTTAAGCGACTAAGCATCAGAAAAATGACACGAAAGTAACACTCCAATGTTGTTGGAGGTGCATAGGGCCACTGAACATATGCTGCCAGCATCTCCTCCATCAAACTAATTAAACTAACACCTCCTCCAAGCTAAGTGCAAATATTTCTTATTTATAAATTATGTACATTGTTTCAGTGTGAATAGTGGTGGTGGCTTCTGCTCCCGACTCCACTACCACTAATACGTACGGCTTCTCTCAGTGGCTCTTATAAACCCAACACCACCAACACTTACTCCTCACTTATGTTATGACATATTTTATTCATTCTAGATTATATATCATGTTTCTATGTTATTAATATTGTTTATTATGTCATATTAGATGAATTGTGACAGATAAATAAGCCATAGAGATGATATTAGCATCATGTTGAAGCAGAATAAGCTCGTTTCCCCTCTCACCTCCTACCTGTCTGCCATACACCAACAAGAGTCTTCAATAAAGGTAAGTGTAATGTTAAATGTTCATTTATCCATTTTATTAGTGCCATTGTTTTCTATATGTAAATCTATATTCATTCTTTAAAAAAAAATTTTTTTTTGTTAATACTTTTGGGTGTCTGAAACGGATTAATTGAATTTCCATTATTTCTTATGGGGAAAATGGTTTGCAAGTCATGAATTTCACCATTCAGCAGACTCTCTCTGGAATAGATTAATCACGAAACTCAGGGGTCCACTGTATATGTACATAAATGAGTGTCTTACAAGAAAATGTCAGAACCTCCTGTACAGATTATTATAATCAAAAATAAGCACTAAGCCCCAAGGGCTATACAGCGCTGCAGGGCAGGGAAGGAAGCAAGGGCATCGGGTGGCAAAAGGGAGAGGGATGATTAGTAGGGTATGGAGAACAGCGGGGCAGTGGATAGTGCAGGGGTAGAGGGCAGCAAGAGACTGAGGTAGAAAGGACTGAGGGGAGTGCTAAAGTTATCATCATCAGAGTTTGTGGAGTAAAACAGTTGTTGTCAAAAAGTCAATGAGAGAGTCCAGATAAAAGGAGGGTCCATCAGCAAGAAGGGAAGGTAAAGAGAGAGCAGCAGAGTGGAGAGGATGTTGGAGGCAAATTCTGCAGGCTCGCTGACAGAGTGGGCAGTCTAACAGAATGTGGCTCACTGATACTGGAACCTGACAATTCTCACAGAGAGGAACAGGGCGCCTCTCCATGAGCTACCCATGAATAAGACGAGTGTAGCCAATGCAAAGACGGGAGAGAGTAGTCTCCCAATCTTGACATTTATGGCAAGAAGACAGCCAGTAACCTATACTCGGTTTAATAGAATGAAGTTTGTTACCAAGCAGCTCAGACCAACGTTGTTACCAATGGGCGTGAAGGTGGGCAGCTATTACAGCAAAATAGTCCGTGAATGAAACACCTCTATATGAAACTGGAAGGTCATGTACTGCTGACTGCGCAGTAGTGTCTGCATGTTCATTGCCCTCTACGTCAACATGACCAGGGACCCAACAAAAAATAATATCTTTATGCTTGATAAAGATATGGCGTAACCAAAGTTGGATACGTAGAACTAAGGTAATTAATGAATATGGTGTACAGTGGTACCTCGGGATACAAACTTAATTCGTTCCAGAAGGCTGTTCGATTGCCGATACCAAATGAATTTGTTCCCACAAGGAATAATGTAAATTAGATTAAGGGGTGAGGTGTATGAAATTTTTGAATAGCCTGTAAAGCACTAAGGGAGTCTGAAACAACCACAAATGATGACAAAGGCATAGATGCAATACAGATAAGTACTGCAAGAATGGCATACAATTCAGTAGTAAAAATGCTAGCCGAGAATAGAAAATGCCCTCACACGACACTGTCCGGAAACACTGCTGCGAATCCGACGCCGTCAGAAGACTTAGAGCCATCTGTGTACACTGCGATGGCATGAGAATGAGAGCGGAAGTGGTCAAGAAAAAGAGAGCAGGAAGCTACCGCAGGCAGTCGGGCTTTCGCACAAGGGAGTGAGAAAGAACAGACTCAAACAGCTGGAACTTCCCAGAGGGGTAGGGAAAAGTTAGATGCTACATGAACATAGAAAGGTGGTAACTGAAGGGATGACAAGTGCGAATGTAGGCGAAGAGAAAAGGGATGGAGCAAACGGGCGAAGAACAAATAAAGAATGTCTACTAACATCAGTGACTATTCTATATATGAAAGGATTGCGGAGATCATGAGAGCGAATATAGTAGCGAAGGCAATGGGCATCACGGCGACTGGACAAGGATGGAATATTCGCTTCTGCATAGAGGATCTCAACAGGGGAAGAGTGAAAAGCACCAAGGCATAAACATAATCCCTAGTGATGGATGGGATTAAGGCTAGAGAGAGTAGCAGGAGAGGCTGATGAATAGATCTGGTCACCATAATCGAGTTTCGATAAAATGAGGGCTGAATGTAGGGGAAGGAGAGTTCGACGATCAGCTCCCCATGAAAGATGAGCAAGGGTTTTAAGAATGTTCAGCTGGCTGTGACAAGTTGCCTTCAGAGAGGTAATGTGAGGTTTCCAGGATAACCTATGGTCAAAGAGAAGGCCTAGAAACCTGACTGTATCACGTTCAGGGATACATGAGCCACAGAGGTACAAAGGATGATCGGAGATGATACAGCGTCTAGTGAAAGTAATTTGGCAAGTTTTAGTACTGGAAAATTTAAACCCATGCGTGGTGGCCCAATTGGAAACACAGTTGCCTGCATGCTGGAGAGAAACTGTAATGAGGTGACAGTCAGCACCTGCACAAGCAACAGCGAAGTCATCAACATAGAGTGATGACCAAATACTGGATGGAAGAAGAGAAACCAAATCATTTATAGCAAGGAGAAAAAGTGTTGTGCTCAGAACACATCCCTGGGGGACACCTTCAGCTTGGACAAAGTCCGGGAAGAGCATATTAACCCGAACATGGAAATGTCTGTCAGTTAAGAAGTTCTTGAGGAAGGATGGTAGATTGCCTTGGAGGCCTAAGGAGTGGGCTTGGGCCAAAATATTATACCTCCAAATTGTGTCATATGCCTTCTCCAGGTCAAAAAAATATGGCAATAACTGAGTGGTTATTTGCAAAGGCATTACATACATACGTATCCAAGCATAGCAAGGGGTCTATGGTAGAACGGCCCTTACGAAAGCCATATTGACTAGTGGAGAGTGTTGTGTGTCTCTAAATACCACATTAAACGTCAATTAACCAGACGTTCCATCACTTTGCAAACTGCACTGGTAAGAGCAATGGGACGATAGTGGGAGGCATCATGTCCTGTAGTACCCAGTTTGCGGAAAGGGAGAACAATGGCAGATTTCCACAGCTGGGGAAGAACTCCTTGTAACCAAATAAGATTGAAGAGTTGTAAGAGTACTGCAAGGGCTGACTGATGTAAATGTTGTAACATGTGAATATGAATGTCGTCTGGCCCAGCTGCCGATGATCGGCAAGCTGAGAGTGTCGCCTCCAGTTCCTGAAGTGTAAAAGGCACATTATGATTCTTCTTTGAGAGAAGAAAAGTCTAAGGGCGCCAACTCTATGGTAGACTTTGAAGAAAGAAATGAGGGGAATAGATGCAGTCCCTGAGAAATACGGACCAGATGATTACCAATTTCAATGGTAACGTCAAGAGGGTTTGCTATATCAACACCGGCAACCCGCAGAACAGGAGCCAGGTCAGAAGCGTTACTTCTTTCTTTTTGTTTTTAAGAAAAAAAAGAAGAAAATAAAAATAAAAAAAGAATTTAAAAAGGGGGGGGGGGAACGGGGAGGAACAGTTCCTAGGAGGAATGAAAGGGTCGGAAATCTCCCCCTGCGCCCAAGAGGACCTCAGCACTGCAAGTAGTGCAGATGCGGCATGGAACCCGTGCCATACCCTACCCTTCATGCCAGTAAACCAGCAACCCGGGACAGCAACCTCACATCTGCCGAGCTACCTCGGTGGACAAAAGAGAGGGCAGCCGGATATCCGCCACAAAGCATACCTCCTTTGGCCATCACTCCCGGAATCTGAAAGGTGGCCTCCAGAGATACACCCATCACCTGAAAGACATCCAAAGCCACTCTCTGGGAGACCGGAGAGGGATTGGGACATTCCCAGGCAATCCAGATTCCATGGCAAACTATACCACCGCAAAGAACCTCAATGGAATGGGATGGACCCCGGTACCCTTCCCTCTACCTAGGAACTAGCATACCTGTGGGAAGAATCCCAAAGGCCAAAATGCGGAAGGGAATAAGGGAGGGATGGGGAGGAGGAGGAGGACAGGAAAAAGGGAGGATAGGATAGGGACAGGGGGACTGAGGGGTAATTAGGTTCGGTCTGAGGAAGGAGACCAACAGGTCTAATTCCTCAGACCAAGAGCCTCTTCACCACGGCACGGAGCCCCCCTTGAAGAGGCCTCCTGTACAGAGTAAGAAAACTTAAATGTGAGAATAATGACAAAATTCACCAGTGCTTTGCACATGATGGACAAATTTTAGTAAGGAAAACAAATGTAGACCATGTGTACTGTATCACAAATGAAAATGAACTGTCCAGCTTCCTTCGAGATGCAAATCTTACAGAGTCTGACTAACATCAGTGACAAAATCTTTATACTACATTGGTGTATGTTATTATTCCATTATTGTGCTAGTCCCTATACTATCACTTCCCAGATAGTCACTTTGACTTTTTTTGGGTTATCCTAGGTTCTCTACACATATGCTGTTCTGTATGATAATCTACATAACTGTATTTGTGTATACAGGTCCGCCATCACAAATCCGGCAATCAGTTATTCGGTTCCTTCAGTTATTCGGCACTAATTTTGGCTAGCATAATTTCAAATTTCCAGGGTCGCCACACCAACCTGCTGGTACTGTTTGGTGGTGCTACTTGCTACATAAGTCATTCCAATTTCTTTTTATCCATTTATTGCTTTAACCTGGTTACTTTTAGCCCAAGCCATGGTTCCAATGAATAAAAGAAATGCTTCTCATTATGTAAAGCACCTACACAGTACATTATCCATTAAAGATAAGGTGGCTTTGAAGCCACTGTCGGTTGCTATGAGCTCAGTCTCGTGATGCAGGAGAATATGCTTTATTATTACGCTAATATCAACACTACAGCTTATTTGCCTATCACAATTGATCTAATATGACATAAAAACAATATAAATAACATAAAACATGTTAAATACTCCAGAATGAATAATATTTGGCATAATACTGAACAGTTCGACGGAGGTATGAAGAGGATATGCAAGGATATTCAAGGAACCTATAGTGACATGAAAACTGACAGTGACATCAACGAAATGGACTAAATATTACAATAGAGGGACCAGCATTCAAGTACCAGACCTGCTGCCAGATGTGAACCAGACATGAGACGTTTTCCACTACAATGAAATAACTGACTTCCATATCAACTGCACCAGTGTTCAACAGGAAGACAACATGGCAGAAAACCTGATCAACAAAACTCCAAGGAAATGACAGGTCTGTAGGACTTTTTTCCCCTCAGTGTCAAATGAGGGAAAGAATTGAGCATTTAAACATGGCTGACCGGTATCCAAACACCAGCTACTGCCAGACGTACAACTAGCGAAGTGAAATTCTCATCTTTACTAACGTTCATCTGTACTGATAGTAGAATCATATCTGTACCACCATCATATCACCTGTACCAGTGCTAACGAGAGGGAAACACAGGAGACATCGTCAAATCAACAGTACAAAACTCCAAGGTTATAGGACGGTTATCTCTCAGTGCCAGTCATGGGAAAGAAGTGAATAGTTAAACAGCCAAGGTTAATGTTTTAGTAGCTGACCTATATTCAGCTGACCAGTGAAGAAAACGCCAAATATATCTATAAACTCAAGGATAGTCAGGTTCTAAGTGGCGTTTACTTCCCTCAGTGTTTTAAAAACGGCTGAGTCAGCAGACCAGGTCAGGCAATCAACAACACGACACAATCCCCGATAAATGGAATTGAGGGGATTTGGAAGGAAAATACCATTGATTAAACCTTTCTGGTCTACCAGAATGGAAAGGAATTAGAAGTTAATAGGTGAAACCGGACTGTGAAGTGAGGCGGGAAGGGGAGTGTGTAATAAGGGGTTAACTGAAAGGGGTTTGTGAAGTTAAGGGAAAAGTGAGCAGTGAAGAGGGTTTTGAAGAAGAAAATTTACTAGTAATTCAGTGGTGATTGCTAAAGCAGATACTAGGGTGTACTAGGTGACTGGAAAAGAGAAATAAATATTATTGTATATGAGTAAAAGAGCAAAAAATGAAAATGGCAGGCATTAGGGGGGTAGAGGCTGCCATAATTATATTTATCTTTCTCCTGCAATTCCATGAAGATAGAAATCAGTCATGGGGGCTGGAAAAGGTGAATGGAGTAACAGCGCCCTGGACAGTAAAAGATCAACAGTTGCCATCCTACAAGAAAAGTAAATGTCACTATTGCTGCAAGGTATGGCAACACCACATACCCAAACAAAAACAGTGGCACACAGCTCTTATTGTAGCGCTCTTAAGTGGTGATATCCAAATTAATCAAGGACCTCAAACTATTGTGCAGAGGCAAAACAGACAGATAAATGACGGTGATAATGACGGTCTAGTAGCTAGGAATGATAACCTTAACTCCATATGTAATGCATACATAGGTCACTGTGAGACAATAGTCATTATTATCTCAAACACTACCAAACAGGTGCATACACTGTACTAAAGTATGCATGAAAAACAGAAAAGGCACCTTATATAAAATGTGTAAGGGGTGGGTGCATGATGGATGTACAATTATAGTAACGGTGCCAGAATTCACTTTGTGTGTAACAAATGCACTTTGGCACAGTTACCCTTTAGCAATGATGACACTGATTTACCTAATTTTAATACATATGACCCACTGCCATATATTGATGATTATAATTGTTTTATGAAAACAGGCCTTCACTTTATTCATGTCAATGCAAGATCACTTCTTCCTAAATTGGCAGAGATTAGGATTCTAGCTAACAAAATTAGGGCGGCAGTTATAACCATCTCTGAATCCTGGTTGGATAATACGGTGACTGACGACGAGGTCAAAATAGAAGGTTACAATATAAAACGCTTAGATAGGAACAGAAAGGGTGGTGGAGTATGTGCCTACATTAGAAATGACTTAGCTTACAACCCAAGACCTGATTTAAATAACAATAAACTGGAGATTCTATGGTTTGAAGTGCTGCTTCCCAAGACCAAACCCACCTTAGTAGGAACTAGTTACCGCCCTCCTACCCAGGACCAGTTCTTAGAAGACTTTTCCCAAGTCTTGCCCGGACTTGAAAACAATTGCGAGACAATAATACGGGGCGACTTCAACATCTATTTTCAGCAGCAAAATAACGGGCTATGCAAAAGATATAAGCAAATCCTAGGATTAAATAGTTACACTCAACTAATTAATACACCAAACCGGATCACACAGTTCTCAGCCACCTTAATTGACCACATACTTTGTAACTGCTCTGAGAACATTAGTCAGTCAGGCATCATTACCACAGGCCTTAGTGATCATTTCATCATTTACTGCACTAGGAAAATCACTAGGGATAGGATAGGCCTACACAGGACAATAAAAATGAGGTCAACTAGAAACTACAGTAAAGAAACACTGGTAAATAGGCTACACAATTGTGACTGGACAGTGATAACAAGTTGCACGGACGTAAACGATGCCTGGGAAAAATTCAAAACAATGTTCACTGCTATCCTTGATAATATTGCACCAGTTAAAGAGGTTAGGATTAAACGAAGAACTGAACCTTGGATAACTACTGAGATATTAGATAATATGAAATTCAGAGACCAGCTGCTAAGAAGATTTAAAGCAAACAGACAGGAAACTGCAGTACTAAATTAATTCCAAAGGGTGAGAAACAGTGCAGAGACTTATAAAAGGAGCAAAGGCAAAGCACTATTGCTCAAAAATTGAAGAGTATAAGCATAACCCCAGAAAGCTCTGGCAACAACTAAAACAGTTGGGGTATAGCCATAAACCAGTAGATAAGTCTAACATAGTACTCACTATAGATAACGAGGTATGCCATGAAACATCTAAGGTGGCAAATTGCTTTAATTCTTACTACACATCTGTTGCATCAACATTAGTAAGTAAACTACCAGCTGCATCAAATACCTTTAACACAGACTCTGATAAGTTTCGAACATACTATACCAATAAAGGGGTAACCCCAAACAGTTGTCAACTAGTAAGTGTATCTCATGACTTTATTCAAAAAGAACTAAGCAGGTTAAACCCAACTAAGAGCACTGGCCCGGATAACATCCCGTCTAAGTTCCTAAAAGATGGTGCTTCTGAATCGTCAATCCCTATTGCTCACATAATAAATCTATCAATCACCACTAATACCATACCGGATGGGTTCAAGGAGGCCAGAGTTACTCCTATCTTCAAGAAAAATAGTAGGTCTGATGTCAGCAACTATAGGCCTGTTAGTATACTCAGTATAATATCCAAAATTCTAGAGAGGGCGGTGTACTCTCAAGTAGGTAAGTACCTTAACCCTTTGAGGGTTTTGGTCGTACTAGTACGTTTTACGCGTAGGGGTTTTTGACGTACTAGTACTCATAAATTCTAGCGGCCTCAAATCTAGTGGGAGAAAGCTGGTAGGCCTTTATATGAAAGAATGGGTCTATGTGGTCAGTGTGCACAGTCTAAAAAAAATACTGCAGCACACAGTGCATAATGAGAAAAAAAAAACTTTGACCATTTTTTTTAATAAATCAGCGACTTTGCAGTGTATTTTCGTATGGTATTTATTGTTGTATTCTAGTTTTCTTGGTCTCATTTTATAGAATGGAAGACATATTACAGAAATTGAGATGATTTTGACTGGTTTTACAATGGAAGGTGCCTTGAAATTGAGCTCAAAGTAGCAGAAATGTTCGATTTTTACCAAACTTCAAAAGTAAACAAATCGTGCCAAGCGTGCAATACACGTCAACTGGTGAGTCTAATATTCTTTTACAAGTGCACCAATAATATTTATACCATTTTTTACACTAATGCAGTAGTCTGCATAACAGTAAATCTTATATTTTTTGTGAGAATAAAAATTCAAAGTGGAAAGCAAAAGAATATAAGAGGGGCCTTGAGACGTGACTAATGACTAGAGGAAATGTCATTTTAGTGCCAGGAATGTCTTTCTTGTTTATTCTGGACCCTATTCGGAAATTGGCATCTTTTGAAATTTGTGTGAAATTGGCAAAATTGCTAAATTCTGACCACTGTACTGGATAGTTGAATTTATAAATGGGTGGTTTCTTGCACCCATTCGATAGAAAAAATGGAGTTCTAGCGAAATATTCATGTTTTTTGTCGACTAGTACAGTGAATTTGGCCGAAAATGGGGCTCAAAGTGGGCAAAATCGCCGATGCGTAAACATCGCCGAGACCGCTAACTTTGCGAGAGCATAATTCCGTAAGTTTTCTATCAAATTTCAAACTTTTGGTGTCTTTATGATCGGGAAAATATTCTCTATCTTTTCATAAGAGAAAATATTTTTTTTTTTTTTTTTTAAATTTGGCCGACCCTGAGAACGAGTTTCGGAGAGGGCCTGTCGACCCTCAAAGGGTTAATGACAACAACATTCTCCATAGCTATCAATCGGGCTATAGAAGATCTTACTCAACCGACACCTCCCTAATTAATCTGATGGATTACCTGAGAACTGAAATGTCAAAGGGGAACCTCATAGGTATGGTAACCTTAGACCTGCAAAAGGCCTTCAATACTGTCAACCACAATATATTATGTAAGAAACTTCAACCTATCGGTATAGGTTCTGTAGACTAGTTTAAGTCCTACCTTAGCAATGGGAGACAAATTGTCAAAATCAACAAAATGGAATCAGAACTCCTGCCAATAGCATGTGGAGTTCCCCAGGTAGTATTCTGGGTCCCTTATTATTTTTATGTTATGTCAATGACATGCCTATCAGTGTCAGGTGCAAACTCCTACTGTATGCAGATGACAGTGCTCTGTTAGTGACAGGTAAAGACCCACAAGATATAGCTAATGTTTTAACACAGGAACTTTAATATCCTCAAATGTATAAACCTAATAGGTAAGTCTTGGGAGGAAGTGACTAAGAGGACCTTGATCTCTTCTTGGAAAAAACTGTGGCCAGAATGTGTACACAAAAGGGATCCCTTTGTAGTTCTGCCTGGTCTTCGATCGAATGAATTCTTCTCATCAACTTAACGTCATCTTCAAACAGGGATACCTCGGAGTTTATTCCTTCCGTCATGTCGTTCACAAATACCAGAAACAGCACTGGTCCTAGGACTGACCCCTGTGGGACCCCGCTGGTCACAGGTGCCCACTCTGACACCTCGCCACGTACCATTACTCACTGCTGTCTTCCTGTGTGTGTGTGTGTGTGTGTGTGTGTGTGTGTGTGTGTGTGTGTGTGCACTCACCTAGTTGAGGTTGCAGGGGTCGAGTCCGAGCTCCTGGCCCCGCCTCTTCACTGGTCGCTACTAGGCCACTCTTCCTGAACCGTGAGCTTTATCATACCTCTGCTTAAAGCTATGTATGGATCCTGCCTCCATTACATCGCTTCCCAAACTATTCCACTTCCTGACTACTCTGTGGCTGAAGAAATACTTTCTAACATCCCTGTGATTCATCTGTGTCTTCAACTTCCAATTGTGTCCCCGTGTTGCTGTGTCCTAACTCTGGAACATCCTGTCTTTGTCCACCTTGTCAATTCCTCTCAGTATTTTGTATGTCGTTATCATGTCCCCCCAACTCTCCTGTCCTTCAGTATCATCAGGTCAATTTCCCGTAACCTCTCCTCGTATGACATACCCCTTAGCTCTGGGACTAGTCTTGTTGCAAACATTTGCACTTTCTCTAGTTTCTTTACATGCTTGGTTAGGTGTGGGTTCCAAACTGGTGCCACATACCCCAATATGGGCCTAACGTACACGGTGTACAGGGTCCTGAACGATTCCTTATTAAGATGTCGGAATGCTGTTCTGAGATTTGTTAGGCACCCGTATGCTGCAGCAGTTATTTGGTTGATGTGCACTTCAGGAGATGTGCCTGGTGTTATACTCACCCCAAGATCTTTTTCCTTGAGCGAGGTTTGTAGTCTCTGCCCCCTAGACTGTACTCCGTCTACGGTCTTCTTTGCCCTTCCCCAATCTTCATGACTTTGCACTTGGTGTGTGAGTGTGTGTGTGTGTGTGTGTGTGTGTGTGTGTGTGTGTGTGTGTGTGTGTGTGTGTGTGTGTGTACTCACCTAATTGTGGTTGCAGGGGTCGAGACTCAGCTCCTGGCCCTGCCTCTTCACTGATCGCTACTAGGTCCTCTCTCTCTCCTTCCTGAGCTTTGTCATACCTCGTCTTAAAGTCATGTATGGTTCCTGCCTCCACTACATCACTTGCTAGGCTATTCCACTTCCTGACAACTCTGTGACTGAAGAAGTACTTCCTAACATCCCTGTGACTCGTCTGAGTCTTCAGCTTCCAATTGTGACCCCTTGTTTCTGTGTTTCCTCTCTGGAACATCCTGTCTCTGTCCACCTTGTCTATTCTATGCATTATTTTGTATGTTGTTATCATGTCTCCCCTGACCCTCCTGTCCTCCAGTGTCTTCAGTCTGATTTCCCTCAACTTTTCTTCGTAGGACATTCCCCTGAGCTCTGGAACTAGCCTTGTTGCAAACCTTTGTACTTTCTCTAATTTCTTGACGTGCTTGACAAGGTGTGGGTTCCAAACTGGTGCTGCATACTCCAGTATGGGCCTGACGTACATAGTGTACACTGTCTTGAACAATTCCTTACTAAGGTATCGAAACACTATTCTCAGGTTTGCCAGGCGTCCATATGCTGCAGCCGTTGTCTGGTTGATGTGTGCCTCCGGAGACGTGCTCGGTGTTATGGTCACCCCAAGATCTTTCTCCTTGAGTGAGGTTTGCAGCCTTTGTCCACCTAGCATATGCTCTGTCTGCGGTCTTCTTTGCCCTTTCCCAATCTTCATGACTTTGCATTTGGCAGCGTTGAATTCAAGAAGCCAGTTGCTGGACCACATGTCCAGCCTATCCAGGTCCCTTTGTAGTCCTGCCTGATCCTCATCTGATTTAATCCTTCTCATTAGCTTCACATCATCTGCGAGCAGGGACACTTCAGAGTCTATCCCTTCCACCATGTCATTCACATACATCAAAAATAGCACTGGGCCTAGGACTGATCCCTGTGGTACTCCGCTCATCACAGGAGCCCACTGTGGTACCTCATCACATACCATGACCCGTTGTTGCCTCACTGTCAGGTATTCTCTGATCCATTGCAGTTCCCTTCCTGTTATACGTGCCTGATCCTCCAGCTTCTGCACTAATCTCTTGCATGGAACTGTGTCGAAGACCTTCCTGCAGACCAGGAAAATGTATTCAACCCACCCCTCTCTCTCGTTTCTTACTTCTGTTACCTTGTCATAAAACTCCAGAAGGTTTGTGACACACGATTTGCCTTCCATGAATCCATGCTGGTTGTTGTTTATAATCGTGTTTCATTCCAGGTGCTCCACCACTCTCCTCCTGATAATCTTCTCCACAACTTTGCATACTATACATGCCAGTGACACAGGTCTATAGTTTAGTGCCTCTTTTCTGTCTCCTTTTTTGAAAATGGGAACTACATTTGCCGTCTTCCATACCTCAGGTAGTTGCCCAGTTTCCAGGGACGTGTTGAAGATTGTGGTAAGTGGCACACACAACATATCCGCTCCCTCTCTAAGGACCCACTGGGAGACGTCCGGTCCCATTGCCTTTGAGGTATCGATGTCCCTTAGCAGTTTCTTCACCTCCTCCTCATCTGTATGTATGTCATCCAACACTTGTTGGTATATTCTTTGCTGGTGTCCCCATCTGGTCTGTGCCCCGAAAGGCCTTCTGTCTCCACTGTAAATATTTCCTTAAATCTCAAGTTGAGCTCCTCACATACCTCTTGATCGTTTCTTGTGGGTTCTCCACCATCTTTCCTCTGCCTTATCACCTGGTCTTTGACTGTTGTCTTCCTCCTAATGTGGCTATACAGCAGTTTCGGGTCAGACGTGACTTTCGATGCTATGTCGTTTTCGTACTGTCGCTGGGCCTCCCTCCTTATCTGTGCATACTCGTTTCTGGCTCTTCTACTAATCTCCTTATTTTCCTGGGTCCTTTGCCTCTTGTACATTTTCCATTCTCTGGTGCACTTAGTTTTTGCCTCCTTACACCTTCGGGTAAACCAAGGAGTCGCTTTGGTCTTCCTATTATTTCTGTTTCCCTTGGGAACAAACCTTTCCTCTGCCTCCTTGTACTTTGTTGCTACATATTCCATCATCTCGTTTACTTGTTTTCCTACCAGGTCTCTGTCCCACCGAACCTCCTACAGGAAGTTCCTCATACCTGTGTAGTCCCCCCTTCTGTAGTTTGGCTTTTCCCATTCAGTTCCTGTTTCCTTCTCCACTTGTAACTCTATTATATAATCAAAACTCAGAACCACGTGATCACTAGCTCCAAGGGGCCTCTCGTAAGTGATGTCCTCAATGTTTGTGTGTGTGTGTGCGCGTGTGTGTGTGCGCGTGTGTGTGTGCGAGTGTGTGTGCGCGTGTGTGTGTGCACGTGTGTGTGTGTGTGCACGTGTGTGTGTGTGCACGTGTGTGTGTGTGTGTACTCACCTATTCGTGGTTGCAGGGGTCGATTCATAGCTCCTGGCCCCGCCTCTTCACTGATTGCTACTAGGTCCTCTCTCTCCCTGCTTCATGAGCTTTATCATACCTCGCCTTAAAACTATGTATGGTTCCCGCCTCCACTACTTCACTTTCTAGGCTATTCCATGGCTTGACTACTCTATGACTGAAGAAATACTTCCTAACATCCCTTTGATTCATCTGAGTCTTCAACTTCCAATTGTGACCTCTTGTGTCTGTGTCCCATCTCTGGAACATCCCGTCTTTGTCCACCTTGTCTATTCTGCACAGTATTTTATATGTCGTTATCATGTCTCCCCTGACCCTCCTGTCCTCCAGTGTCGTCAGGCCGATTTCCTTCAACCTTTCTTCGTAGGACAATCCCCGTAGCTCTGGGACTAGTCTTGTTGCAAACCTTTGCACTTTCTCTAATTTCTTGACGTGTTTGACTAGGTGTGGATTCCAAACTGGTGCTGCATACTCCAGCATGGGCCTGACGTAAATGGTATACAGAGTCTTGAACGAATCCTTGCTGAGGTATCGGAACGCTATCCGTAGGTTTGCCAGGCGCCCGTATGGTGCAGCAGTTATCTGATTGATGTGCGCCTCAGGAAATATGCTCGGTGTTATACTCACCCCCAGATCTTTTTCCTTGAGTGAAGTTTGCAGTCTTTGGCCATCTAAACTATATTGTGTCTGCGGTCTTCTTTGCCCTTCCCCAATCTTCATGACTTTGCCTGATCCTCGTCCGATTTGATTCTTCTAATTAACTTCACATCATCTGCAAACAAAGACACTTCTGAGTCTATCCCTTCCGTTATGTCGCTCACATATACCAAGAACAGCACAAGTCCTAGGACTGACCCCTGTGGAACCCCGCTTGTCACAGGCGCCCACTCTGACACCTCGTCACGTACCCTGACTCGTTGTTGCCTCCCTGTCAGGTATTCTCTGATCCATTGCAGTGCCTTTCCTGTTATGTGTGCCTGATCCTCTAGCTTTTGCAGTAACCTCTTGTGAGGAACTGTGTCGAAGGCCTTCTTGCAGTCCAAAAATATGCAGTCGATCCACCCCTCTCTCTCTTGTCTTACTTCTGTCACCTTGTCATAAAACTCTAATAGGTTTGTGACACAGGATTTTCCTTCCCTGAAACCGTGCTGGTTGTCAATTATACACTTGTTTCTTTCCAGGTGCTCCACCACTCTCCTCCTGATGATCTTCTCCATGACCTTGCATACTATACACGTTAGTGATACAGGTCTGTAGTTTAGTGCCTCATGTCTGTCTCCCTTTTTAAAAATTGGGACTACATTTGCCATCTTCCATACCTTGGGGAGTTGCCCAGTTTCAAATGATGTGTTGAAGATCTTTGTTAATGGTACACACAATATCTCTGCTCCCTCTTTAAGGACCCACGGAGAGATGTTGTCTGGTCCCACCGCCTTTGAGGTGTCAAGTTCGCACAGCAGCTTCTTCACCTCCTCCTTGGTTATATGTATTTCATCCAGCACTTGCTGGTGCCCCCCCTGTTCTGATTTCCTGGAGTCCTACTGGTTTCCACTGTAAATACTTCTTTAAATCTCGTGTTGAGCTCCTGACATACCTCCCGGTCGTTTCTTGTGAATTCCCCATCACCCTTCCTCAGTCTGATTACCTGGTCCTTGACTGTTGTTTTCCTCCTGATGTGGCTGTACAACAGCTTCGGGTCAGTCTTGACTTTTGATGCTATGTCATTTTCATATTGTCGCTGAGCCTCCCTTCTTATCTGTGCATATTCGTTTCTGGCTCTTCGGCTAATCTCTTTATTTTCCTGAGTTCTCTGTCTTCTGTACCTTTTCCATTCTCTAGTACACCTAGTTTTTGCCTCCCTACACCTTTGGGTGAACCAAGGACTCGTTCTGTTCTTCCCATTATTTCTGTTTCCCTTGGGAACAAACCTCTCCTCTGCCTCCTTGCATTTTGTTGCCACATAGTCCATCATTTCTTGTACTGGTTTTCCTGTCAGTTCCCTCTCCCACTGAATGTCTTGAAGGAAGTTCCTCATGCCTGGGTAGTTCCCCCTTTTGTAGTTTGGTTTTTCCCACCC
The DNA here is from genome assembly GCF_038502225.1 of Cherax quadricarinatus. Lineage (NCBI taxonomy): Eukaryota > Metazoa > Arthropoda > Malacostraca > Decapoda > Parastacidae > Cherax > Cherax quadricarinatus. The sequence continues at coordinate 41,971,779 of NC_091304.1, read as the reverse complement.
TATTCCTGCTACTCTCTCCACTTGGAGCTCAACTATGTAGTCGAAGCACAGAACCACATGATCACTAGCTCCCAGGGGCCTTTCATACATGATATCCTCGATGTCCGAACAACTCAAGGTGAATACAAGGTCCAGTCTAGCTGGTTCATCCTCTCCTCTCTTTCTGGTAGTGTCTCTAACATGTTGATGCATGAGGTTTTCCAGTACCACATCCATCATCTTGGCTCTCCATGTTTCAGGACCCCCATGGGGCTCCAGATTTTCCCAGTCAATCTCCTTGTGATTGAAATCACCCATAACTAGTAACTTTGCTCCCCCCATGTGTGCTCTCCTGGCCACCTCGGCTAGTGTGTCGACCACTGCTCTGTTGCTCTCTTCGTATTCTTCTCTTGGCCTCCTGCAGTTCTGTGGTGGGTTGTACATTACTGCAATTATCACCTTATGTCCCTCAGACTGGATTGTTCCTACTAAGCAGTTCCTTTCGCCCGTGCCATCCATTCCTTCCATTTTCTCAAAACCCCACTGTTTTTTAATGAGCAGTGCAACTCCTCCTCCCCCTCTCCTCCCTCTGTCTTTCCTGAGGATTTGATATCCGGATGGAAAGATTGAATCTGTTATTATTCTGGTGAGTTTTGTTTCTGTGAGTGCTATTATGTCTGGGGATGTCTCCTTGATTCTTTCGTGCCACTCCTCATACTTATTTGTTAATCCATCTGCATTTGTATACCACACCTTCAAATTCTTTTCTAAGACTGTGGTCTGGGAGGTGTATTGGGGTTGGGGAAGTGGGAGACCTGATAAGGAACTATGGGTGGTTGCTGTATGGGTGGAGTTTGTAGTGTAGTGGGTGGGGGCATTGGATGTGGCATGGGTGTTTTGGTTTAGAGTGTTTGGTTGCACTGGGGTTGACCTGGTTGGGAGGCTTCTATAGGAAGTTGTGAGGGAGGCTGTATTTGATCTTCCTGTGTCTGGGATTTCCTGTCTGTCTTCTCCATCCCCTCTCTTTCCTCATTTCGCCTTTGTACCATCTCTCTCAGTTTCTGCCTTTCTTCTTGTGTTCTGTCGCGGTCGAGATACACCTTCCTGTATGCTGGCATGTCCCTTAATCGTTCTTTCTCCTGCAGGATCCTGTTCCAAGTCGATTCTGCCTTGAAAGTCACTTTCACTGGCCGGGTTCTTTGTTTTACAAACCCCCCTATTCTCCGAAAATTTTCCAGCTGGGTCATGTCGTCTTCTCTTATTGCTTTCATGATGCTTTCAATTGCTTTTTTTCCCCTTGTTTTCTTTCTTCATATGTTTCCCCTTCAACTTCCTGGAGCCCATACACAAAGACTGACCTCACCCTTTCATTCTCCCACTACATATCCCTGTGTATCCCCTCATTCAATTTGGTTTCCTCCATTGCAGCTTTCCTTTCTTCAGTTTCACTAGCTACTGTACTTGGGGTCAGTGGCCTGTCATTTTCCCTTCTCGACTTTCCCTGGGCTCTGCTATGGTCTGTTAGGGCCTCTACATATAGCTTAGCTCTTTCATTTACTACAGTCTCCACTGATTGAGCTTCTACATGCAGTTTTGCTCCTTCTTTCCCTACAGTCCCCTTATTTGTGACTGAGGTAGCAGTCTCTGTTGTCAATCCCAAAATGTTCTTTAGTTCTTTAGGCTGTTTCAGATTTTTCAGTTCCTCTTCTAAACTCTGTATCCTGGCCTCTGCTGCTTTGACTTGCACCTCCCACTTCCTGCTTTCCATTACTATCCTCTCTTCCATTCTCATGCTAAGTTCTTCTAGTTTCTTTTCCCATTCATGTTCCCTTTTTGTGAGCTCCGCTGCCCATTCTTCCTTTGCAGTTTCCTCCTCCTGTCCCTTGGTTTTTCTTGTTGCTCTCTGGCAACCCATTTTTGTTTTATCCTGATTGCCTCAGAGTGGGAAACCTATGTAATTCTGTGTGTTAGGTTAGTATTGTGTATGTAGGAGTGTGGGGGGGAGGGGTAGAGGAACTGTGGCTATGTGGGAGAGGAGTGGAAAGGAGGGAGAAGCAAGTGGGTGAGTGGGAGGGGGAGAGGGAGGGTGAAAGAGGGAGGGGAGAGATCAGGGGAAGGAGTGAGATGCCAGTGGGGGAGAGGGGGAGTGTATGTGTGAGTCTGGCTATGTGTGTGTGTGTGTGTACTCACCTAGTTGTACTCACCTAGTTGAGGTTGCGGGGGTCGAGTCCGAGCTCCTGGCCCCGCCTCTTCACTGATCGCTACTAGGTCACTCTCCCTGAGCCGTGAGCTTTATCATACCACTGCTTAAAGCTATGTATGGATCCTGCCTCCACTACACCGCTTCCCAAACTATTCCACTTACTGACTACTCTGTGGCTGAAGAAATACTTCCTAACATCCCTGTGATTCATCTGTGTCTTCAGCTTCCAACTGTGTCCCCTTGTTACTGTGTCCAATCTCTGGAACATCCTGTCTTTGTCCACCTTGTCAATTCCTCTCAGTATTTTGTATGTCGTTATCATGTCCCCCCTATCTCTCCTGTCCTCCAGTGTCGTCAGGTTGATTTCCCTTAACCTCTCCTCGTAGGACATACCTCTTAGCTCTGGGACTAGTCTTGTTGCAAACCTTTGCACTTTCTCTAGTTTCTTCACGTGCTTGGCTAGGTGTGGGTTCCAAACTGGTGCCGCATACTCCAATATGGGCCTAACATACACGGTGTACAGGGTCCTGAATGATTCCTTATTAAGATGTCGGAATGCTGTTCTGAGGTTTGCTAGGCGCCCATATGCTGCAGCAGTTATTTGGTTGATGTGCGCTTCAGGAGATGTGCCTGGTGTTATACTCACCCCAAGATCTTTTTCCTTGAGTGAGGTTTGTAGTCTCTGACCCCCTAGACTGTACTCCGTCTGCGGCCTTCTTTGCCCTTCCCCAATCTTCATGACTTTGCACTTGGTGGGATTGAACTCCAGGAGCCAATTGCTGGACCAGGTCTGCAGCCTGTCCAGATCCCTTTGTAGTTCTGCCTGGTCTTCGATCGAGTGAATTCTTCTCATCAACTTCACGTCATCTGCAAACAGGGACACCTCAGAGTCTATTCCTTCCGTCATGTCGTTCACAAATACCAGAAACAGCACTGGTCCTAGGACTGACCCCTGCGGGACCCAGCTGGTCACAGGTGCCCACTCTGACACCTCGCCACGTACCATGACTCGCTGCTGTCTTCCTGACAAGTATTCCCTGATCCATTGTAGTGCCTTCCCTGTTATCCCTGCTTGGTCCTCCAGTTTTTGCACCAATCTCTTGTGTGGAACTGTGTCAAACGCCTTCTTGCAGTCCAAGAAAATGCAATCCACCCACCCCTCTCTCTCTTGTCTTACTGCTGTCACCATGTCATAGAACTCCAGTAGGTTTGTGACACAGGATTTCCCGTCCCTGAAACCATGTTGGCTGCTGTTGATGAGATCATTCCTTTCTAGGTGTTCCACCACTCTTCTCCTGATAATCTTCTCCATGATTTTGCATACTATACATGTCAGTGACACTGGTCTGTAGTTTAATGCTTCATGTCTGTCTCCTTTTTTAAAGATTGGGACTACATTTGCTGTCTTCCATGCCTCAGGCAATCTCCCTGTTTCGATAGATGTATTGAATATTGTTGTTAGGGGTACACATAACGCCTCTGCTCCCTCTCTCAATACCCATGGGGAGATGTTATCTGGCCCCATTGCCTTTGAGGTATCTAGCTCACTCAGAAGCCTCTTCACTTCTTCCTCGGTTGTGTGCACTGTGTCCAGCACTTGGTGGTGTGCCCCACCTCTCCGTCTTTCTGGAGTCCCTTCTGTCTCCTCTGTGAACACTTCTTTGAATCTCTTGTTGAGTTCTTCACATACTTCACGGTCATTTCTTGATGTCTCTCCTCCTTCCTTCCTTAGCCTGATTACTTGGTCCTTGACTGTTGTTTTCCTCCTGATGTGGCTGTACAACAGTTTCGGGTCAGATTTGGCTTTCGCTGCTATGTCATTTTCATATTGTCTTTGGGCCTCCCTTCTTATCTGTGCATATTCGTTTCTGGCTCTACGACTGTTCTCCTTATTCTCCTGGGTCCTTTGCCTTCTTGTGTGTGTGTGTGTGTGTGTGTGTGTGTGTGTGTGTGTGTGTGTGTGTGTGTGTGTGTGTGTGTGTATGTATGTATGTATGTATGTATGTATGTATGTATGTATGTGTGTGTGTGTGTGTGTGTGTGTGTGTGTGTGTGTGTGTGTGTGTGTGTGTGTGTGTGTATGTATGTGTATGTATGTGTATGTGTGTGTGTATGTGTGTGTGTACTCACCTCACCTAGTTGAGGTTGCGGGGGTCGAGTCCGAGCTCCTGGCCCCGCCTCTTCACTGTTCGCTACTAGGTCACTCTCCCTGAGCCGTGAGCTTTATCATACCTCTGCTTAAAGCTATGTATGGATCCTGCCTCCACTACATCGCTTCCCAAACTATTCCACTTACTGACTACTCTGTGGCTGAAGAAATACTTCCTAACATCCCTGTGATTCATCTGTGTCTTCAGCTTCCAACTGTGTCCCCTTGTTACTGTGTCCAATCTCTGGAACATCCTGTCTTTGTCCACCTTGTCAATTCCTCTCAGTATTTTGTATGTCGTTATCATGTCCCCCCTATCTCTCCTGTCCTCCAGTGTCGTCAGGTTGATTTCCCTTAACCTCTCCTCGTAGGACATACCTCTTAGCTCTGGGACTAGTCTTGTTGCAAACCTTTGCACTTTCTCTAGTTTCTTTACGTGCTTGGCTAGGTGTGGGTTCCAAACTGGTGCCGCATACTCCAATATGGGCCTAACGTATACGGTGTACAGGGTCCTGAACGATTCCTTATTAAGATGTCGGAATGCTGTTCTGAGGTTTGCTAGGCGCCCATATGCTGCAGCAGTTATGTGTGTGTGTGTGTGTGTGTGTGTGTGTGTGTGTGTGTGTGTGTGTGTGTGTGTGTGTGTGTGTGTGTGTGTGTATGTGTGTGTGTGTATGTGTGTGTGTATGTATGTGTGTGTGTGTGTGTGTGTGTGTGTGTGTGTGTGTGTGTGTGTGTGTGTGTGTGTGTGTGTGTGTGTGTGTGTGTGTATGTGTGTGTGTGTATTGTGACGTGTGTGTGTATGTGTGTGTGTATGTGTGTATGTGTGTGTATGTGTGTGTATGTGTGTGTATGTGTGTGTATGTGTGTGTGTGTGTGTGTGTGTGTGTGTGTGTGTGTGTGTGTGTGTGTGTGTGTGTGTGTGTGTGTGTGTGTGTGTGTGTGTGTGTGTGTGTGTGTGTGTATGTGTGTATGTGTGTGTATGTGTATGTGTGTGTGTGTGTGTGTATGTGTGTGTGTATGTGTGTATGGGGGAGGTATGCGGGGAGATACTGTTAATACATACCAGTAATTCTGGGTTATAAAAAGCGATAATTGCTACTAGGGTCTAAAGCTTCAATAAGTGTCTGCCCTTGTGTGTGTGTGTGTGAGGGAGGGATGGTTGGGGGGGGGGGGTAGATCCGTTATACCTCTCTGTTCTGTCTTTCCTAGAAATGCTACACTCTTCGCTTATTGTTCTTTCTGGATTTAAGTATCAATTATTGCTGTTATTATCCTATTCCTTGTTCACGTTTAGAGAGGACTTCCTAAGTATTCTTACTACTAATAACTACTGTAATAGCTTGCAGGAGTGAGTGACCAGTATCTAACAGAGATGCAAGGCCAGGCCAAGCCAAGCCAAGCCAAGCCTGCGACATGCAAACCACAATATAGGTGATACTTGCGCTGGCAACGGTCGTGCCAAGTTGCCAGATGCTGATGACGTAGTCGTCGTACGTAGCCTAAATCCCTATTTTGGAGATCCTTCATCCGTGATGATTATAACCACATGTGCTCATACATCCCTCGTTCCTCAGGCGATTTCACTTTTCACTTATGATAGTATACACTTCACATTATATACACTTCACTTTATATGTATAATGGCACACAACTTGTCGTGACGTCACTGCTTCAGCAGGCCTACTGCTGCCTAGTAGACCAAAACGTTTGGATAATTTTGGATAATGGATAATTTCAGGCTTTCTCACGACTTTTTCTAACTAATAACTTCAGTTATCACTCGTATTATTGTTCACTGACGATGTCACTACCACTGATTACTGTTAGCAGTTACTGCACCCTTAAAAACACTAGGATTCTCGGAGCCTTGTGTGCCCACGTCTGCACCCACGGACCCACGCGGTGTGTGAGAGAGCGTGTGTGTGTGTGTGTGTGTGTGTGTGTGTGTGTGTGTGTGTGTGTGTGTGTGTGTGTGTGTGTGTGTGTGTGTGTGTGTGTGTGTGTGTGTGTGTGTGTGTGTGTGTGTGTGTGTGTTTGTTTGTTTGAGAGAGAGGGAGAGAGAGTGTGTGTGTGTGTGTACATGCACTCACCTAGTTGTGGTTGCAGGGGTCGAGTCACAGCTCCTGGCCCTGCCTGTTCACTGGTCGCTACTAGATCATTCTTCCTGCTCTATGAGCTTTATCATACCTCTTCTTAAAGCTATGTATGGATCCTGCCACCAGTACATTACTTCCCAGACTATTCCACTTCTTGACAACTCTGTGACTGAAGAAATACTTCCAAACGTCCCTGTTATTCATCTGAGTCTTCAACTTCCAACTATGACCCCTTGTTGCTCTGTCCTATCTCTGGAAAATCCTGTCTCTGTCCACCTTGTCAATTCCTCTTAGTATTTTATGTCATTATCATATCCCCCCTACCTCTCCTGTCCTCCAGTGTCATCAGGTAAATTTCCCTTAACCTCTCCTCGTAAGACATGCCCCTTAGCTATGGAACTAGTCTTGCTGCAACCTTTTGCACATTCTCTAGTTCGTTTACGTGCTTGGCTAGGTGTGGTTTCCAAACTGGTGCTGCATACTCCAATATACGCCTAATGTACACAGTGTACAGGGACCTGAACAATTCCATATTGAGATGTCAGAATGCTGTTCTTAGGTTTGCTAGGCACCAATATGCTGCAGCAGTTATTTGGTTGATGTGGGCCTCAGGAGACGTGCCCGGTGTTATACTTACCCCAAGATCCTTTTCCATGAGTAAGTTTTGTAGTCTCTGTCCCACTATACTGTACTCTGTCTGCAGTCTTCTTCACCCTTCCCCAATCTTCATGACTTCGCACTTGGTAGAGCTGAACTCCAGGAGCCAGTTGCTGGACCAGGCCTGCAGCCTGTCAAGATCCCTTTGTAGTTCTGCCTGGTCCTCGTCCGATTGAATTCTTCTCATCAACTTTATATCATCTGCAAACAGGGACACTTCTGAGTCTATTCCTTCTGTCATGTCATTCACAAATATCAGAAACAGCACCGGTTCTAGGACCAACCCCTGTGGAACCCCACTCATCACAAGCACCCACTCCGACACCTCGCCACATACCATGACCCGCTGGCGTCTTCCTGACAAGTGTTCCCTAATCCATTGTACTACCTTCCCTGTTATCCCTGCCTGGTCCTCCAGCTTTTGCAATAATCTTGAGTGAAACTGTGTCGAAACGCCTTCTTACAGTCCAAGGAAACACAATGCACCCACCCCTCTCTCTCTCTCTCTCGTCTTACTGCTGTCACCCTGTCTCAGAACTCCAATAGGTTTGTGACACAGGATTTCCTGTCCCTGAAACCATGTTGGCTGTTGTTGATAAGCTCATTCCTTTCCAGGTGCTCCACCTCCAAGAGGTGCTCCATCTTCTCCATGACTTTGCACACTATACATGTCAGTGACACTAATCTATAGTTTAATGCTTTGTGTTTGTCTCCTTTTTTAAAAATTGGGACTACATTTGCTGTCTTCCATACCTCAGGTAGTCACCCTGTTTTGACAGATGTGTTGAAGATTTTTGTTAGTGGTACGTATAGTGCCTCTGCTCCCTCTCTCAGTGCCCATGGAGAGATGTTATCCAGTCTCATTGCCTTTGAGGCATCTAGCTCGCTTAGCAGCCTCTTCACTTCTTCCTCGGTTGTATGTATTGTGTCCAGCAGTTGATGGTGTAACCCACCTCTCCGTTTTTCTGGAGTCCCTTCTGTCTCCTCTGTGAACACTTCTTTGAATTTCATGTTCATCTCCTCACATACTTTGTGGTCGTTTCTTGTGATTTCCCCTCCTTCTTTCCACAGCCCGATTACCTGGTCCTTTACCGTTATTTTCCTCCTGGTGTGACTATACAACAGCTTCAGGTCAGATTTAGCTTTCGCTGCTGACATTTTCGTAATGTCGTTGGGCCTCCCTTCTTACCTGTGCATATTTATTTCTGGCTGTTGGTCCTTTGAAGTCAGGGTCAATCATGTACTACAGCCTCTCCTCACTTAACGATTGGGTTCCATTCCTAAGAGTAGGTTGGTAAGCAAATTGGTCGTTAAGTAAGGAGCATAATATACTGGTACAGGTCGGCCATCATTGATCTGGCATCACTGGGACCTGTAGTGTTCCGAATTAGTGAGTTTGCCAGATTACAGAGTAGTTAGGTTAGAATACACTTAATTAACCTATCACAGAGGCTTTCTGCTACATTTTCCTCATTTTCATCACTGCTTTCTCTTGCCTTCAAGACTTGCCTTTTAACTGGCTGCCAAGATGCCGAAAAATGCTTAAAAATAAAGGTCCTGAAGATAAAGACGTACAAACTATGCTATTTGCTCTTAAGTGTCTGCACACTGTAGCCAAACCATAATAGTTTTACCATCTTATGAGCAAGAGATTGTAATAACTCACTACAATGGAAACATTACAAATCTTTTCATGGAACATTGCTTCCATCAGGAAGCGGTTGCCTGACTTACATCATATTAGTGCAACCAAGAATATTGATGTCAACTGTTTGCAGGAATGTAGATTGAAAGATGGAGCACCTCCACCAAACTTTCCTGGATATGCAGCTTATAACCTAAGGTCAACCAACTGTTGTGTGATGTATGTCAGAAAGAACTTGCCACATTCACTCCTTTCCTTGCAGAGTCGAGTTAACATGCAGTATCATGGTGTCAAAGTATATGCAGGCGATTTTTCCATAAACATTTTTAATCTCTATGCCCAAGCGAACCAGCTTCGACCTGATGCTTTACCAGATCGCATCAATAGTGAACCTACCATCATTCTTGGAGATTTTAATGCCAGACATAAGAATATTGGTGGGTCTATAACAAACACCAATGGAACTAAACTAGTGAGATTGCTAAATGAGCATGATAATGTTCGAATTGTGGGCACTACTGAGCCTACTCACATATATGGTGGCATACTAGATCTATGTCTTGGATTTAATACATCATATACGATGCATGACTCTGATGATCTTCTATCTGATCACTTCCCAAGACTAACAACTGTCAATCTTGATCACATCTCCAGCAATCAAGGAGCTAAATACAGAAGGAGGAAACTTATTCTCAAACCAGAACACAGAGACAACTTTATTAACCACTTGGATCAATGGTATAAGAATTACGAGCCCATTGGCACACAAAAATTTAATGATGATTTAATTACCACTATTGAGAGTGTTCTCACAGATCAAGTGGGCAGGAATAGGAAACAAAGACCCTCCACTATAAATAACAATAAAAACCAATGTAAATACTATAATGATCCACAGCTACGCAATCTAACACATGCAGCTAGGAGGATTGGTAAAGCATACCGTGAATGTAGAACCCCAGACCTGCTCAGAACGTTCCAAGCTGCACTAACAAATGCAAGGAATAGAAAGGAAGAACTTAGGCAACAGGAATGGGAACAGTTTGTTAGTGGATTAAATAGGTCCACCCCTTTGAGTTTGGCTTGGAAAGGTATAAATAAAATAACCAGGAAAAAGACTGGCAATGTTGCTCATCCCTTTCCTCTTGAAAAAGCAAATGACCTCATAAATGACTGGTCCAAAACATCCAGGCATGAAAGCCTTCCATCTCATATTAGAAAAAATTTAGAGAGTACTTCTGAAGAAATGTTGAAACTGATTAATTTTATGAGCCAAAATACTGATGAGAGTGATTGCCTCTTTACCTAGTATGAATTAGATAATGCATTAACCAAAGGTCGATCAACTGCTCCTGGAGAGGATGGTATAACCTATGATATTCTCAGAACTCTAAGGCACGTGCCTGATAACCCTTTGTTGGCACTGTATAATCTCAGTTACATTGAGGGCATTCTTCCTACTTCCTGGACCAATAGTCTCATTGTGCCTATCCCTAAGCCCCAACAGCCTGATACATTTAGGCCGATCTCCTTAACTAGTTGTCTTTGTAAAACTTTTGAAAGAATGATGCTTAACAGACTGTACTACAGAATCAGACACCAACTTTCCCCCTACCTCTATGGGTTCATGAAAGGTAAAAGTGTGCAGAACTGTATTTGTACCTTTCTCACTGCACACACCTCTACTAGTTTTACCACTTTTCTTGATCTAAAATCTGCATTTGATATTGCGAACAGAACCGTTATACTACATGAACTAGCCAAAATGAACATTGGTGGTAGCTTACTCTGCTGGATAATAGGATACCTGTCAAATAAAGTATCCTCTGTCCTTTACCAAGGCTTCAGAAGTGATTCTAAAGAAATGTCTTTAGGTACACTGCAGGGAGGAGTTCTTAGTCCCATGCTATTTAATATTCTGATTAATGCTCTCCTAAATGCTCTACCTGCCTCACCTAAACATATAGCTATAAGCTATGCTGATGATATCATGATCCATACAACAGGGCATAAGAAGATGAATACCATTCTTAATGAAGTTCAAGCAATTTGTAATCGACTAGGCCTCATAATATCTTCCTCTAAAACAAAGATCTTAACAAGCAAACGACATCCCCCACCCATCTATTTGCAGGGTGAAATCATTAGCTACGTTAAAACTTACAGATATCTTGGTGTAGATGTACCCTTAACAAATCCACTATACCACAACTAAACAAGAAATGCAAAGCTAGGCTAAATGCTCTCAAAGCTGTTGCTGGCTACAATCCCAACTATGGTGCTAATGTGAGAATCGTGAGAATGATGTACATAGCCAATGTTAGGTCCTTAATTGATTATGCTGCTCCCATGTTGATATTAGCTAGAGAAAGTTCTCTCCGACCCTTGGAGTTAATACAAAATGAAGCTCTCAGGATTATTCTTGGCTGTCCCAGATCTACAAAAGTTCTTAACATGAGGAAGGAGCTTGGTATTTCTAGTATCAGTGATAGGATTGTTGAAATTAACACTGTACTCGGTATTAGAATGTTGAGAAACGAACCAGACACTGTCACAGTGAATCTTACCAAGTGTCTAGAGGTAAATACACACAGATCTAAATGGATTGTGAAAACGTGCAATTGCATTAAGTTTTATAACCTACATGAACTGTATCACTGTAGGCAACAAGAGCATTTCACCCCTCCATGGAAGACGTGTTCATTTAATATCACGTACCTACAAGTCCCTCCCAAGAAGCTCATTGCTAGTATTCCCTTCCTTAAATCTCTTGTTAGAGCAACTTCTCAAGAAGAAATTTCTCACCTAGCCGGTAGTAATAAGTTATCACAAGTTATATACACTGATGGATCTAAACAGGAGTCTTCTGGCAGGGCTGCATCTGCTCTTGTTGCCACCTCCCTAGTTAAGAACGAAAATAAATTTGTTGAGTTAGGCATAAGAATTAACAACTGGGCGTCTACACTGCAAACTGAATTGTTTGCAATCCTAATGGCGCTAAAGCTAACCTATGACACTGAGCTTGACTCTATCATCATTACTGATTCTATGTCATCATTGAAGGCTCTTGACTCATATAATGACTCCAACAACATGCTCATTGGGGAAGCCAGGTATAGATACTCAAAAATTAGGGACAAAGGAATTAATGTACAATTGCTATGGATCCCATCACACATTGGATTATTCCTTCATGATAAAGTTGATATGTTAGCCAAGAAGAGTACCCAGAAGGAGAATGTAGAATATAACTTTGGTATAACTGTGTCTAGCATTAGGAATAATATTAGGAGAGAAGTAGATAATGAAAATGATTGTTATAGGAATGCAGTTAGAAGCCTGAGTAGATCTATAACCCACTATGATAACATGAACGTAGATAAGTATGTTTATGGAGCAACTTGCAATGTGAACAGACTGACTGATGTTGTAGTGGCCAGGCTTAGGCTTGGTTACAAGTACTTCTGGCAGTTTGGGAGACACACAGATGATGATCAAACTAAATGTAAATTATGTGATCAGGCATATGGTCACTCTCTTGAACACTATGTGCTTAATTGTCCACTTATTGAGGAATACAGAGACAGACAGTATAATAACCTATGTGACATGTCAAGATATCTTATTAATGAAAATAAGATACCAGATATACTAAGCAAATTTCCTAAATTTGCTTGTAACAGATAAGTGAACTATAGATATGTAGATATAAATCCATATGTATTCCTGTTAACCCTTTGGGGCCTAGTTCCTAGGCCTTTTGTGTATCCATATGCTCTTGCTCTACCGTCCACAGGATGGATATGGGGTGCACAATAAACTAGCCACTTCGGTGGCAAAATCTAATCTAAATCTTTCTCCTCCACTGGCTTGCTGCTGTGGATTTACAACTATCTGCACAATTTCTGAGTCAGTATAATGATTTAAATGGAGGCAAATGGTTTTTAATACTTGAGGTGCTGTTGGAGTGTGAACAAAATAACATTTATGAAGGGATTCAGGGAAATTGGTAGGCCGGACTGGAGTCCTGGAGATGGGAAGTACAGTGGACCCCCGCATACCGTACGCATCGCATACCGTACAATCCGCATACTGATCGCTTTGATCGCAAAAATTTAGCCTCGCATACCGCCCAAAAACCCGCTCACCGTCCTTCGTTCGAGACGCGTCCAATGTGCGGCCTAAGCCATGCTCACATGTTCCGCCGGTGGCATTGTTTACCAGCCAGCCTCCGCGGTAACATCCAAGCATACAATCGGAACATTTCGTATTATTACAGTGTTTTTGGTGATTTTTTCTGGAAAATAAGTGACCATGGGCCCCAAGAAAGCTTCTATTGCCAACCCTACAGCAATAAGGGTGAGAATTACTATAGAGATGAAGAAAAAGATCATTGATAAGTATGAAAGTGGAGTGCGTGTCTCCGAGCTGGCCAGGTTGTATAATAAACCCCAATCAACCATCGCTACTATTGGTGGTACAGCTGCTGCTGCTGCTGTACCACCGTCAGCTGCTGCTGCACTGTCAGCTGCTGCTGCTGTTGTACCACCGTCAGCTGCTGCTGCTGCTGTAGTACCGTCTGCTGCTGCTGTAGCATCTTCTGCTGCTGCTGTAGCATCGTCTGTTGCTGCTGTAGCATCGTCTGCTGCTGCTGTAGCATCATCTGCTGCTGCTGTAGCATCATCTGCTGCTGCTGTAGCATCGTCTGCTGCTGCTGTAGCATCGTCTGTTGCTGCTGTAGCATCGTCTGCTGCTGCTTTAGCATCGTCTGTTGCTGCTGTAGCATCGTCTGCTGCTGCTGTAGCATCATCTGCTGCTGCTGTAGCATCATCTGCTGCTGCTGTAGCATCGTCTGCTGCTGCTGTAGCATCGTCTGTTGCTGCTGTAGCATCGTCTGCTGCTGCTGTAGCATCGTCTGTTGCTGCTGTAGCATCGTCTGCTGCTGCTGTAGCATCGTCTGTTGCTGCTGTAGCATCGTCTGCTGCTGCTGTAGCATCGTCTGTTGCTGCTGTAGCATCGTCTGTTGCTGCTGTACCACCGTCAGCTGCTGCTGCTGCTGTAGCACCGTTGTTGGTGTGGCTTATTGAGAATACCAAGAAACAATTAACCCCAGAAGATTTGCCACCCAGGATAACCCAAAAAAGTCAGTGTCATCGAAGACTGTCTAACTTATTTCCATTGGGGTCTTTAATCTTGTCTCCCAGGATGCAACCCACACCAGTCGACTAACACCCATGTGAACAGGGAAAAATGCCTGGAACTAGTGCTCATATTGGTGAATTTAAAGCCAGCAAAGGTTGGTTTGAGAGATTTAAGAATCGTAGTGGCATACACAGTGTGATAAGGCCTGTTCTGGAAGAAAATGCCAAACAGGACCTAGAGTACTCAGGAGGAAAAGGCTCTCCCAGGACACAGTGTCTCATCAGTCATTGCTGCATCTTCAATAAAGGTAAGTGTCATTTATTCTTCATTTAGTAGAGTAGTACATGCACAATATATATTGTGCATGTACTACTCTACTATTGTGCATGTATCCTTCTCTTTGTGTGTAGGAAAATGTATATTTCATGTGGTAAATTTTTTTTTTTCATACTTTTGGGTGTCTTGCACAGATTAATTTGATTTCCATTATTTCTTATGGGGAAAAATCATTCGCATACCGAACATTTCGCATAACAACCAGCCCTCTTGCACGGATTAAGGTCGCGATGCGGGGGTCCACTGTAGTGTGTCTACACTCTGAAGGAAGGGTGTTAATGTTGCAGTTTCATAACTGTAGTGTAAAGTACCCCTCTGGGAAGACAGTGATGGAGTGAATGATGATAATGTTTTTCTTTTTCGGGCCACCCTGCCTTGGTGGGAATCAGCAGATGTGTTAATAAAAATATAAATAATGATTTGAATCAGTATAATGATCTAAGTCAGTATAATGATAAAATTTGAAATTATGCTAGCCGAAATTAGTGTCAAATTACTGATGGAACCAGATAACTACCAGATTAGTGATGGCCGACCTGTAGAGGGTTTGTGTCAACCATACCATATACATATACTAGAAATTTATAACATTTCTAGTATATTTTTATATGTTTATACAGTAGTGTACTGTATACTGTAATAAACAGAATACAGTGGACCCTCGCATAACGCTATTAATCCGTTCCTGAGAGTTCAATGTTAGGCGAAATTATCGTTAGGCGAATTAATTTTCCCCATAAGAAATAATGGAAATCAAATTAATCCGTTCCTGACACCCAAAAGTATGAAATTTTTTTTTTTTTTGCCACATGAAATATTAATTTTAATACACACAAACTGAAGACGAAATGCACAGTTACATGACACTTACCTTTATTGAAGATCTGGTGATGATTGATGAGATGGAAGGAGGGGAGTGTGTTGATGGTCTTAGTGTTTAGAAGGGGAATCCCCTTCCATTAGGACTTGAGGTGTCAAGTCCTTTTCCAGGGTTACTTCCCTTCTTCTTTTAATGCCACTAGGACCAGCTTCAGAGTCACTGGACTTCTGTCGCACAACATATCTGTCCTTAGAGGTCTGTACCTCTTGTTCCTTTATGACATTCCTAAAGTGTTTCACAACATTGTCAGTGTAATAGTCACCAGCACAGCTTGCAATAGCTGTCTGAGGGTTATTTTCATCCATAAAGGTTTGAACTTTAAGCCACATTGCACATATTTCCTTAATCTTTGAAGTAGGCAACTTCTTCAATTTCTCTCTCCCCTCCTCCGGAGCAGTTTCCTCAGGTCTGGCCTCTTGCTGTTGAAGATGATCTAGCAGCTCATCAGTGGTTAGTTCTTCATTGTCCTCCTCCACCAACTCTTCCACATCCTCTCCACTAACCTCCAACCCCAAGGACTTCCCAATGCCACAACTGATTCCTCAACTGGCATACGCTTCTCAGGGTTAGCCTCAAATCCTTCAAAATCCCTTTTGTCTACATATTCTGGCCACAGTTTCTTCCAAGCAGAGTTCAAGGTCCTCTTAGTCACTCCCTCCCAAGCTTTACCTATAAGGTTTACACAATTGAGGATATTAAAGTGATCTCTTCAAAACTCTCTTAGAGTCAATTGAGTGTCTGAGGTCACTACAAAGCACCTTTCAAACAGAGCTTTTGTGTACAGTTTTTTGAAGTTTGCAATGACCTGCTGGTCCATGGGCTGCAGGAGAGGAGTGGTATTAGGAGGCAAAAACTTGACCTTAGTGAAGCTCATGTCCCCACAAAGTCGCTCTGCCAAGTCTGTAGGATGACCAGGGGCATTGTCTAACACCAGGAGGCACTTAAGGTCTAATTTATTTTCAATTAGGTAATTTTTCACAGTGGGGGCAAATGCATGGTGTAACCAGTCATAGAAAAAGTCCCTTGTGACCCATGCCTTACTGCTTGCCCTCCACAGCACACACAAATTAGCCTTGAGGATATTCTTTTGCCTGAACGCTCTGCGAGTTTCAGAGTGATACACCAATAAAGGCTTCACTTTGCAATCACCACTAGCATTGGCACACATTAACAGAGTAAGCCTGTCTTTCATAGGCTTATGTCCTGGGAGTGCCTTTTCCTCCTGAGTAATGTGGGTCCTGCTTGGCATTTTCTTCCAAAACAGGCCTGTTTCGTCACAATTATACACTTGTTCAGGTTTCAGTCCTTCACTGTCTATGTACTCCTTGAATTCCTGCACATATTTTTCAGCTGCTTTGTGGTCCGAACTGGCAGCCTCACCATGCCTTATCACACTATGTATGCCACTATGCTTCTTAAATCTCTCAAACCAACCTTTGCTGGCCTTAAATTCACTCACATCATCACTAGTTGCAGGCATTTTTCTAATTAAATCCTCATGCAACTTCCTAGCCTTTTCACTTATGATCGCTTGAGAGATGCTATCTCCTGCTATATGTTTTTCATTTACCCACACCAATAATAGTCTCTCAACATCTTCTATCACTTGCGATCTCTGTTTCGAAAACAAAGTTGCACCTTTGGCAAGAACAGCTTCCTTGATTGCCGTTTTCTTGGCCACAATAGTAGCGATGGTTGATTGGGGTTTACTATACAACCTGGCCAGCTCGGAGACAAGCACTCCACTTTCATACTTAGCAATGATCACTTTCTTCATATCCATAGTAATTCTCACCCTTATTCCTGTAGGGTTGGCACTAGAAGCTTTCTTGGGGCCCATGGTCACTTATTTTGCAGGTGAAATCACTAAAAACTCTGTAATAATACGAAATGTTCCGATTGTATGCTTGGATGTTACCACGGAGGCTGGCTTGTAAACAATGCCACCGGCGGAAGAAGTGAGGCTGGCTCAGGCCGCACATGGACGCGTCTCAGACGAATGGCGTTGAGCGAGTTTTTTAGCGCTAGATGAGGCAAAATTTTAGCGATAAAATGTATCGCTAGGCGGATTTAATGTTATGTGATGCCAACGTTAGGCGTGGGTCCACTGTAGAGGAAATCAGCTCTAATATACATTACTTAGGTAGAGATGCTCCTAAGTCTGAATGGTTGGTAATCGAGTACATTGCTAAGTGAGGAGAGGTTGTACTACGTCATAAGCTCAGCTTACTCAAATCTGGGCCTAGATATGACAGAATGGGTCTATGTTGTAAGTGTGTACTATATAAAAAATCCTGCAGTAAGCAGTGCATGGAAAGAACTGTGACCATGTTTTTGGTTTAAAACAGCAAATTTGTGGTGCATTACTGTATAATTTTTATGGTTGTATTCTTAGTTCCTTGGTCTCATTTGATAAGACAGAGGATATATTACAGAAATGTAGTGATTATTTCAAATGGTTTCAGGACTAAAAGTAGCTTGAAATTGAGCTCTCAGCAGAAAATTCGATTTTTGTCAATATTCCAGAGTACACAAATGACATCAAACGTCCAATACTTGCCCAACTGGCCAGTCTAATACGCATTTACGAATGCGAAGACAATATTTATACAATTATATTACAATAATCCTACATAGCAGGTCGGTAGACAGCAACCACCCAGGGAGGTACTATGTACTGTAATTAAACCATACCCCCGGCCGGGATTGAACCTGCGGTCATAGAGTCTCAAAACTCCAGCCCGTCTTGTTAGCCACTAGACCAGCTAGCCACAATAAGATTCATCCAACTAGGTATATTTCTACACCATAGGAAGGTTAGCACAGGCACCTCTGTGACCACAAATGCAAGTTTTTACAGACGAATCTCCAGCTAACGTGGCCATGACGAACTCTAGCTCAAGTCCCTTCACTGCCGTCAACATGACTCAAGAAATCGTAATGACACGATTGCAAATAAACCATACCGGCAGTGAAGGGACTTGAGCTAGAGTTCGTCACGGCCACGCTAGCTGGAGATTCGTCTGTAAAAACTTGCATTTGTGGTTACAGAGGTGCCTGTGCTAACCTTCCTATGGTGTAGAAATATACCTAGTTGGATGAATCTTATTGTGGCTAGCTGGTCTAGTGGCTAACGCGACGGGCTGGAGTTTTGAGACTCTATGACCGCGGGTTCAATCCCGGCTGGGGGTATGGTTTGTTTGCAATCGTGTCATTACGATTTCTTGAGTCATGTTGACGGCAGTGAAGGGACTTGAGCTAGAGTTCGTCACGGCCACGCTAGCTGGAGATTCGTCTGTAAAAACTTGCATTTGTGGTCACAGAGGTGCCTGTGCTAACCTTCCTATGGAGTAGAAATATACCTAGTTGGATGAATCTTATTGTGGCTAGCTGGTCTAGTGGTTAACGCGACGGGCTGGAGTTTTGAGACTCTATGACCGCGAGTTCAATCCCAGCCGGGGGTATGGTTTGTTTGCAATCGTGTCATTACGATTTCTTGAGTCATGTACTGTAATTATTTTACACGAGTTTTACATGATGGTAGGATTGCTGGTGCCTTTTTGTCTCATAAACACGCTAGATAACAGGGATATCTTGCTTCTCCTACTTACACTTTGGTCACACTTCACAGACACGCACATGCATATATATATACATACATCTAGGTTTTTCTCCTTTTTCTAAATAGCTCTTGTTCTTTTTTTATTTCTTCTATTGTCCATGGGGAAGTGGAAAAGAATCTTTCCTCCGTAAGCCATGCGTGTCGTATGAGGCGACTAAAATGCCGGGAGCAATGGGCTAGTAACCCCTTCTCCTGTATACATTTACTAAAAAAAGAGAAGAAGAAAAACTTTATAAAACTGGGATGCTTAAATGTGCGTGGATGTAGTGCGGATGACAAGAAACAGATGATTGCTGATGTTATGAATGAAAAGAAGTTGGATGTCCTGGCTCTAAGCGAAACAAAGCTGAAGGGGGTAGGAGAGTTTCAGTGGGGGGAAATAAATGGGATTAAATCTGGAGTATCTGAGAGAGTTAGAGCAAAGGAAGGTGTAGCAGTAATGTTAAATGATCAGTTATGGAAGGAGAAAAGAATATGAATGTGTAAATTCAAGAATTATGTGGATTAAAGTAAAGGTTGGATGCGAGAAGTGGGTCATAATAAGTGTGTATGCACCTGGAGAAGAGAGGAATGCAGAGGAGAGAGAGAGATTTTGGGAGATGTTAAGTGAATGTATAGGAGCCTTTGAACCAAGTGAGAGAGTAATTGTGGTAGGGGACCTGAATGCTAAAGTAGGAGAAACTTTTAGAGAGGGTGTGGTAGGTAAGTTTGGGGTGCCAGGTGTAAATGATAATGGGAGCCCTTTGACTGAACTTTGTATAGAAAGGGGTTTAGTTATAGGTAATACATATTTTAAGAAAAAGAGGATAAATAAGTATACACGATATGATGTAGGGCGAAATGACAGTAGTTTGTTGGATTATGTATTGGTAGATAAGACTGTTGAGTAGACTTCAGGATGTACATGTTTATAGAGGGGCCACAGATATATCAGATCACTTTCTAGTTGTAGCTACACTGAGAGTAAAAGGTAGATGGGATACAAGGAGAATAGAAGCATCAGGGAAGAGAGAGGTGAAGGTTTATAAACTAAAAGAGGAGGCAGTTAGGGTAAGATATAAACAGCTATTGGAGGATAGATGGGCTAATGAGAGCATAGGCAATGGGGTCGAAGAGGTATGGGGTAGGTTTAAAAATGTAGTGTTAGAGTGTTCAGCAGAAGTTTGTGGTTACAGGAAAGTGGGTGCAGGAGGGAAGAGGAGCGATTGGTGGAATGATGATGTAAAGAGAGTAGTAAGGGAGAAAAAGTTAGCATATGAGAAGTTTTTACAAAGTAGAAGTGATGCAAGGAGGGAAGAGTATATGGAGAAAAAGAGAGAGGTTAAGAGAGTGGTGAAGCAATGTAAAAAGAGAGCAAATGAGAGAGTGGGTGAGATGTTATCAACAAATTTTGTTGAAAATAAGAAAAAGTTTTGGAGTGAGATTAACAAGTTAAGAAAGCCTAGAGAACAAATGGATTTGTCAGTTAAAAATAGGAGAGGAGAGTTATTAAATGGAGAGTTAGAGGTATTGGGAAGATGGAGGGAATATTTTGAGGAATTGTTAAATGTTGATAAAGATAGGGAAGCTGTGATTTCGTGTATAGGGCAAGGAGGAATAACATCTTGTAGGAGTGAGGAAGAGCCAGTTGTGAGTGTGGGGGAAGTTCGTGAGGCAGTAGGTAAAATGAAAGGGGGTAAGGCAGCCGGGATTGATGGGATAAAGATAGAAATGTTAAAAGCAGGTGGGGATATAGTTTTGGAGTGGTTGGTGCAATTATTTAATAAATGTATGGAAGAGGGTAAGGTACCTAGGGATTGGCAGAGAGCATGCATAGTTCCTTTGTATAAAGGCAAAGGGGATAAAAGAGTGCAAAAATTATAGGGGGATAAGTCTGTTGAGTGTACCTGGTAAAGTGTATGGTAGAGTTATAATTGAAAGAATTAAGAGTAAGACGGAGAATAGGATAGCAGATGAACAAGGAGGCTTTAGGAAAGGTAGGGGGTGTGTGGACCAGGTGTTTACAGTGAAACATATAAGTGAACAGTATTTAGATAAGGCTAAAGAGGTCTTTGTGGCATTTATGGATTTGGAAAAGGCGTATGACAGGGTGGATAGGGGGGCAATGTGGCAGATGTTGCAAGTGTATGGTGTAGGAGGTAGGTTACTGAAAGCAGTGAAGAGTTTTTACGAGGATAGTGAGGCTCAAGTTAGAGTATGTAGGAAAGAGGGAAATTTTTTCCCAGTAAAAGTAGGCCTTAGACAAGGATGTGTGATGTCACCGTGGTTGTTTAATATATTTATAGATGGGGTTGTAAGAGAAGTAAATGCGAGGGTCTTGGCAAGAGGCGTGGAGTTAAAAGATAAAGAATCACACACAAAGTGGGAGTTGTCACAGCTGCTCTTTGCTGATGACACTGTGCTCTTGGGAGATTCTGAAGAGAAGCTGCAGAGATTGGTGGATGAATTTGGTAGGGTGTGCAAAAGAAGAAAATTAAAGGTGAATACAGGAAAGAGTAAGGTTATGAGGATAACAAAAAGATTAGATGATGAAAGATTGAATATCAGATTGGAGGGAGAGAGTATGGAGGAGGTGAACGTATTCAGATATTTGGGAGTGGACGTGTCAGCGGATGGGTCTATGAAAGATGAGGTGAATCATAGAATTGATGAGGGAAAAAGAGTGAGTGGTGCACTTAGGAGTCTGTGGAGACAAAGAACTTTGTCCTTGGGGGCAAAGAGGGGAATGTATGAGAGTATAGTTTTACCAACGCTCTTATATGGGTGTGAAGCGTGGGTGATGAATGTTGCAGCGAGGAGAAGGCTGGAGGCAGTGGAGATGTCATGTCTGAGGGCAATGTGTGGTGTGAATATAATGCAGAGAATTCGTAGTTTGGAAGTTAGGAGGAGGTGCGGGATTACCAAAACTGTTGTCCAGAAAGCTGAGGAAGGGTTGTTGAGGTGGTTCGGACATGTAGAGAGAATGGAGCGAAACAGAATGACTTCAAGAGTGTATCAGTCTGTAGTGGAAGGAAGGCGGGGTAGGGGTCGGCCTAGGAAGGGTTGGAGGGAGGGGGTAAAGGAGGTTTCGTGTGCGAGGGGCTTGGACTTCCAGCAGGCATGCGTGAGCGTGTTTGATAGGAGTGAATGGAGACAAATGGTTTTTAATACTTGACGTGCTGTTGGAGTGTGAGCAAAGTAACATTTATGAAGGGATTCAGGGAAACCGGCAGGCCGGACTTGAGTCCTGGAGATGGGAAGTACAGTGCCTGCACTCTGAAGGAGGGGTGTTAATGTTGCAGTTTAAAAACTGTAGTGTAAAGCACCCTTCTGGCAAGACAGTGATGGAGTGAATGATGGTGAAAGTTTTTCTTTTTCGGGCCACCCTGCCTTGGTGGGAATCGGCCAGTGTGATAATAAAAAAATAAAAAAAATATACAAGATTTCAGGTACATTTTGCTATTTCTACTTACACTTTGGTAACACTACAAATGCATGTACAAGAATATATATATGCAGCCTCTCCTCACTTAGCGATGGAGTTCTGTTTATAAGACCATGTCAGTAAACGAATTCGTCACTAAGTGAGGAGCATACTATAATCAACCATCTTTGATATTGTTTTAATGTCACATTTGCACTATTTATAACATTTCTGGTATATTTTTAAATGTTTATACAGTAGTGTACTTGATGTTGCAATAAACAGAATAGAGGAAATCAGCTCTAATATACATTATCTAGGTATGCATACCAGATGGAGAGCCCGTCGTAAGTCCGAGTTGTCGGTAAACAAGCAGGTCACTAAGTAAGGAGAGGCTGTATACACCCCACTAGGTTTTCTTCTATTTTCTTAATATTTCTTGTTCTTGTTTATTTCCTCTTTATTTCCATGGGGAAGTGGAACAGAATTCTTCCTACGTAAGCTACGTAAGCTATGCCAGGAGCAAGGGGCTAGTAACCCCTTCTCCTATATATGTTACTAAATTTAGAAAGAGAAACTTCAGTTTTTCTTTTTAGGTCACCCTGCTTTGGTGGGATATGGCCTGGTCGTTGAAAAAAAAAATTCACAATAATGCAGTAGTCTGCATAAGTAAGTCTTGTATTCTTTGTGTGAATAAAAACTCAAAATGAAAAGCAAGCATAATATAAGAGGGGCCTGGAAACATAACTAATGAACAGAGAAAATGTTATTTTAGTGCCAGGAATGTCTGCACTGTTTATTCTTTACCATACTGTGAAATTGGCATTTATTGAATTGTGTGTGAAATTGGCCAAATTATCAATTTCTGATCACTTTATTGGGTAGTTTAAATAGTTGAATTGGCAGTTTCTTGTACTCACTGGATAAAATGGAGGTCATACTAGCAAAAATAGCTAAGAGTTTTGTTGACTGAACAATGGAATTGGCCTAAAATCGAACTCAAAGTGGACAAAATCATTGATGCATAAAATATCAATATCACAGCAAAATTCACAAAAGTGTAATTTTGTCAGTTTTCCATTAAATTGTGTACTTTTTGTTTCATTACTTTCAGAAAAAGATTATCTACCATTTCATAAGAATTTTTTGTTTTTAATTTTGTGACCCTGAGAGCAAGTTTGAGAGCAGAGGTCATGACCCTGAAAGGATTAACCCTTTGACTGTCGCGGCCGTATATATACGTTTGTGAGGTACCGTGTTTGACGTATATATACTCATAAATTCTAGCGGCTTCAAATCAGGCAGGAGAAAGCTAGTAGGCCCACATGTGAGAGAATGGGTCTGTGTGGTCAGTGTGCACCACATAAAAAAAATCCTGGAGCACGCAGTGCATAATGAGAAAAAAAAACTCCGACCGTTTTTTTAATTAAAATGCCAACTTTGTGGTCTATTTTCGTATAGTATTTGTGGTTGTATTCTCGTTTTCATGGTCTCATTTGATAGAATGGAAACTATATTATAGAAATGGAGGTGATTTTGATTAATTTTACTATAAAAAGAACCTGGAAATGGAGCACAAAGTACAGGAAATGTTTGATTTTTGCCGATGTTCAAAAGTAAACAAATGATGTCATTGTCCAATAAATGTCCAAATAGCCATTCTAATACGCAGTCATGAATGGGTTGATGTAATTTTTACAATTATTACAGTATTGCAGTAGTCTGCATAACAGTAAATCTTCTATTTTTCGTTTGAATAAAATTTCAAAATAAAAAGCAAGAGTAATATCACAGGGACCTGGAGACATGACTGATGAACAAAGAAAATCTTATTTTAGAGCCAGGAATGTCTGCATTGTTCATTCTGGACCTTATTTTGAAATTGTCGTATTTTTTAATTTTCGTGAAATTGGCCAAATTGCAAATTTCTGACATGTTATTGGGTAGTTGAAATCGGTAAATGGGCAGTTTCTTGTGCTCAATCGATAGAAAAAATAGAGTTCTGAAGAAATAGTTATGAGTTTGGTTGACTGGAATAACGGAATTAGCCGAAAATAGGGCTCAAAGTGGGCGAAATTGCCGATTTTTAAATATCGCCGAAGTCGTTAACTTCGCGAGAGCGTAATTCCGTCAGTTTTCCATCAAATTTCGTTTTTTTGGTGTCTTTACAATCGGGAAAAGATTCTCTATCATTTCATAAGAAAAAATAATTTTTTTTTTTTCGAATATTTTGCGACACCAGGAGCAACTTCAGGATTGGGCCCTTCGACAGTCAAAGGGTTAAGCATGAAGAAAGTAACCACTGTAAAAGGATTCAAGATTAACTGGCAAGTTGATTTTGGACATGGGAAGTACAGAGCCTGCACTTTATAGGATAGGTGGGGATGTTGTAATCTGCAGGATCATTTCAACTGTGATGACTGCACACTTCAGCAAAATAGCTAGTGAATGAATGATAGGGAATGTATTTCCTTTTCTAACCTGGTGGGAGATTGTCAGTGTTAAAAAAGTACACTTCTACTGTAAATATTATTTACATAATGATGGCAGGTAAGAAAGGTAATACATAAAAAAAAAAAAAAATGGCAGTGAAGTAAAATTAAGTACTGTACTTGCCATCATTTATCCACCATACGTTATGCTGTTAACAAAATAGTTAAACCTGTCACAACTCACAAACTAAAGAAGTTTAGACATGATAAAAGCTCAGGATGGACTGAACCCTCTGCCAAATTTCACCTCAAATTTCAGGGTTAGTTGTGAATTGCTCCAGCCACTACACTGAGTATTTTTCTAGTTGATCTATCTTCTACACTACATACAAATTAGACAACTACTATAGTAAAAAAATAATTACAGGGAGATTTAATAGACTAAAGCTTAACAAAGGTGTTGTGGCACCTGCAGACTTGCCAACCACTTACATCACTCCTACCATATGTTTCCACTGTTCTTACTAATATAGCTATAACTAACACTAAAATCATCATAAATACAACTAGTATATCACTACTGGTACTACCAATATTACCATCACTGCTGGTGTTGCCAATATCGCTGTCATCACTGGTGCTGTCGGTATTACTACCCTGGTGCATCAGGCCTGAAGAATATTAAATTTTTGAAGCAATATTATCTTTGTTACAGTGTATATTGTAGTGAAATGCAGTGGAACCTCAGTTTTTGTTTGCCCTGGTTTTCACTGAATTCAGTTTTTGACAATTTTTTTTTTTTTTTGTCAAAACTTTTTCCCAGTTTTCGTTTATCACCTCGGTTTTCATCGAGTTGACAGTGGTCCGCCCACGCCCACACAAAGCATCCCACGCATTCTGAGTCAGTCTGGCTTTGTTTCTCATCAGTAGAGGGTGGTAGTGATGGTGGTAGAGGGTGCTAGTGATGGTGGTAGAAGGTGCTAGTGATGGTGGTAGAGGGTGGTAGTGATGGTGGTAGAGGGTGGTAGTGATGGTGTTGGAGGGTGGCAGTAATGGTTGTAAAGGGTGGTAGTGATGGTGGTAAAGGGTGGTAGTGATGGTGGTACTGACAGTGGTAGAGGTTGGTAGTGATTGTGGTAGAGGGTGGTAGTGATAGGGGGTGATGTTAAATGTTCATTTATCCATTTCATTAGTCCTTTATATTTCTCATTGTTTTCTGTATGTAAAACTACAGATATTCTCTATTAAATGTATTTTTATGTTAATACTTTTTGGGTGTCTGGAACAGATTAACTGGATTTATATTGTTTCTTATGGGAAATGCTGCTTCAGTTTTCGTCGAATTCAGTTTTCGTCAGACTTTCTGGACCGAATTAATAACGAAAACTGAGGTTCCACTGTGCAAACATTTAGGTAAAGTAAGATGTTCAATATTCTACAATATTCCCAAAATATTTTTCTAATTACCTAAGTGACTTAAGACTCCTACTGGTTTAGCACTTTCCTAACTATAAGAATACAGTGGACCCTCGACCAATGTTGGCATCGTTTAATGTTAAATCCGACTATCGATACATTTTAATGCAAAAATTTTGCCTCGACTAGCGCTAAAAAACCCGACCAACGCTATTCGTTCCGTTCGAGACGCGTCCACTTGTAGCCTGAGCGCGCCTCACTTGTCCCGTGGGTGCCAGTGTTTACAAGCCAGCCAGCCACCGTGGTCCCATCCAAACATACAATTGGAACATTTCATATTATCACAGTGTTTGTAGTGATTGCACCTGAAAAATAAGTCACCATGGGCCCCAAGAAAGCTTCTAGTGCCAACCCTACAGCAAAAAAGGTGAGAATTACTATGGATATGAAGAAAGAGATCATTGCTAAGTATGAAAGTGGAGTGCGTGTCTCCGAGCTGGCCAGGCTGTACACAAAACCCCAATCAACAATCACAAGAAAAAGGCAATCAAGGAAGCTGTTCTTGCCAAAGTTGAAACTATGTTTTTGAAACTGAGATCGCAAGTGATAGAAGATGTTGAGAGACTGTTATTGGTGTGGATAAACGAAAAACAGATAGCAGGAGATAGCATCTCTCAAGCGATCATATGTGAAAAGGCTAGGAAGTTGCATGACGATTTAATTAAAAAAATGCCAGCAACTAGTGGTGATGTGAGTGAATTTAAGGCCAGCAAAGGTTGGTTTGAGAGATTTAAGAATCGTAGTGGCATACATAGTGTGATAAGGCATGGTGAGGCTGCCAGTTCGGACCACAACAAGGCTGAAAAATCTGTGCAGGAATTCAAGGAGTACATAGACAGTGAAGGACTGAAACCTGAACAAGTGTTTAATTGTGACAAAACAGGCCTGTTTTGGAAGAAAATGCCAAGCAGGACCTACATTACTCAGGAGGAAAAGGCACTCCCAGGACATAAGCCTATAAAAGACAGGCTTACTCTGTTGATGTGTGCCAATGCTAGTGGCGATTGCAAAGTGAAGCCTTTATTGGTGTATCACTCTGAAACTCCCAGAGTGTTCAGGAAAAACAATGTCCTCAAGGCTAATTTGTGTGTGCTGTGAAGGGCAAACAGTAAGGCATGGGTCACAAGGGACTTTTTCTATGACTGTGGTTACACCATGCATTTGCCCCCAACGTGAAAAATTACCTCCTGGAAAATAAATTGGACCTTAAGTGCCTCCTGGTATTAGACAATGCTCCTGGTCATCCTTCAGACTTGACAGAGTGACTTTCTGCAGACAAGAGCTTCATTAAGGGAAAGTTTTTGCCTCCTAATACCACTCCTCTCCTGCAGCCCATGGACCAGCAGGTCATTTACAACTTCAAGAAACTGTACACAAAAGCTATGTTTGAAAGGTGCTTTGTAGTGAACTCAGTTGACTCTAAGAGAGTTTTGGAGAGATCACTTTAGCATCCTCAATTGTGTAAACCTTATAGGTAAGGCTTGGGAGGAAGTGACTAAGAGGACCTTGAACTCTGCTTGGAAAAAAACTGTGGCCAGAATGTGTAGACAAAAGGGATTTTGAAGGGTTTGAGGCTAACCATGGGAATCCTATGCCAGATGAAGAATCCATTGTGGCATTGGGGAAGTCCTTGGGGTTGGAGGTTAGTGGGGAGGATGTGGAAGAGTTGGTGGAGGAGGACAATGACGAACTAACCACTGATGAGCTGCTAGATTATCTTCAACAGCAAGAGGCCACACCTGAGGAAACTGCTTCGGAGGAGGGGATAGAGAAATTGAAGAAGTTGCCTACTTCAAAGATTAAGGAAATGTGTGCAATATGGCTTAAAGTGCAAACTTTTTTGGATGAAAATCACCCTGACACAGCTACTGCAAGCTGTGTTGGCAACCTGTACACTGACAATGTTGTGAAACACTTTAGGAATGTCATAAAGGAACGGGAGGTACAGGCCTCTATGGACAGATGTGTTGTGCGACAGAAGTCCAGTGACTCTGAAGCTGGTCCTAGTGGCATTAAAAGAAAAAGGGAAGTAACCCCAGAAAAGGACTTGCCACCTCAAGTCCTAATGGAAGGGGATTCCCCTTCTAAACACTAACACCATCAACACTCTCCCCTCCTCCCATCCCATCAATCATCACCAGATCTTCAATAAAGGTAAGTGTCATGTAACTGTGCATGTCTTCTTCAGTTTGTGTATATTAAAATTAATATTTCACGTAGTAAAAATTTTTTTTTTCAATACTTTGGGGTGTCAGGAACGGATTAATTTGATTTTCATTATTTCTTATGGGGAAAATTAACTCAACTAACGATAATTTCGATTAACGATGAGCTCTCAGGAATGGATTAATATCGTTGGTCGAGGGTCAACTGTATTAATAATAATAATATGGCATGTGTTTAAGATATTTTGATAGTGATTGTTTTTTACACTGGTCATTTCCTACTGAAAGCAAGGGGCTAGTAACCCCTTCTGTATAAATTATTAAATTTAAATAGAGAGACTTTTGTTTTCCTTTTAGGTCACCCTACCTTGGTTGGTTATGGCCAGTTCATTAAAAAAAAAAAAAAAATCCCTACTGATGTTGGGTGACCCAAGAAAGAGGAAACACTTTTACTATCATTTATTCGATCACTGCCTCACTAAGTGTGTTGACATCACAATTCAGACGGTTCTCTGACATTCAACATCCTCACCCCTCCTTAAGGTGTTGCAATTCAGAGGGTAGCAAATAAATGATGATGAACATATTTCCAATATTTGGGTGGTCACCCTATGTTGGAAATTGCCAGTGTAAAAACATCAAAATAGCACAACCACATGCAACATTATTAAATTTTTTTAACACGCTGGTCATCTCTCAAAGAGGCTGGGTGAACCAATAAAGAAACACCGTCACCATCATTCACACTATCACTGTCTTGCCTGAGGCATGCAGATACAACAGTTTAGATGTACTTTCAAATAGCAAATATCCCAAATCCTTAAGAGTACAGGCTCTGCACTTCCCACTTCCAGAAATCACGTCTGGCTAACTAGTTTCCCTGAATCCATTCACAAAATATTACCCTGCTCACACTCAAACAGTTCATCAGATCCCAAAAATCATTTGTCTCCACTCACTCCTATCTAACATATTCACACATGGCTGCTGTATGTCCATGCCCCTTGCATGCAAAACCTCCCTTACTCCCTCCCACCTGCAGGAGTCTTACTGCTCTTAGGAAATGGAAGGCAGTTGGGTTCCATTCAAGGAAAGAACAGGTTTAATTCCTTGAATCAACAGTCCCTCCCCAGCATCTAGGCACCTCCACCTCCCTTGATGGGACCACATGCCAAAACTGACCAAATCACACTGGAGGCCACTGTAGAGGCTCATCTATTTCCTACATAACACAATTCTGTTGATCATAAAAGCTGTGATATGTCTAGTAATCAACTGTAGGTCAGCATATATGAGGCATTGTGTAGAACAAAAACATAAAACACCATCATGGCCAAAATTCTTTTTTCCTTAATGTTTCATCTATAGGTGAGTGTAAAACGAAAGCCTGTAATTGTTTTACATGATGGTAGGATTGCTGGTGTATTTGTCTGTCTCAAAAATATGCAAGATTACAGGTACGTCTTGCTACTTCTACTTACACTTAGGTCACACTAAACATACATGTACATGTTTATTTATACACACTCATCTGAGTTTTCTTTGATTTTATCTTAGTTCTTGTTCTTATTACTTTTCTTTTTATATCCATGGGGTAGTGGAATAAGAATCTTTCCTCCGTAAGCCATGCGTGTTGTACAAGTCAACTAAAATGCTGGGAACAATGGGCTAGTAACCCCTTTTCCTGTAATAATTACTAAAAAGAATAAGAAGAAGAAAACTGTCAAAGTGGGAAGTCTAAATGTGCGTGGATGTTGTGCGAATGATAAGAAAGAGACGATTGTGAATGTTATGAATGAGAAGAAGCTGGATGTCCTGGCTTTAAGTAAAACAAAGCTGAAGGGGGTGGGTGAGTTCCAGTGGAGACGAATAAATGGGATTAGGTCAGGGGTTTCAAAGAGAGTTAGAGCTAAAGAAGGAGCAGCAATAATGTTGAAGGATAAGCTATAGCAGGAAAAGAGGGACTATAAATGAATTAATTCAAGGATTATGTGGAGTAAAATAAAGGTTGGATGTAAGAAGTGGGTTATAGTAAGTGTATATGCACTGGGGAAGATAGAAGTATAGAGGAGAGAGAGAAATTTTGGGAAATGTTGAGTGAATGCATGGAGAGTTTTGAACCAAGTGTGAGAGTACTTGTCGTTGGGGATTTTAATGCTAAAGTGGGTAAAAATGTTGTGGATAGAGTAGTAGGTAAATTTGGGGTGCCAGGGATAAATGAAAATGGGGAGCCTTTAATTGAGCTATGTGTAGAAAGAGGTTTGGTAATAAGTAATACATATTTTATGAAAAAGAGGATAAATAAATATACAAGGTATGATATAGCAAATAATGAGAGTAGTTTGTTAGATTATGTATTGGTGGATAAAAGGTTGATGGGTAGGCTCCAGGATGTACACGTTTCTAGAGGGGCAACTGATATATCGGATCATTATCTAGCTGTAGCTACAGTTAGAGTAAGAGGTAGATGGGATAAGAGGAAAATGGCAACAACAAGTAAGAGGGAGGTGAAAGTGTATAAACTAAGGGAGGAGGAAGTTCGGGTGAAATAAGCAACTATTCGCAGAAAGGTGGGCTGGTGCAAGTATGAGTAGTGGGGAGGTTGAAGAGGGTTGGAATTGTTATAAAAATGCAGTATTAGAATGTGGGGGACAAGTTTGTGGTTATAGGAGGGTGGGTGCAGAAGGAAAGAGGAGTGATTGGTGGAATGATGAAGTTAAGTGTGTGATAAAAGAGAAAAAGGTAGCTTATGAGAGGTATTTACAAAGCAGAAGTGTTATAAGAAGAGTAGAGTATATGGAGAGTAAAAGAAAGGTGAAGAGAGTGGTGAGAATGTAACAGGAGAGCGGATGATAGAGTGGGACAGGCACCGTCAAAAATTTTTAATGAAAATAAGAAAAATTTTTGGAGTTAAACAAGTTAAGAAAGCCTAGGGAACGAATGGATTTGTCAGTTAAAAGCAGAGTAGGAGAGTTAGTAGATGGGGAGTTGGAGGTATTGCGTAGGTGGCGAGAATATTTTATGGAATTTTTAAATGTCAGTGAAGAAAGGGAGGTGGTAATTTCATGCACTGGCCAGGGATGTATACCATCTTCTAGGAGTAAAGAAGAGCAGGATGTGAGTGTGGCGTAGGTGTGTGAGGCATTACGTAGGATGAAAGGAGGTAAAGCAGCTGGAACTCACAGGATCATGACAGAAATGTTAAAAGTGGAGGGGGGGGGGTTAGATAGTGTTGGAGTGGTTGGTATTTTTTAATAAATGTATGAAAGAGGGGAAGGTACCTAGGGATTGGTGGAGAGCATGTATAGTCCCTTTATATAAAGGGAAGGGGGACAAAAGAGACTGTAAAAATTACAGAGGAAAAAGTTTACTGAGTATACCAGGAAAAGTGTACAGTAGGGTTATTACTGAAAGAATTAGAGGTAAGACAGAATGTAGGATTGCGGATGAGCAAGGAGGTTTTAGAGAAGGTAGGGGATGTGTAGATCAAGTGATTACATTGAAGCATATATGTGAACAGTATTTAGATAAAGGTAGGGAAGTTTTCATTGCATTTATGAATTTAGAAAAAGCATATGATAGAGTGGATAGGAGAACAATGTGGCAGATGTTGCAAGTATATGGAATAGGTGGTAAGTTACTAAATGCTGTAAAGAGTTTTTATGAGGATAGTGAGGCTCAGGTTAGGGTGTGTAGAAGAGAGGGAGACTACCCGGTAAAAGTAGGTCTTAGACAGGGATGTGTAATGTCACCATGGTTGTTTAATATATTTATAGATGGGGTTGTAAAAGAAGTAAATGCTAGGGTGTTCGGGAGTGGGGTGAGATTAAATTATGGGGAATTAGATACAAAATGGGAATTGACACAGTTACTTTTTGCTGATGATACTGTGCTTATGGGAGATTCTAAAGAAAAATTGCAAAGGTTAGTGGATGAGTTTGGGAGTGTGTGTAAAGGTAGAAAGTTGAAAGAGAACATAGAAAAGAATAAGGTGATGAGGGTATCAAATGATTTAGATAAATAAAAATTGGATATCAAATTGGGAAGGAGGAGTATGAAAGAAGTGAATGTTTTCAGATACTTGGGAGTTGACGTGTCAGCGGATGGATTTATGAAGGATGAGGTTAACCATAGAACTGATGAAGGAAAAAAGGTGAGTGGTGCACTGAGGTACATGTGGTGGCAAAAAATGTTATCTATGGAGGCAAAGAAGGGAATGTATGAAAGTATAGTAGTACCAACACTCTTATATGGGTGTGAAGCTTGAGTTGTAAATGCTGCAGCGAGGAGGCGGTTGGAGGCAGTGGAGATGTGCTGTCTAAGGGCAATGTGTGGTGTAAATATTATGCAGAAAATTCGGAGTGTGGAAATTAGGAGGTGTTGAATTAATAAACGTATTAGTCAGAGGGCTGTAGAGGGTTTGTTGAGGTGGTTTGTTCATTTAGAGAGAATGGATCAAAGTAGAATGACATGGAAAGCATATAAATCTGTAGGGGAAGGAAGGCGGGGAAGGGGTCATCCTCGAAAAGGTTGGAGGGAGGGGGTAAAGGAGGTGTTGTGGGCGAGAGGCTTGGAATTCCAGCAAGCGTGCATGAGCATGTTAGATAGGAGTGAATGGAGACGAATGGTATTTGGGACCTGATGAGCTGTTGGAGTGTGAGCAGGGTAATATTTAGTGAAGGGATTTAGGGAAACCGGTTATTTTATATAATCGGACTTGAGTCCTGGAAATAGGAAGTACAATGCCTGCACTCTAAAGGAGGGGTTTGGGATATTGGCAGTTTGGAGGGATACATTGTGTATTTTTATACGTATATACAGTGGGCCCCCGCCTAATGTTGGCATCACATAACGTTAAATCCGCCTAGCGTTACATTTTATCGCCAAAATTTTGCCTCGCATAGCGCTAAAAAACTCGCTCAACGCGATTCATCCGAGACACGACTATGTGCGGCCTGAGCCAGCCTCACATGTTCCACCGGTGGCATTGTTTACAAGCCAGCCTCTGCAGTAACATCCAAGCATACAATCGGAACATTTCGTATTATCACAGCATTTTTAGTTATTTCACCTGCAAAATAAGTGACCATGGGTCCCAAGAAAGCTTCTAGTGCCAACCCTACAGGAATAAGGGTGAGAATTACTATGGAGATGAAGAAATAGATCATTGCTAAGTATGAAAGTGGAGTACGTGTCTCCGAGATGGCCAGGTTGAACACAAAACCCAAAATCAACCATCGCTACTATTGTGTCCAAGGAAACGGCAATCAAGGAAGCTGTTCTTGCCAAAGGTGCAACTTTGTTTTCAAAGCAGAGATCGGAAGTGATAGATGATGTTGAGAGACTGTTATTGGTGTGGATAAACGAAAAACAGATAGCAGGAGATAGCATCTCTCAACCGATCATAAGTGAAAAGGCTAGGAAGTTGCATGATGATTTAATTAGAAAAATGCCTGCAACTAGTGATGATGTGAGTGAATTTAAGGCCAGCAAAGGTTGGTTTGAGAGATTTAAGAATCGTAGTGGCATACATAGTGTGATAAGGCATGGTGAGGCTGCCAGTCTTGACCACAAAGCAGCTGAAAAATATGTGCAGTAATTCAAGGAGTACATAGAGAGTGAAGGACTGAAACCTGAACAAGTGTTTGTGACGAAACAGGCCTGTTTTGGAAGAAAATGCCAAGCAGGACCTACATTACTCAGGAGGAAAAGGCACTCCCAGGACATAAGCCTATGAAAGACAGGCTTACTCTTCTCATGTGTGCCAATGCTAGTGGTGATTGCAAAGTGAAGCCTTTATTAGTGTATCACTCTGAAACTCCCAGAGCGTTCAGGCAAAAGAATATCCTCAAGGCTAATTTGTGTGTGCTGTGGGGGGCAAACAGTAAGGCATGGGTCACTAGGGACTTTTTTTATGACTGGTTACACCATGCATTTGCCCCCACTGTGAAAAATTACCTAATTGAAAATAAATTATACCTTAAGTGCCTCCTGGTGTTAGACAATGCCGCTGGTCATCCTACAGACTTGGCAGAGCGACTTTGTGGGGACATGAGCTTCATTAAGGTGAAGTTTTTGCCTCCTAATACCACTCCTCTCCTGCAGCCCATGGACCAGCAGGTCATTGCAAACTTCAAAAAACTGTACACAAAAGCTCTGTTT
The DNA here is from genome assembly GCF_038502225.1 of Cherax quadricarinatus. Classification (NCBI taxonomy): domain Eukaryota; kingdom Metazoa; phylum Arthropoda; class Malacostraca; order Decapoda; family Parastacidae; genus Cherax; species Cherax quadricarinatus. The sequence continues at coordinate 41,937,426 of NC_091304.1, read as the reverse complement.
GAAAGGTGCTTTGTAGTGACCTCAGAAACTCAATTGACTCTAAGAGAATTTTGGAGAGATCACTTTAATATCCTCAATTGTGTAAACCTTAAAGGTAAGGCTTGGGAGGGAGTGACTAAGAGGACCTTGAACTCTGCATGGAAGAAACTGTGGCCAGAATGTGTAGACCAAAGGGATTTTGAAGGATTTAAGGCTAACCCTGAGAGGCGTATGCCAGTTGAGGAATCAATTGTGGCATTTGGGAAGTCCTTGGGGTTGGAGGTTAGTGGGGAGGATGTGGAAGAGTTGGTGGAGGAGGACAGTGAAGAACTAACCACTGATGAGCTGCTAGATCATCTTCAACAGCAAGAGGCCACACCTGAGGAAACTGCTTCGGAGGAGGGGAGAGAGAAATTGAAGAAGTTGCCTACTTCAAAGATTAAGGAAATCTGTGCAAACCAGCTTGAAGTGCAAACCTTTATGGATGAAAATCACCCTCAGACAGCTGCTGCAAGCAGTGTTAGCAACCTGTACACTGACAGTGTTGTGAACCACTTTAGGAAAGTCATAAAGGAATGAGAGGTACAGACCTCTATTGACAGATATGTTGTGCGACAGAAGTCCAGTGACTCTGAAGCTGGTCCTAGTGGCATTAAAAGAAGAAGGGAAGTAACCCCAGAAAAGGACTTGACACCTCAAGTCCTAATGGAAGGGGATTCCCCTCCTAAACACTACGACCATCAACACTCTCCCTTCCTCCCATCCCATCAATCATCACCAGATCTTCAATAAAGGTAAGTGTTATGTAACTGTGCACATCTTCTTCAGTTTGTGTGTATTAAATTTAATATTTCATGTGGTAATAATTTTTTTTGTTCATAATTTGGGGTGTCAGGAACGGATTAATTTGATTTCCATTATTTCTTATGGGGAAAATTCACTCGCCTAACGATAATTTCTCCTAACATTGAGCTCTCAGGAACTGATTAATAGCGTTATGCGAGGGTCCACTGTATACTTCTAAACTGTTGTATTCTGGGCACCTCTGCAAAAACAGTGATTATGTGTAAGTGAAGTGAAAGTGTTGAATGATGATGAAAGTATTTTCTTTTTGGGGATTTTCTTTCTTTTTGGGTCACCCTGCCTCGGTGGGAGACGGCCGACTTATTATTATTTTTTATTATCACACTGGCCGATTCCCACCAAGGCAGGGTGGCCCGAAAAAGAAAAACTCTCACCATCATTCACTCCATCACTGTCTTGCCAGAAGGGTGCTCTACACTACAGTTTTTAAACTGCAACATTAACACCCCTCCTTCAGAGTGCAGGCACTGTACTTCCCATCTCCAGGACTCAAGTCCGGCCTGCCAGTTTCCCTGAACCCCTTCATAAATGTTACTTTGCTCACACTCCAACAGCACGTCAAGTATTAAAAACCATTTGTCTCCATTCACTCCTATCAAACACACTCACGCATGCCTGCTGGATGTCCTAGCCCCTCGCACACAAAACCTCCTTTACCCCCTCCCTCCAACCTTTCCTAGGCTGACCCCTACCCCGCCTTCCTTCCACTACAGACTGATACACTCTTGAAGTCACTCTGTTTCGCTCCATTCTCTCTACATGTCCAAACCACCTCAACAACCCTTCCTCAGCCCTCTGGACAACAGTTTTGGTAATCCCGCACCTCCTCCTAACTTCCAAACTACGAATTCTCTGCATTATATTCACACCACACATTGCCCTCAGACATGACATCTCCACTGCCTCCAGCCTTCTCGCTGCAACATTCATCACCCATGCTTCACACCCATATAAGAGCGTTGGTAAAACTATACTCTCATACATTCCCCTCTTTGCCTCCAAGGACAAAGTTCTTCGTCTCCACAGACTCCTAAGTGTACCACTCACCCTTTTCCCCTCATCAATTCTATGATTCACCTCATCTTTCATAGACCCATCCACTGACACGTCCACTCCCAAATATCTGAATACATTCACCTCCTCCATACTTTCTCCCTCCAATCTGATATCCAATCTTTCATCACCTAATCTTTTTGTTATCCTCATAACCTTACTCTTTCCTGTATTCACTTTTAATTTTCTTCTTTTGCACACCCTACCAAATTCATCCAACAATCTCTGCAACTTCTCTTCAGAATCTCCCAAGAGCACGGTGTCATCAGCAAAGAGCAACTGTGACAACTCCCACTTTATGTGTGATTCTTTATCTTTTAACTCCACGCCTCTTGCCAAGACCCTCGCATTTACTTCTCTTACAACCCCATCTATAAATATATTAAACAACCACGGTGACATCAAACATCCCTGTCTAAGGCCTACTTTTACTGGGAAATAATTTCCCTCTTTCCTACATACTCTAACTTGAGCCTCACTATCCTCGTAAAAACCCTTCACTGCTTTCAGTAACCTACCTCCTACACCATACACCTGCAACATCTGCCACATTGCCCCCCTATCCACCCTGTCATACGCCTTTTCCAAATCCATAAATGCCACAAAGACCTCTTCAGCCTTATCCAAATACTGTTCACTTATATGTTTCAATGTAAACACCTGGTCCATACACCCCTTACCTTTCCTAAAGCCTCCTTGTTCATCTGCTATCCTATTCTCCGTCTTACTCTTAATTCTTTGAATAATAACTCTACCATACACTTTACCAGGTATACTCAACAGACTTATCCCCCTATAATTTTTGCACTCTCTTTTGTCCCCTTTGCCTTTATACAAAGGAACTATGCATACTCTCTGCCAATCCCTAGGTACCTTACCCTCTTCCATACATTTATTAAATAAGTACCCCAACCACTCCAAAACTATATCCCCACCTGCTTTTAACGGCCGACTTGTTGAAAAAAAAAAAAAAACGTTTCATCTGTTTGTGTGAATGTGAAGATATAGTCTTCTGTACCTTTGAGTTAACGCTCAGTCCTATACCAAATTATAACACGAGTTCACAGATTCAATTTCTCTTATGCTCGTGTTTTCTCCCTTCTTTGAGTTTGACACTAATTTTTTTCTGCCACATAATTCCTCATATACCATGAACGTAACAGTAGATAATCACAGCTAATGAAAGCATAGTACTACATGATATAAAAACCAGTATAGTATGACAAATGCTGAGGCCCATTTGCAGCTACTGTGGCAAAGCAAGGTTAAAAGACATGACATCTAAGTTTTAAAAGTTACTTAAATGTGAATATCTCATCATGTGGAAAATTAACTCATTAACTTATATGTATATGAACCCCTTTATTCCTAATAACTAATAACAGCAATAAAACTTTTTTATGAATTCTTAATACAGTGGACCCCCGCATAACGATTACCTCCGAATGCGACCAATTATGTAAGTGTATTTATGTAAGTGCATTTGTACGTGTATGTTTGGGGGTCTGAAATGGACTAATCTACTTCACAATATTTCTTATGGGAACAAATTCGGTCAGTACTGGCACCTGAACATACTTCTGGAGTGAAAAAATATCGTTAACCGGGGGTCCACTGTACTGACAACTGATCACAGTGAAATTATGAGGGTGAATCTACCTGCACTGGAGTGTACAAGCATGAGGAGAGAGTACAATAATGAAGGTGCTGGGCAAGAGTCAAGGAACTTTAATGAGCGACATCCCAAAACAGCCACTATCCTGTCCATGGGTAACTTGTACTTAGAACTGGAGGCTAGACAAGGAATTACAAAGTTACAGATCTGGCTGTGGGCAGCCCCACCAAATACATCTTGGCACAGTTCTTCTATCACACAAGACCTGTAACAGAAAATTATTTATGTTAAGGAAATTAAGTACCTGCATGAAATTTACAACTTATAAGAATATCTGCATGTAAATCCTTGGATGTTAACTCAAAAATACTTATACTTATTACTCTCTTTACAAGTACAGTACACAGTTCTATACCTTTAAAAATAAAAGACAAATTAGCTCACACATTAGGAGACCACTTTCTTTGAGGGGATAATATTTAAGAGAAATGCAAACATAATGATAATTAATATATATTCCATTTCATCTTCATCTCTATACACCCACCAGTAAAGGATGGAAAATTATTATAGAAAATAGCTAATGCTACCCCACACTTAACTCTCAGCGAAGCTATAGTAACGAGTGCTGAATACAGCACCAAGGTTACCCTTCACCTCCAAGTGATTTTCACATCATTTAAACTATACAGTAGGACTGCTGTATCAGCAGGTCCGGTTTCCGCGGTTTTGGTTATCCAATGTTTACCTTGGCCCCAAAATAACCCTTAATTTTGCTTAACCCTTTCAGGGTCCGTCCCATAGATCTACGGCTTTGCGTTCAGGGTCCAAACCGTAGATCTACGCCAAAATTCTAGCGCCGTCAAATTTAGCACAAGAAGGCTGGTAGGCCTGCATCTAAGAGAATGGGTCTGGGTGGTCAGTGTGCACACCATAGAAAAAATCTGGACGCCCGCATGGCATTGTGGGAACGCCGGCAAAGTAGTTTTGTTCATAGTGCCTGGCGGCAAGGAAGCTCTCACTCCCCACTCACTCTCCGGGCGAATTCTGACTCTCCTCTTCACAACTTACAGTTCTAAGACTGATGGAAGTGGAGCTGAAGATGAATTCTATAGTTTTGAACCATATGGTACCATTGTGCCATATGGTACAATGGTACCATATGGTACAATGGTGCCATGTCATACAATGGTATATGATACAATGGTATCATATGGTACAATGGTGCCATATGGTACAATGTACCATACAGTACATTGTACCATATAGTACATTATACCATATGGTACAGGGTACAGGGTACAGGGACCCTAATGGAAATAAGTCTGACTTTTTTGGGTTATCCTAGGTTCTCCAAACATATGCTGCTAAGTATGATATTCTATGTAACTTTATTTGTGTATAACTAAATAAACTTACTTATGATGCCACATGCACTTGAGTAAGTTTATTCAGGTATACAGAAATACACTTACATAGATTATCATACACAGCAGCATATGTATAAAATCCTAGGATAACCCAAAAAAGTCAGGGTGACTTATTTCCATAGTTATCCCTGTATCTGTACCATATGGTGTCCTGTACTGTATGGTACCTTGTACCATATGGTACCCTGTGCCATATGGCACCCTGTACCATATGGTACCCTGTACCATATGGTACCCTGTGCCATATGGTACCCTGTGCCATATGGTACCCTGTGCCATATGGTACCCTGTATCATATGGTACCCTGTACCATATGGTACCCTGTGCCATATGGTACCCTGTGCCATATGGTACCCTGCACCATATGTTATCCTGTACTGTATGGTACCCTATACCATATAGTACAATGTACCATATGGTACCCTGTAACATATGATACTGTGTACCATATGGTCAATAGGTGTTGGTGGCATGAGACACCAGCCAAGACTGAGTGAGTGGAGACACAAGCTAGCTACTGACTCTCCAGTTTCCGAGACAAACTACTTTGTCATCCACCTCAAAGAACATGTCAAGTTCCTGTACACTTGTAAATATATAATAGAACATTACTAATATACAACATTTTTGTATATTTTTGTTGTAAACAAAATAATAATGAAAATATTAGTGTGTTTATTGTGTTGAATACAACAGTACCGTATGGTGCAATGAACCATATGGTATTATTGTACTGTATGGTACAATGAACCATATGGTATCATTGTACTGTATGGTACAATGTACCATATGGTATCATTGCATCATATGGTACCATTACACCATATGGTACCACTGCACTATATGGTACCATTGTATCATATGGTACCATTGTACCCAGGGCCGGATTACCGCATAAGCAAACGAGGCATTTGCCTAGGACCCCGCGCATTTGGGGGGCCCCGCGGTCCAAGGGGTTCAGGGGCTCATCCAAGACTGCGCACATGGTGCAAGTGCAAAGGGGTCCCTACCTAAAAAGTTCAAGTGTTTGGAGAGTAAAACTGATTTTTAAAAATTAATCAAAACAAAAATAAATAATGAAATAAAATAAAATAAAAATAAATAAACCTAGCCATAGATGGCAACACTCAACACGCCTTTGTTTACATCAGAACAGCTGTGTTTTCCCGCTAATGGGCGAGTATGGGAGATTCCTCTCCAATTTTCTGTAGTAATTACACGTTATCTAGACTTGTACTGTGACAAATTAACTTAAGTGTTGTTGATAGACATTGATGTGTATGGATAAATGTTTGTTTTCGCCTCTAAATGTTAAAGAGAGGTACCTGATAGGGTTACTTGACCAGTAAAGATGCATGGACCAGTAAAGACGCATTTTTGGTAAAAATGCTATAAAGAAAATCCTAAAAATGCAAACTGACTTCCGTTTGTAGGTTTTAAAAGCACTTTGTCCTGTCTTTAAGTCTTTATCATTTCAATAACAGATCTCAATTGATTGATGTTCTACATCACTTCCGTCGCAAATGCTTAGTTTTCAAGTTGCGACGGAAGTGATGTAGATTATTATTACAATCAAGGGGGAAGCGCTAAACCCGGAGGATTATACAGCGCCTGGGGGGGGGGATGTGGAAGGCATTCAGGCTTAATTTGGGGAACTGGAGCACAGATCCAATTCCCTAAATCAAGAGCCCCTCACCAACATCAAGGAACCTTCCTTGAGGGGGAAGTGATGTAGAACATCAATTAATTTACTACATATTTCCCAGAAACACATAAGCCACATCAGAAAATCGTTGGCTGGGTGAAACTGAAAATTGTCCCTGCATTCTTTAATTCTCATGTCCTTATCTATGGTGGTAGGCCATATATCATGCAAAACATAATGATTAGTTTAGTTATGAAAATGGTAATATAAATACCATTGTGCATTGTTCTTGGACTCAGTATGATTTCTGTTTAAGTAAATTGGAGATCAAGGAGGATGAATTAGTAAAATATTCGTAGCCCAAATCACTAACCTAATCTATGGTAAAAGCTCTGTATATGACTCCTTTCTGGTAACGTTTTGAATTTTTAGATGCGCAGCCAGAGGAAAGGGGGATACAAGGGCCATATCCCCCCAATTGACAGAAAATTTTTTTTAATAATAATTAAAAAATTAATAATAATTGATAATGAAAAATTTGTATTTACATGATTACAGACAGTGATACATCCTCATTATGGCATCTCGTGAACGTGATGTTGGACGTTCTTATGCGAGTGGGTCACAGAAAAGAAAGAAGAAAATTCAAGAAGAAGAACAGAAAAAGAAAGATGTAGGAAGCTGCAGAAAGATCACAGACATGCTCATGAAAACAGTTTCTGATGTTACCAGTACAGTTGAATCTGCAGATACGTCAGATCATACAGGAAGCCTTCCCTCCATTATTTCTCAGCCAGCATCTACTTCTTTTGTGTCTCCTCTCAATGTCTCAAAGGACATTTCATCCACAGGATTTGTCTTAAAAGATCCTGCCTCATAGCCAAATGTAATCCCAGATTCTCTACGTAATGCTTTCATTGCAGAAAACTTCAGTCAAACTCTGAACATTGACTTTAGGAAATCAGCAAGGATTTATGATGATGGAAGTCGTCGTTGTTTAAAGTCATCTATGTTTTATAGGAAGCTTGCAAATTCAGAAACTGTGAAAAGTTCATGGATGGTATACTCTGAAAGCTCAGGAAAAGTGTACTGTTCAGCATGCAAGCTATTTTCTACCAAAGAAAATACCTTCACACAGGGGTTCAATGACTGGAAAAATTCCAAGCGTTTCGAGGAACATGAAAACAGCACCACTCACAGGAGCTGCATTTTAGCCAGTGTATTTCGTGCACAGAAAAAAGGCTTATTGGATTCTCATTTGGAAAATCAAACTGAAAAAGAGCGCACTTACTGAAGAAAAGTTCTAGAAAGAGTTGTTGCTGTTGTAAAATTCTTAGCTCTAAGAGGACTTGCTTTCCGTGGAGAAAATGAGGTTTTTGGTTCGGAAAACAATGGCAATTTCCTAGGGATCATAGAATCGTTAGCACAATTCGATCCATTCTTAGTAAATCATGTGTCACGCCTTGGGAATGCAGGAAGAGGCACTGTATCTTACATGTCATCTACTACAGTGGACCCACGCATACCACACGCATCGCATACCGTACAATCCGCATACCGCTCGCTTTTTTCGCAAAAATTTTGCCTCGCATACCGCCCAAAAACCCGCTCACCGTCCTTCGTCCGAGACGCGTCCAATGTGCGGCCTGAGCCATGCTCACATGTTCCACCGGTGGCATTGTTTACCAGCCAGCCTCCACGGTAACATCCAAGCATACAATCGGAACATTTCGTATTATTACAGTGTTTTTGGTGATTTTTTCTGGAAAATAAGTGACCATGGGCCCCAAGAAAGCTTCTAGTGCCAACCCTACAGCAATAAGGGTGAGAATTACTATAGAGATGAAGAAAAAGATCATTGATAAGTATGAAAGTGGAGTGCGTGTCTCCGAGCTGGCCAGGTTGTATAATAAACCCCAATCAACCATCGCTACTATTGGTGGTACAGCTGCTGCTGTACCACCGTCAGCTACTGCTGCACTGTCAGCTGCTGCTGCACTGTCAGCTGCTGCTGCTGTTGTACCACCGTCAGCTGCTGCTGCTGCTGTAGCATTGTCTGCTGCTGCTGTAGCATCGTCTGCTGCTGCTGTAGCATAGTCTGCTGCTGCTGTAGCATCGTCTGCTGCTGCTGTAGCATCGTCTGCTGCTGCTGTAGCATCGTCTGTTGTTGCTGTAGCATCGTCTGCTGCTGCTGTAGCATCGTCTGTTGCTGCTGTACCACCGTCAGCTGCTGCTGCTGCTGTAGCACCGTTGTTGGTGTGGCTTATTGAGAATACCAAGAAACAATTAACCCCAGAGGATTTTCCACCCAGGATAACCCAAAAAAGTCAGTGTCATCGAAGACTGTCTAACTTATTTCCATTGGGGTCCTTAATCTTGTCTCCCAGGATGCAACCCACACCAGTCGACTAATACCCAGGTGAACAGGGAAAAATGCCTGCAACTAGTGCTCATATTGGTGAATTTAAAGCCAGCAAAGGTTGGTTTGAGAGATTTAAGAATCGTAGTGGCATACACAGTGTGATAAGGCCTGTTCTGGAAGAAAATGCCAAACAGGACCTACAGTACTCAGGAGGAAAAGGCACTCCCAGGACACAGTGTCTCATCAGTCATTGCTGCATCTTCAATAAAGGTAAGTGTCATTTATTCTTCATTTAGTAGAGTAGTACATGCACAATATATATTGTGCATGTACTACTCTACTATTGTGCATGTATCCTTCTCTTTGTGTGTAGGAAAATGTATATTTCATGTGGCAAAAATTTTTCTTTTCATACTTTTGGGTGTCTTGCACGGATTAATTTGATTTCCATTATTTCTTATGGGGAAACTTCATTCGCATACCGAACATTTCGCATAATAACCAGCCCTCTTGCACGGATTAAGGTCGCTATGCGGGGGTCCACTGTATATGCAATGAATTTATTGAACTGATGACTAAGAAGGTCCTCAACAACATCATAGCAGCTGTGAAAACTGCAAAATATTTTGCAATAAGTGTAGATTCAACACCAGATATTTCACATACAGATCAATTGACATTCATTGTTCGCTTTGTCGACTCCAGTGGTAAGTCTGTAGAGCGCTTTATAAAATTCATTCCTCTTTCAGGCCATGATGGAGAAACAAAGATGAATGTAGTACTGGATACACTGCTTGAACATGATCTCTCTATTATGGATTGCCGTGGCCAGAGCTACGACAATGCAAGTAACATGTCGGGTAAATATAATGGATTGCAAGCCCATATCAAGCAAATCAACTCATTTGCTGAATATGTGCCCTGCTCAGCACATTCTCTTAATTTTGTTAGGTCATGTGCTGCGGAGTGTTGTGTCACTGCAGTTTCATTTTTTGGACTTTTACAAGCACTCTTTAATTTTTTCTCTGCTTCAATGCATCGGTGGAGTATACTCAAGTCAACCATTCATGGAGATGTCATCAAATCATTATCAACAACAAGGTGGTCAGTGCAGCATGATGCAACACATGCTTTGAAAGACAGCTTTGCTGAAATACGTTCTGCTTTGATCCAAATAGCAGAGGATGAAGACCAGACAGCAACTACAAGAAGCGAAGCAGCCAGCTTAGCATCAAAATTGGAAGATTTTGAATTGGCCTTACTCTGTGTGCTTTGGGACTGTGTACTGGAACGGTTAAATGCCACGAACAAGACACTTCAGAAAACTGAAATTGAAATGGCTACTTGTGCTAACCTCTATGCAGGCTTAGTGGAATTTGTAAGCTCACTTCGCAATGATGAAGCTTTTGAAATGTTTGAAGAGAAAGCTAAACTGCTGGTGAAAGACTACAGTTACCGGGGCTGATCATCAGCGGTCAAGGAAGAGGAAACGCAATTTTGAAGAGCCAGACAATGAAATTGTGTTGCTACCAAGGCAGAAATGTAAGACAGCTACATACTTCGTCATTCTGGATTCACTGATTACAGAATTGGTGAAAAGAAAAGAAATCTAGCAGAATCTCAATGACAAGTTTGGATTTCTGTTCAAAATTACTACTATGCCAGATGCAGAATTGAGAGAAGCTGCATTAAAGTTGCAACAACACCTTTCAGCAGATGTTCAGGACACATTTGTTGGCGAAATAGTTCATTTTTCTGGGTATATGAATCAGATTAAAGCTCCACCTGAAAAATGTGCGCCCTCAGCTGCTTTGAAACATTTAACCCTTTGAGGGTTTTCGTCGTACTAGTACGTCTTACGCGTAGGGGTTTTTGACGTACTAGTACTCATAAATTCTAGCGACCTCAAATCTAGTGGGAGAAAGCTGGTAGGCCTTCATATGAAAGAATGGGTCTATGTGGTCAGTGTGCACAGTCTAAAAAAAATCCTGCAGCACACGGTGCATAATGAGAAAAAAAAAACTTTTTCCATTTTTTTTTAATAAATCAGCGACTTTGCAGTGTATTTTCGTATAGTATTTATTGTTGTATTCTAGTTTTCTTGGTCTCATTTTATAGAATGGAAGACATATTACTGAAATTGAGATGATTTTGACTGGTTTTACAATGAAAGGTGCCTTGAAATTGAGCTCAAAGTAGCAGAAATGTTCGATTTTTACCAAACTTCAAAAGTAAACAAATCGTGCCAAGCGTGCAATACACGTCAACTGGTGAGTCTAATATTCTTTCACAAGTGCACCAATAATATTTATACCATTTTTTACACTAATGCAGTAGTCTGCATAACAGTAAATCTTATATTTTTTGTGAGAATAAAAATTCAAAGTGGAAAGCAAAAGAATATAAGAGGGGCCTTGAGACGTGACTAATGACTAGAGGAAATGTCATTTTAGTGCCAGGAATGTCTTTCTTGTTTATTCTGGACCCTATTCTGAAATTGGCATCTTTTGAAATTTGTGTGAAATTGGCAAAATTGCTAAATTCTGACCACTGTACTGGATAGTTGAATTTATAAATGGGTGGTTTCTTGCACTCATTCGATAGAAAAAATGGAGTTCTAGCGAAATATTCATGTTTTTTGTCGACTAGTACAGTGAAATTGGCTGAAAATGGGGCTGAAAGTGGGCAAAATCGCCGATCCGTAAACATCGCCGAGACCGCTAACTTTGCGAGAGCATAATTCCGTAAGTTTTCTATCAAATTTCAAACTTTTGGTGTCGTTATGATCGGGAAAAGATTCTCTATCTTTTCATAAGAGAAAATAATTTTTTTTTTTTTTTAAATTTGGCCGACCCTGAGAACGAGTTTCGGAGAGGGCCTGTCGACCCTCAAAGGGTTAAGAAATGCAGATATCTCAGAAACCTTCCCTAATGTTGACATAGTGTATTGCCTTTACCTAACACTTCCAGCTACTAACTGTGAAGGAGAACGTTCATTTTCTGTTTTGAAAAGAGTGAAAAACCAGCTCCGTTCAACAATGAGCCAAGACAAATTGTGTAACCTAGCCTTGTTGACCATTGAGTCTGATCTAACAAGAAATATTGATTTTCAGAATATAATTGATGATTTTGCCAATATGAAATCTAGAAAAAAGTTTATTTAAGAAGTGCCTGTGAATATAAACAATTCTTTACTTTCTTGAGTTTATATGATTTGATAGTCTTATGCATGATGCAATGATAACAATAATGGTCGGTGATTTATAAAGGGAATAATAGTGCTGTAGTGGTTATGCTGAATATAATAGGTACATGATGTCACTACTTTAATAGCCTAATCTAGTAATACTATGCTGTCTTGAGTTTATTCTCTTTAAAATGCATGATTTAACAAGATAGTTATAATGGCTGTTGGTAAATGGTTTTGGTTGTCTTGATGTACTTTCCCTATCAAATTTAATCTAAATAGCCAGAATGTATTTAATTAGACCTAAAACAGGCTCACACCGACCCCCCCCCACCCCCAAGCTGGAAGGGGTCGCTTCGCTTACCCGTAACTCAAAGGGGCCCCGCCAATCTGAATAGCCTAGGGCCCGGAGACTTCTTAATCCGGCCCTGATTGTACCAAATAGTGCTGTTGTACCATATGGTACCATTGTACTAAATGGTGCCATTGTACCATATGGTACCATTGTATCATATGGTGCCATTGTACCATATGGTACCATTGCACCCTATGGCACCATTGTACCATATGGTACTAAATGGTACCATTGTATCATGTGCCATTGTTCCATATTGTACCATATGGTACCATTGTATCATATGGTGCCATTGTACCATATGGTACCATTGTATCATATGGTGCCATTGTACCATATGGTACCATTGTATCATATGGTGCCATTGTACCATATGGTACCATTGCACCCTATGGCACCACTGTACCATATGGTACTATATGGTACCATTGTATTCAACACAATAACCGCACTAATATTTTCATCATTTTGTTTACAATAAACTTGTAAACAAGTTTTGTAAGCAATATAATGATAAACAAATTAGTGCAGTTATTGTGTTGAATACAATGAGTGTACACTTATACAATATACATTATACTGGTCTCACAGGCCACAAATGTTATTAGAAAAAGAAAAAAATTAGAAAAGAAAAAAAAAAGTATAAAAAACGTAAAATAAAAAAATGGGATTTTGCGGAAGTCACTGATGTTGCCGCCACCCAGTCATTTTGGGTCAACTTCCCGCCACTGTATCTCGGTAAGTACTGATCAGAATTTTTTTTTTTGTCTTATTACCTTCACAAAAATATATTCTTTAATTCTGTAAGAAAAATAATTTTTTTTTTTTCAAAATTTCTTGGACACTGGAGCACCACTTCAGATTTTGGCCTTGGACCCTGAAGGGGTTAATTAATAATGGCCACAAAGTGCAAAAGCAGTGACGGTGGCAGTTCTTCAAAGCCGAAGAGAAAATATGAAGTGCTTCCCCTCAGTGAAAAAGTGCTAATTCTTGACTTAATGTGTGTAATTTATCAATTAAACTTTATTATAGGCATGTATGTAAATGAAAAACAACTTATTTATAGGGTTAGCTACTATCTGCAGTTCTGGGTATCCATGGTATGTCTTGGAACGTATCCTCCGCGGATACAGGGGTCCCACAGTATACTTTTCCATCCTTAATTGTTGGATGCCTCCTAATTCCATGCAGAAATGCTGACAGCTTTAAAGACTTTAAGATGTTTATGTGCATCTTTTTTCACTGCCACCAGTCAAAGACTGTAATCTTACAACTGAGAATTAAAGTACTCTCAATATAATATTACACACACAGATATACACCTCTCCATTTATGTATCATAAGAAGTTCATGAATTTCTTGAGCTAAAATACTAAACTGTTACAAGTACAGTGGACCCCCGGTTAACGATATTTTTTCACTCCAGAAGTATGTTCACGTGCCAGTATTGACCGAATTTGTTCCCATAAGGAATATTGTGAAGTAGATTAGTCCATTTCAGACCCCCAAACATACACGTACAAACTCACTTACATAAATACATTTACGTAATTGGTTGCGTTCGGAGGTGATCGTTATGCGGGGGTCCACTGTACAGTCAAATGAAAATATACTACTACACTATTGCTTTTAACACAGTGGTAGTCTCCCACCAATATATGTTGACTTTCCCTCCCCCCACCCCTCCACCCCTCAAAAAAATTGTATACATATTCACTATCATTCATGCAACAGATGTATTACCAGAAGTGTGCAGACATCACAATCAAATTGGCACTATAAAATGTTAGTGTTTTCAGCAGAAGTTCGTGGTTACAGGAAAGTGGGTGCGGGAGGGAAGAGGAGCGATTGGTGGAATGATGATGTAAAGAGAGTAGTAAGGGAGAAAAAGTTAGCATATGAGAAGTTTTTACAAAGTAGAAGTGATGCAAGGAGGGAAGAGTATATGGAGAAAAAGAGAGAGGTTAAGAGAGTGGTGAAGCAATGTAAAAAGAGAGCAAATGAGAGAGTGGGTGAGATGTTATCAACAAATTTTGTTGAAAATAAGAAAAAGTTTTGGAGTGAGATTAACAAGTTAAGGAAGCCTAGAGAACAAATGGATTTATCAGTTAAAAATAGGAGAGGAGAGTTATTAAATGGAGAGTTAGAGGTATTGGGAAGATGGAGGGAATATTTTGAGGAATTGTTAAATGTTGATGAAGATAGGGAAGCTGTGATTTCGTGTATAGGGCAAGGAGGAATAACATCTTGTAGGAGTGAGGAAGAGCCAGTTGTGAGTGTGGGGGAAGTTCGTGAGGCAGTAGGTAAAATGAAAGGGGGTAAGGCAGCCGGGATTGATGGGATAAAGATAGAAATGTTAAAAGCAGGTGGGGATATAGTTGTGGAGTGGTTGGTGCAATTATTTAATAAATGTATGGAAGAGGGTAAGGTACCTAGGGATTGGCAGAGAGCATGCATAGTTCCTTTGTATAAAGGCAAAGGGGACAAAAGAGAGTGCAAAAATTATAGGGGGATAAGTCTGTTGAGTATACCTGGTAAAGTGTATGGTAGAGTTATTATTGAAAGAATTAAAAGTAAGACGGAGAATAGGATAGCAGATGAACAAGGAGGCTTTAGGAAAGGTAGGGGGTGTGTGGACCAGGTGTTTACAGTGAAACATATAAGTGAACAGTATTTAGATAAGGCTAAAGAGGTCTTTGTGGCATTTATGGATTTGGAAAAGGCATATGACAGGGTGGATATGGGGGCAATGTGGCAGATGTTGCAGGTGTATGGTGTAGGAGGTAGGTTACTGAAAACAGTGAAGAGTTTTTACGAGGATAATGAGGCTCAAGTTAGAGTACATAGGAAAGAGGGAAATTATTTCCCAGTAAAAGTAGGCCTTAGACAAGGATGTGTGATGTCACCGTGGTTGTTTAATATATTTATAGATGGGGTTGTAAGAGAAGTAAATGCGAGGGTCTTGACAAGAGGCGTGGAGTTAAAAGATAAAGAATCACACATAAAGTGGGAGTTGTCACAGTTGCTCTTTGCTGATGACACTGTGCTCTTGGGAGATTCTGAAGAGAAGTTGCAGAGATTGGTGGATGAATTTGGTAGGGTGTGCAAAAGAAGAAAATTAAAAGTGCATACAGGAAAGAGTAAGGTTATGAGGATAACAAAAATATTAGGTGATGAAAGATTGGATATCAGATTGGAGGGAGAGAGTATGGAGGAGGTGAATGTATTCAGATATTTGGGAGAGAACGTGTCAGCGGATGGGTCTATGAAAGATGAGGTGAATCATAGAATTGATGAGGGGAAAAGGGTGAGTGGTGCACTTAGGAGTCTGTGGAGACAAAGAACTTTGTCCTTGGAGGCAAAGAGGGGAATGTATGAGAGTATAGTTTTACCAACACTCTTATATGGGTGTGAAGCATGGGTGATGAATGTTGCAGCGAGGAGAAGGCTGGAGGCAGTGGAGATGTCATGTCTGAGGGCAATGTGTGGTGTGAATATAATGCAGAGAATTCGTAGTTTGGAAGTTAGGAGGAGGTGCGGGATTACCAAAACTGTTGTCCAGAGGGCTGAGGAAGGGTTGTTGAGGTGGTTCGGACATGTAGAGAGAATGGAGCGAAACAGAATGACTTCAAGAGTGTATCAGTCTGTAGTGGAAGGAAGGCGGGGTAGGGGTCGGCCTAGGAAAGGTTGGAGGGAGGGGGTAAAGGAGGTTTTGTGTGCGAGGGGCTTGGACTTCCAGCAGGCGTGCGTGAGCGTGTTTGATAGGAGTGAATGGAGACGAATGGTTTTTAATACTTGACGTGCTGTTGGAGTGTGAGCAAAGTAACATTTATGAAGGGGTTCAGGGAAACCGGCAGGCCGGACTTGAGTCCTGGAGATGGGAAGTACAGTGCCTGCACTCTGAAGGAGGGGTGTTAATGTTGCAGTTTAAAAACTGTAGTGTAAAGCACCCTTCTGGCAAGACAGTGATGGAGTGAATGATGGTGAAAGTTTTTCTTTTTCGGGCCACCCTGCCTTGGTGGGAATTGGCCAGTGTGATAATAATAAAATAATAAAAAAAAATGCAACATGCCCAATCCCCAATTTAGTACCATCTGCTTATCTGCTTTTACGTAAGAAAGTTAAAAAATGAGAGGAACCTGAAAGTAATGTGTATACAGTACCTACTTCATAAATATTTTTGCACCAGCTTAGTTGGTACACTCATTTTGTAATAAATAAACTAGGAGATGTGTGAAGATTTGTTGTTGCCAGTGGTAGTATTGTTAGGGGCTCCCAAAGTTCAAACCTACGACCCACTGTCAAACAGACTGTTAGTTTTATTGTTGAAAATGCAAGCCAAATGATAATTTCATTTTATTCCTTTATTGTAATAAATTTATTAATATGTACTAAATACTTCATATTTGCAAAAGTATTCTGGTTGTTAATTTTACAGAAGTGAGATGGACACAACCCATGGGCCATCACAACTTCAGCCCAACAATAATAACACCAAAAGCTGAGCCTTCAGAAAAAGGGAATCAAGACAGTGTGAGCAATGGAATAAGCTGAAATAGACCTGAACCCTCTCACTGTCCATCATGTAGAACATCAAATCAGGCCTGGGTCCCTGACGTAGTTCTACATCATGAGTTCAATTCATTCAGATAATGGACTAATAAAATCGTAATGACACGATTGCCAACAAACTATACTATGGGTGGGGCTTGAACCCATCGTAACGAGTTGTAAAACTCCAGACCGACACATTAGCTACTGGGCCAGTGGCTAATATGTCAGTCTGGAGTTTTATGACTCTAATCGCAGGATCAAGCCCTCCCCTCCCCCACAGTATGGTTTGTTTCACTCAGATAAGTTGTGAGGGGTAAATTTTGAGCTAGATATGAGGGAACAGGTCTGTGCAGGGTGAGTCTACAGAGCATAAAAAAATACTGCCCCATGTGGTGCATGATGGAAAACAAAACACTCAGAGCACATGGTTTAAAATAGCGACTTTAAGGTGTTTTCGCAAATAGTTTTTAAGGTTTTATTGACTGTTTCTTGGTACAATTTGATAGAATCAAAGATATACTACTGAAATACAGATGATTTTGATTTGTTTCAGGAATGAAAGTAGCTTGAAATTGAGCTCAAAGTAGCAGCAATATTAGATTTTTGCCGATATTCCAGAGGATTGGTAAACCCCCAGTCTGTTTTACGAGTTTTTAACCCTTAAACTGTCCAAACGTAGATCTATGTTTTTTTCAACATTTGAAAGTATATAAAAAATTTAATCTTTTTTTTTTTTTTACATTTGAAAACGTGTAAAAAACTTTGATCTACTTTTTTTTTTTTTGTATATTTGTTATATTCTACTTACACTTAGGTCACACTACACATACATGTACACATTTATTTATACACACTCATCTGAGTTTTCTTTGATTTTATCTTAATAGTTCTTGGTCTTATTACTTTTCCTTTTATATCCATGGGGAAGTGGAATAAGAATCTTTCCTCCGTAAGCCATGCGTGTTGTAAAAGTCAACTAAAATGCTGGGAACAATGGGCTAGTAACCCCTTTTCCTGTAAAGATTACTAAAAAGAATAAGAAGAAGAAAATTGTCAAAGTGGGAAGTCTGAATGTGCGTGGATGTTGTGCAAATGATAAGAAAGAGATGATTGTGGATGTTATGAATGAGAAGAAACTGGATGTCCTGGCTTCAAGTGAAACAAAGCTGAAGGGGGTGGGAGAGTTTCAATGGAGTGGAATAAATGGGATTAGGTCAGGGGTTTCAAATAGAGTTAGAGCTAAAGAAGGAGTAGCAATAATGTTGAAGGATAAGCTATGGCAGGAAAAGAGGGACTACAAATGTATTAATTCAAGGATTATATGGAGTAAAATAAAGATTGGATGTGAAAAGTGGGTTATAGTAAGCGTGTATGCACCTGGAGAAGAGAGAAGTGTAGAGGAGAGAGAGAGATTCTGGGAAATGTTGAGTGAATGCATGGGGAGTTTTGAATCAAGTGTGAGAGTAATGGTGGTTGGGGATTTCAATGCTAAAGTGGGTAAAAATGTTATGGAGGGAGTAGTAGGTAAATTTGGGGTGCCAGGGGTAAATGTAAATGGGGAGCCTTTAATTGAGCTATGTGTAGAAAGAAAGTAAATGTAAATGGGGAGCCTTTAATTGAGCTATGTGTAGAAAGAAATTTGGTAATAAGTAATACATATTTTATGAAAAAGAGGATAAATAAATATACAAGGTATGATGTAGCACGTAATGAAAGTAGTTTGTTAGATTATGTATTGGTGGATAAAAGGTTGATGGGTAGGCTCCAGGATGTACATGTTTATAGAGGGGCAACTGATATATCAGATCATTATTTAGTTGTAGCTACAGTTAGAGTAAGAGGTAGATGGGAAAAGAGGAAGGTGGCAACAACAAGTAAGAGGGAGGTGAAAGTGTATAAACTAAGGGAGGAGGAAGTTCGGGCAAGATATAAGCGACTATTGGCAGAAAGGTGGCCTAGTGCAAAGATGAGTAGTGGGGGGGTTGAAGAGGGTTGGAATAGTTTTAAAAATGCAGCATTAGAATGTGGGGCAGAAGTTTGTGGTTATAGGAGGGTAGGGGCAGGAGGAAAGAGGAGTGATTGGTGGAATGATGAAGTAAAGGGTGTGATAAGAGAGAAAAGGTAACTTACGAGAGATTTTTACAAAGCAGAAGTGTTATAAGAAGAGCAGAGTAAATGGAGAGTAAAAGAAAGGTGAAGAGAGTGCAAAAGGAGAGCAGATGAAAGAGTGGGAGAGGCACTGTCAAGAAATTTTAATGAAAAAAATAAAAAATTTTGGAGTGAGTTAAACAAGTTAAGAAAGCCTAGGGAAAGTATAGATTTGTCAGTTAAAAACAGAGTAAGGGAATTAGTAGATGGGGAGAGGGAGGTATTAGGTAGATGGCAAGAATATTTTGAGGAACTTTTAAATGTTGAGGAAGAAAGGGAGGCGGTAATTTCATGCACTGGCCAGGGAGGTATACCATCTTTTAGGAGTGAAGAAGAGCAGAATGTAAGTGTGGTGGAGGTACACGAGGCATTATGTAGAATGAAAGGGGGTAAAGCAGCTGGAACTGATGGGATCATGACAGAAATGTTAAAAGCAGGGGGGGATATAGTGTTGGAGTGGTTGGTACTTTTGTTTAATAAATGTATGAAAGAGGGGAAGGTACCTAGGGATTGGTGGAGAGCATGTATAGTCCCTTTATATAAAGGGAAAGGGGACAAAAGAGATTGTAAAAATTATAGAGGAATAAGTTTACTGAGTATACCAGGAAAAGTATACGGTAGGGTTATAATTGAAAGAATTAGAGGTAAGACAGAATGTAGAATTGCGGAGGAGCAAGGAGGCTTCAGAGTGGGTAGGGGATGTGTAGATCAAGTGTTTACATTGAAGCATATATGTGAACAGTATTTAGATGAAGGTAGGGAAGTTTTTATTGCATTTATGGATTTAGAAAAGGCATATGATAGAGTGGATAGAGGAGCAATGTGGCAGATGTTGCAAGTATATGGAATAGGTGGTAAGTTACTAAATGCTGTAAAGAGCTTTTATGAGGATAGTGAGGCTCAGGTTAGGGTGTGTAGAAGAGAGGGAGAATACTTCCCGGTAAAAGTAGGTCTTAGACAGGGATGTGTAATGTTACCATGGTTGTTTAATATATTTATAGATGGGGTTGTAAAAGAAGTAAATGCTAGGGTGTTCGGGAGAGGGGTGGGATTAAATTATGGGGAATCAAATTCAAAATGGGAATTGACACAGTTACTTTTTGCTGATGATACTGTGCTTATGGGAGATTCTAAAGAAAAATTGCAAAGGTTAGTGGATGAGTTTGAGAGTGTGTGTAAAGGTAGAAAGTTGAAAGTGAACATAGAAAAGAGTAAGATGATGAGGGTATCAAATGATTTAGATAAAGAAAAATTGGATATCAAATTGGGGAGGAGGAGTATGGAAGTGAATGTTTTCAGATACTTGGGAGTTGACGTGTCGGCTGATGGATTTATGAAGGATGAGGTTAATCATAGAATTGATGAGGGAAAAAAGGTGAGTGGTGCGTTGAGGTATATGTGGAGTCAAAAAACGTTATCTATGGAGGCAAAGAAGGTAATGTATGAAAGTATAGTAGTACCAACACTCTTATATGGATGTGAAGCTTGGGTGGTAAATGCAGCAGGGAGGAGACGGTTGGAGGCAGTGGAGATGTCCTGTCTAAGGGCAATGTGTGGTGTAAATATTATGCAGAAAATTCGGAGTGTGGAAATTAGGAGAAGGTGTGGAGTTAATAAAAGCATTAGTCAGAGGGCAGAAGAGGGGTTGTTGAGGTGGTTTGGTCATTTAGAGAGAATGGATCAAAGTAGAATGACATGGAAAGCATATAAATCTATAGGGGAAGGAAAGAGGGGTAGGGGTCGTCCTCGAAAGGGTTGGAAAGAGGGGGTAAAGGAGGTTTTGCGGGCGAGGGGCTTGGACTTCCAGCAAGCGTGCATGAGCGTGTTAGATAAGAGTGAATGGAGACGAATGATACTTGGGACCTGACGATCTGTTGGAGTGTGAGCAGGGTAATATTTAGTGAAGGGATTCAGGGAAACTGGTTATTTTCATATAGTCGGACTTGAGTCCTGGAAATGGGAAGTACAATGCCTGCACTTTAAAGGAGGGGTTTGGGATATTGGCAGTTTGGAGGGATATGTTGTGTATCTTTATACGTACAGCAGGGCCCCACTTTACGGCGTTTCACTTTACGGCATTCCGCTAATACGGACATTTCAAATTATGACCAAAACTCGCTATACAGCTTCCCCCACCTGTCTTTCTAATATGGTCACAGCTGCCCACCGAGTTTGTTTACATTCTCCCTGAGCACATCTCCTTATTATGTCTGGAAACTTTCCAAAATTTCAAGTGTTTTAAAGTTATTGTATATTTTATATGTATTGTATTTGATAATTAAACTTGTGTACACCTGTACCTAAATAAATTTACACACTGTGCTGGCATGTAGGTACACATTAAAATCACTAAGTCTCTCTACTCTTGATGCAATAATAATAATAATAATAATAATAATAATAATAATACAGTGGACCCCCGGTTAACGATTTTAATCCGTGCAAGAGGGGTAATTGTTATGCGAAATAATCGTTATGTGAATGAATTTTCCCCATAAGAAATAATGGAAATAAAATTAATTCGTGCAAGACACCCAAAAGTATGAAAAAAAAAATTTTACCACATGAAATATACATTTTCCCACACACAAAGAGAAGGATACATGCACAATAGTAGAGTAGTACATGCACAGTATATATTGTGCATGTACTAGTCTACTAAATGAAGAATAAATGACACTTACCTTTATTGAAGATGCAGCAATGACTGATGAGACACTGTGTCCTGGGAGTGCCTTTTCCTCCTGAGTACTGTAGGTCCTGTTTGGCATTTTCTTCCAGAACAGGCCTTATCACACTGTGTATGCCACTACGATTCTTAAATCTCTCAAACCAACCTTTGCTGGCTTTAAATTCACCAATATGAGCACTAGTTCCAGGCATTTTTCCCTGTTCACCTGGGTGTTAGTCGACTTGTGTGGGTTGCATCCTGGGAGACAAGATTAAGGACCCCAATGGAAATAAGTTAGACAGTCTTCGATGACACTGACTTTTTTGGGTTATCCTGGGTGGCAAATCCTCTGGGGTTAATTGTTTCTTGGTATTCTCAATAAGCCACACCAACAACGGTGCTACAGCAGCAGCAGCAGCTGACAGTGCAGCAGCAGCAGCAGCTGTACCACCAATAGTAGCGATGGTTGATTGGGGTTTATTATACAACCTGGCCAGCTCGGAGACATGCACTCCACTTTCATACTTATCAATGATCTTTTTCTTCATCTCTATTGTAATTCTCACCCTTATTGCTGTAGGGTTGGCACTAGAAGCTTTCTTGGGGCCCATGGTCACTTATTTTCCAGAGAAAGCACCGAAAACACTGTAATAATACGAAATATTCCGATTGTATGCTTGGATGTTACCGCGGAGGCTGGCTGGTAAACAATGCCACCGGCGGAACATGTGAGCGTGGCTCAGGCCGCGTCTTGGACGAAAATCGGTAAGCGGGTTTTTAAGCGGTATGTGAGGCAAAATTTTTGCGATTAAAGTAAGCGGTATGCGAAATAATCGCTATGTGATGCCATCGTTATGCGGGGGTCCACTGTAATAATAATCTCTTGGGCGCATTAATGTCGCATATTACGTTAATATAGACATTTCCCTTAATCTATCTATGATATTTTTTTCAAAATTATATAAGAAACACATTATGTAACACACAAACATGATACATGCACCCACAGTATAAAAATTTATACAAATACATATGAGATGTTTACCAAACGGTTTGTAGAAGTGTCGGAAGAATTACGTTTTCTCTAGCCCATCACCTGTTACTAGGGATAACTGTAGAAAAATATTCCTTTCGTATGCCTTCACTTTATAGCTATAATTCTGTACTAACTTGTACACAGTGTAAGAGTATTTGTTTCGTGATTTAATTATTATAATAATAATAAAAATATTATAAGGTAAAAGTTTCACAAACTCTTACAAATGTACATGAATGAACTAAAACTGAACACGTATTAATACCGTCTATTTCGCCTGACCGAGTGATCGTCCACAACCTGTTCAGTTTGTTTGTTTACGCTGTCTGAGCTCGGTGTATCATTAAATGTTGTATATTACGTTAATATACACATTTTCATTAATCCATCCGTGATATTTTTTCAAAATTATATAATAAACACGATACATAACATAAATACATAACAACATATGTGTAGAGAACCTAGGATAACCCAAAAAAGTCAGAGTGACTTACTTCCATTGCCTTCACTCAGAGCATCATTTCTTCTCAAAATGATGTTACATGAGAATGGGAGTGTTCTTCTTTATTTATTCTACCGTATCAATGTAGAGACAACCTATATACAATGTAACTTGTACACAAACCAGACGTGTACAATGTTTACAAAAAATACCTTCGCCTGGTTTGTTTACATAACTCTGTGCCTGTCCTCTCTCATGCACTCATTCTTTCTCTCTGGTATGGTAGCCTGGCTGACTACCATACATACCACACTTGATTTTTTACAATAAATACTACTCATCTCACCCTATATTTTAAGGTAAGTAATGAGTGAACTGTATATACATTTTATCGCTCTGGGATGCTTAAATATCATAGAATAGTATGTGTGGGTGGGGTGGCCTGGTATGGTAGCCTGGCTGACTACCATACATACCACACTTGATTTCTTACAATAAATACTACTTGTCTCACCCTAGATTAAGACTATAAATATTTTAAGGTAAGTAATGAGTGCACTACGTGTGTATTGTACTTTTTTATTGTTTTTTTGATGCCTGGTTCTATTGCTAACATAACATATGTTAGTGTAAACTTGTTATCTAGTGTTTGTATGCATTTGTAAGTGGAAAAAAAGGGTGTTCCACTTTACGGCGGTTTCCGCTTTACGGCGGTAGCCTGGAACCTAACCCGCCATATAAGTGGGGCCCTCCTGTATATGCTTCTAAACTGTTGTATTCTGAGCACCTCTGCAAAAGCAGTGATAATGTGTGAGTGTGGTGAAAGTGTTGAATGATAATGAAAGTATTTTCTTTTGGGGGATTTTCTTTCTTTTTTGGGTCACCCTGCCTCGGTGGGAGACGACCGTCTTGTTGAAAAAAAAAAAAAATTGAAAATATGTAAAAAAAAAAAACGTAGATCTACTTTTGGGGCACTAAACATGCAAACATAGATCTGCTTGGACAGTTTAAGGGTTAATAGGTATGATTCAATTATTGGGATGCTGAAAACCATGGTTATATTTTATTACCCGAGATATGAAGTAAATCTATTTTTGTGTGAATAAGAATTCAAAACAGAATGCAAGTGCAATATAAGAGATGCCTGGGAATATGACTAATGAACAGAGGAATATCTATTTTGTTTATTACAGACTCTACTTTTAAATTGGCATTTGTGAGTTTTGCATAAAAATGGCTATATTAACGATTTCTATGTGCTTCATAGAATAAAATACAGTGGAACTCTACTTGCTCATATCTGGATTTGCTCGTTTGCAGAGTCAATTTTCCTCATTTAAATTAAGTGAAATGGAATTAATTTGTTCCAGTGGAATTCCAGGCATGAGAA
This sequence comes from Cherax quadricarinatus, assembly GCF_038502225.1. Classification (NCBI taxonomy): domain Eukaryota; kingdom Metazoa; phylum Arthropoda; class Malacostraca; order Decapoda; family Parastacidae; genus Cherax; species Cherax quadricarinatus. The sequence goes on along the minus strand of NC_091304.1, from coordinate 41,912,693 downwards.
AATACTTCAATAATTTCCCTAATATCAACTCTACGGCTTATTTATCTATCACAATTCATGAAATATGACATAATAAACAATATTAACGACTATGATATATATACTAGAATTAATAAAATACATGTCATTACGTATGTGACTATTGGTGGTGACAATGGCCATTGTTGTTGTTGTTGGGGTTTATAGGGCCACCACAGCAGCTATTACTGTTCCTGACTACATGCGTAGAGAACCTAAGATGACCCAAAAAAGTCAGACAGAGTGACTTATAAGTGCTACACTCTTAATGCTACACTTTGCCACTGTTGCTTCATGTTGTCTGCCACTGCTACCTCATGATGTCTGCCACTGCTGCTTCATGATGTCTGCCACTGCTGCTTCATGTCTGCCACTGCTGCTTCATGTTGTCTGCCAATGCTGCTTCATGTTGTCTGCCACTGCTACCTCATGTTGTCTGCCACTGCTGCTTCATGTTTGCCACTGCTACCTCATGATGTCTGCCACTGCTGCTTCATGTTGTCTGCCACTGCTGCCTCATGATGTCTGCCACTGCTGCTTCATGTCTGCCACTGTTGCTTAATGTTTTCTGCCAGTGCTGCTTCATGTTGTCTGCCACTGCTGCTTCATGTTGTCTGCCACTGCTGCTTCATGTTGTCTGCCACTGCTACCTCATAATGTCTGCCACTGCTGCTTCATGTTGTCTGCCACTGCTACCTCATGATGTCTGTTCCCACTTTTGCTAGTGCTGAAGAGCTTTCTAACATGTGAAAGATGAGGGGCAGTGCCAATCGGACATTGCCAAAAAACTGAACATTTCTGCTACTTTGAGCACAATTTCAAGGTACTTTTTATCGTGAAACCAATCAAAATCATATCTATTTCTGTAGTATATCTTCCATTCTATCAAATGAGACAAAAAAAAAAAACGAGAATTTTTTTCTTTTTTTTAACAAGTTGGCCGTCTCCCACTGAGGCAGGGTGACCCAAAAAAGAAAGAAAATCCCAAAAAAGAAAATACTTTCATCATCATTCAACACCTTCACCTCATTCGCACATAATTACTGCTTTTGCAGAAGTGCTCAGAACACAACAGTTTAGAAGCATGTATGTACCTATAAAGATACACAACATATCCCTCCAAACTGCTAATATCCCGAACCCCTCCTTTAAAGTGCAGGCATTGTACTTCCCATTTCCAGGACTCAAGTCTGGCTATATAAAAATAACCAGTTTCCCTGAATCCTTTCACTAAATATTACCCTGCTCACACTCCAACAGATCGTCAGGTCCCAAATACCATACGTCTCCATTCACTCCTAACACGCTCACACACGCTTGCTGGAAGTCCAAGCCCCTCTCCCACAAAACCTCCTTTACCCCCTCCCTCCAACCTTTTCGAGGACGACCCCTACCCCGCCTTCCTTCCCCTTCAGATTTATACGCTCTCCATGTCATTCTACTTTGATCCATTCTCTCTAAATGACCAAACCACCTCAACAACCCCTCTTCAGCCCTCTGACTAATACTTTTATTAACTCCACACCTTCTCCTAATTTCCACACTCCGAATTTTCTGCATAATATTTACACCACACATTGCCCTTAGACAGGACATCTCCACTGCCTCCAGCCGCCTCCTCGCTGCTGCATTCACAACCCAAGCTTCACAACCATATAAGAGTGTTGGTATACTATACTTTCATACATTCCCTTCTTTGCCTCCATAGATAACGTTTTTTGACTCCACATATACCTCAACGCACCACTCACCTTTTTACCCTCATCAATTCTATGATTAACCTCATCCTTCATAAATCCATCCGCTGACACATCAACTCCCAAGTATCTGAAAACATTCACTTCTTCCATACTCCTCCTCCCCAATTTGATCTCCAATTTTTATTTATCTAAATCATTTGATACCCTCATCACCTTACTTTTTCTGCCTCATAAACACGCTAAGATAACAGGGATATCTTGCTACTCCTACTTACACTTTGGTCACACTTCACAGACACGCACATGCATATATATATATACATACATCTAGGTTTTTCTCCTTTTTCTAAATAGCTCTTGTTCTTTTTTATTTCTTCTATTGTCCATGGGGAAGTGGAAAAGAATCTTTCCTCCGTAAGCCATGCGTGTCGTATGAGGCGACTAAAATGCCGTGAGCAATGGGCTAGTAACCCCTTCTCCTGTATACAATTACTAAAAAAGAGAAGAAGAAAAACTTTATAAAACTGGGTTGCTTAAATGTGCGTGGATGTAGTGCGGATGACAAGAAACAGATGATTGCTGATGTTATGAATGAAAAGAAGTTGGAAGTCCTGGCCCTAAGCGAAACAAAGCTGAAGGGGGTAGGAGAGTTTCAGTGGGGGGAAATAAATGGGATTAAATCTGGAGTATCTGAGAGAGTTAGAGCAAAGGAAGGGGTAGCAGTAATGTTAAATGATCAGTTATGGAAGGAGAAAAGAGAATATGAATGTGTAAATTCAAGGATTATGTGGATTAAAGTAAAGGTTGGATGCGAGAAGTGGGTCATAATAAGCGTGTATGCACCTGGAGAAGAGAGGAATGCAGAGGAGAGAGAGAGATTTTGGGAGATGTTAAGTGAATGTATAGGAGCCTTTGAACCAAGTGAGAGAGTAATTGTGGTAGGGGACTTGAATGCTAAAGTAGGAGAAACTTTTAGAGAGGGTGTGGTAGGTAAGTTTGGGGTGCCAGGTGTAAATGATAATGGGAGCCCTTTGATTGAACTTTGTATAGAAAGGGGTTTAGTTATAGGTAATACATATTTTAAGAAAAAGAGGATAAATAAGTATACACGATATGATGTAGGGCGAAATGACAGTAGTTTGTTGGATTATGTATTGGTAGATAAAAGACTGTTGAGTAGACTTCAGGATGTACATGTTTATAGAGGGGCCACAGATATATCAGATCACTTTCTAGTTGTAGCTACACTGAGAGTAAAAGGTAGATGGGATACAAGGAGAATAGAAGCATCAGGGAAGAGAGAGGTGAAGGTTTATAAACTAAAAGAGGAGGCAGTTAGGGTAAGATATAAACAGCTATTGGAGGATAGATGGGCTAATGAGAGCATAGGCAATGGGGTCGAAGAGGTATGGGGTAGGTTTAAAAATGTAGTGTTAGAGTGTTCAGCAGAAGTTTGTGGTTACAGGAAAGTGGGTGCAGGAGGGAAGAGGAGCGATTGGTGGAATGATGATGTAAAGAGAGTAGTAAGGGAGAAAAAGTTAGCATATGAGAAGTTTTTACAAAGTAGAAGTGATGCAAGGAGGGAAGAGTATATGGAGAAAAAGAGAGAAGTTAAGAGAGTGGTGAAGCAATGTAAAAAGAGAGCAAATGAGAGAGTGGGTGAGATGTTATCAACAAATTTTGTTGAAAATAAGAAAAAGTTTTGGAGTGAGATTAACAAGTTAAGAAAGCCTAGAGAACAAATGGATTTGTCAGTTAAAAATAGGAGAGGAGAGTTATTAAATGGAGAGTTAGAGGTATTGGGAAGATGGAAGGAATATTTTGAGGAATTGTTAAATGTTGATGAAGATAGGGAAGCTGTGATTTCGTGTATAGGGCAAGGAGGAATAACATCTTGTAGGAGTGAGGAAGAGCCAGTTGTGAGTGTGGGGGAAGTTCGTGAGGCAGTAGGTAAAATGAAAGGGGGTAAGGCAGCCGGGATTGATGGGATAAAGATAGAAATGTTAAAAGCAGGTGGGGATATAGTTTTGGAGTGGTTGGTGCAATTATTTAATAAATGTATGGAAGAGGGTAAGGTACCTAGGGATTGGCAGAGAGCATGCATAGTTCCTTTGTATAAAGGCAAAGGGGATAAAAGAGAGTGCAAAAATTATAGGGGGATAAGTCTGTTGAGTGTACCTGGTAAAGTGTATGGTAGAGTTATAATTGAAAGAATTAAGAGTAAGACGGAGAATAGGATAGCAGATGAACAAGGAGGCTTTAGGAAAGGTAGGGGGTGTGTGGACCAGGTGTTTACAGTGAAACATATAAGTGAACAGTATTTAGATAAGGCTAAAGAGGTCTTTGTGGCATTTATGGATTTGGAAAAGGCGTATGACAGGGTGGATAGGGGGGCAATGTGGCAGATGTTGCAAGTGTATGGTGTAGGAGGTAGGTTACTGAAAGCAGTGAAGAGTTTTTACGAGGATAGTGAGGCTCAAGTTAGAGTATGTAGGAAAGAGGGAAATTTTTTCCCAGTAAAAGTAGGCCTTAGACAAGGATGTGTGATGTCACCGTGGTTGTTTAATATATTTATAGATGGGGTTGTAAGAGAAGTAAATGCGAGGGTCTTGGCAAGAGGCGTGGAGTTAAAAGATAAAGAATCACACACAAAGTGGGAGTTGTCACAGCTGCTCTTTGCTGATGACACTGTGCTCTTGGGAGATTCTGAAGAGAAGTTGCAGAGATTGGTGGATGAATTTGGTAGGGTGTGCAAAAGAAGAAAATTAAAGGTGAATACAGGAAAGAGTAAGGTTATGAGGATAACAAAAAGATTAGGTGATGAAAGATTGAATATCAGATTGGAGGGAGAGAGTATGGAGGAGGTGAACGTATTCAGATATTTGGGAGTGGACGTGTCAGCGGATGGGTCTATGAAAGATGAGGTGAATCATAGAATTGATGAGGGAAAAAGAGTGAGTGGTGCACTTAGGAGTCTGTGGAGACAGAGAAGTTTGTCCTTGGAGGCAAAGAGGGGAATGTATGAGAGTATAGTTTTACCAACGCTCTTATATGGGTGTGAAGCGTGGGTGATGAATGTTGCAGCGAGGAGAAGGCTGGAGGCAGTGGAGATGTCATGTCTGAGGGCAATGTGTGGTGTGAATATAATGCAGAGAATTCGTAGTTTGGAAGTTAGGAGGAGGTGCGGGATTACCAAAACTGTTGTCCAGAGGGCTGAGGAAGGGTTGTTGAGGTGGTTCGGACATGTAGAGAGAATGGAGCGAAATAGAATGACTTCAACAGTGTATCAGTCTGTAGTGGAAGGAAGGCGGGGTAGGGGTCGGCCTAGGAAGGGTTGGAGGGAGGGGGTAAAGGAGGTTTTGTGTGCGAGGGGCTTGGACTTCCAGCAGGCATGCGTGAGCGTGTTTGATAGGAGTGAATGGAGACAAATGGTTTTTAATACTTGACGTGCTGTTGGAGTGTGAGCAAAGTAACATTTATGAAGGGATTCAGGGAAACCGGCAGGCCGGACTTGAGTCCTGGAGATGGGAAGTACAGTGCCTGCACTCTGAAGGAGGGGTGTTAATGTTGCAGTTTAAAAACTGTAGTGTAAAGCACCCTTCTGGCAAGACAGTGATGGAGTGAATGATGGTGAAAGTTTTTCTTTTTCGGGCCACCCTGCCTTGGTGGGAATCGGCCGGTGTGATAATAAAAAAAAAAAAATAAAAATAATCACCTTACTCTTTTCTATGTTCATTTTCAAGTTTCTACCTTTACACACACTCCCAAACTCATCCACTAACCTCTGCAATTTTTCTTTAGAATCTCCCAAGAGCACAGTATCATCAGCAAAAAGCAACTGTCAATTCCCATTTTGTATTTGATTCCCCATAATTTAATCCCACCCCTCTCCCGAACACCCTTGCATTTATTCTCTTACAACCCCATCTATAAATATATTAAACAACCATGGTGACATGACACATCCCTGTCTAAGACCTACTTTTACCGGGAAGTAGTCTCCCTCTCTTCTACACACCCTAACCTGAGCCTCACTATATTCATAAAAACTCTTTACAACATTTAGTAACTTACCACCTATTCCATATACAGTGGACCCCCGGTTTACGATATTATTTCATTCCAGAAGTATGTTCAGGTGCCATTACTGAACGAATTTGTTCCCATAAGGAATATTGTGAATTAGATTAGTCCATTTCAGACCCCCAAACATACACGTACAAACGCACTTACATAAATACACTTACATAATTGGTCGCATTGGGAGCTGATCGTGAACCGGGGGTCCACTGTACTTGCAACATCTGCCACATTGCTCCCCTAACCACTCTATCATATGCCTTTTCTAAATCCATAAATGCAATAAAAACTTCCCTACCTTTATCTAAATACTGTTCACATATATGCCTCAATGTAAACACTTGATCTACACATCCCCTACCTACTCTGAAACCTACTTGTTCATTCGCGATCCTACATTCTGTCTTACCTCTAATTCTTTCAATTATAACCCTACCATACACTTTTCCTGGTATACTCAGTAAACTTATTCCTCTATAATTTTTACAATCTCTTTTGTCCCCCTTTCCTTTATATAAAGGGACTATACATGCTCTCTGCCAATCCTTAGGTACCTTCCCCTCTTTCGTACATTTATTAAACAAAAATACCAACCTCTCCAACACTATATCCCCCCTGCTTTTAACATTTCTGTCACGATCCCATCAGTTCCAGCTGCTTTACCCCCTTTCATTCTACGTAATGCCTCACGCACCTCCCCCACACTCACATCCTGTTCTTCTTCACTCCTAAAAGATGGTATACCTCCCTGGCCAGTGCATGAAATTACTGCCTCCCTTTCTTCATTGACATTTAAAAGTTCCTCAAAATATTCTCTCCATCTACCCAAAACCTCCATCTCCCCATCTACTAACTCCCCTACTCTGTTTTTAACTGACAAATCAAATCGTTCTTTAGGCTTTCAAAACTTAACTCACTCCAAAATTTTTTCTTATTTTCATTAAAATTTCTTGACAGTGCCTTGCCCACTCTATCATCTGCTCTCCTTTTGCACTTTCTCACCACTCTCTTCACCTTTCTTTTACTCTCGATATACTCTACTCTTCTTATAACATGTCTGCTTTGTAAAAACCTCTCAAAAGCTAACTTTTTCTCTTTTATCACACCCTTTACTTCATCATTCCACCAATCACTCCTGATTCCTCCTGCACCCACTCTCCTATAACCACAAACTTCTGCCCCACATTCTAATACTGCATTTTTAAAACTATTCCAACCCTCTTCAACCCCCCCACTACTCATACTAGCACCAGCCCACCTTTCTGCCAATAGTTGCTTACATCTCACCCGAACTTCCTCCTCCCTTAGTTTATACACTTTCACCTCCCTCTTGCTTGTTGTTGCCATTTTCCTCTTTCCCCACCTACCTCTTACTCTAACTGTAGCTACAACTAAATAATGATCCGATATATCAGTTGCCCCTCTATAAACGTGTACATCCTGGAGCCTACCCATCAACATTTTATCCACCAATACATAATCTAACAAACTACTTTCATTACGTGCTATATCATTCCTCGTATATTTGTTTATCCTCTTCTTCATAAAATATGTATTACTCATTACCAAATCTCTTTCTACACATAGCTCAATTAAAGGCTACCCATTTTCTTTCACCCCTGGCACCCCAAAATTAAAATTACCTACTACTCCCTCTACAACATTTTTGCCCACTTTAGCATTGAAATCCCCAACCACCATTACTCTCACACTTGCTTCAAAACTCCCCACGCATTCACTCAATATTTCCCAAAATCTCTCTACGAGAATACAAAAATAAAAACCATATGAAAATATAACATTAACCCTTTGAGGGTTTTGGACGTACTAGTACGGCTTACGACCCAGGGTTTTTGACGTACTAGTATGCCTAAATTCTAGCGCCCTCAAATCTAGTGGGAGAAAGCTGGTAGGCCTCCATATGAAAGAATGGGTCTATGTGGTCAGTGTGCACAGTATAAAAAAAATCCTGCAGCACACAGTGCATAATGAGAAAAAAAACTTTGACCGTTTTTTCTGGAATAAAACAGCGACTTTGCACTGTATTTTCGTATGGTATTTATTGTTGTATTCTAGTTTTCTTGGTCTCATTTTATAGAATGGAAGGCATATCATAGAAATTGAGATGATTTTGACTGGTTTTACAATGAAAAGTACCTTGAAATTGAGCTCAAAGTAGCAGAAATGTTCGATTTTTACCAAAATTCAAAAGTAAACAAATTATGCCAAGCGTCCAATACACGTCAACTGGTGTCTAATATTCTTTTGCAAGTGCGCCAATATGATTCATACCATTTTTTACACTAATGCAGTAGTCTGTATAACAGTAAATCTTCTATTTTTTGTGAGAATAAAAATTCAAAGTGGAAAGCAAAAGAATGTAAGAGGGGCCTCGAGACGTGACTAATGAACAGAGGAAATGTCATTTTAGTGCCAGGAATGTATTTCTTGTTTGTTCTGGACCCTATTCGGAAATTGGCATCTTTTGAAATTTGTGTGAAATTGGCAAAATTGCTAAATTCTGACCACTGTACTGGATAGTTGAAATTGGTAAATGGGTGGTTTCTTGCACTCATTCAATAGAAAAAATGGAGTTCTAGCAAAATATTCATGTTTTTTGTCAACTAGTACAGTGGAACTGGCCAAAAATGGGGCTCAAAGTGGGCAAAATCGCCGATCCGTAAACATCGCCGAGACCGCTAACTTCGCGAGAGCATAATTCCATAAGTTTTCCATCAAATTTCATATTTTTGGTGTCATTATGATCGGGAAAAGATTCTCTATCTTTTCATGAGAAATTTTTTTTTTTTAACCCTTTCAGGGTCCATCCCGTATATCTACGGCTTTGCGTTCAGTGTCCAAACCGTAGATCTACGTCATGAGCTCAGCTCACTCTGATAAACTGTGAGTGGTACACTTGGGCCTAGATATGAGAGAATACATCTATGTGGTATGTGTGCACCACATAAAACAAATCCTGCAGCACACTGTGTATAATGAGAGAAAAAAAACTGAAACCAAGATTTTTGATTAAAACAGCAATTTTGCAGTGTTTTTTCGTATGTTTTTTATACATATTTGTATTTGCAATTTCTTGGTCTCATTTGATAGAATGGAAGACATATTACAGAATTAGAGATGATTTTGATTGGTTTTAGCACCGGAAATGGCTTGAAACTGAGCTCAAAGTAGCGGAAATGTTAAATTTTTGTCGATGTTCAAGAGTAAACAAACGACCTCACACGTCTAATACACGCCAGCTGGTGGATCTAATACACATTCACAAATGTGGTGATGATATTTATACAATTATTACAATATTGCATAACAGTAAATCTTCTATTTTTTGGTGTGAATAAAAATTCATTATGTAAATAAAAAATAAAAATGGGATTTATTTGTAAAGCCTCAAAACGTAACTAATGAACAGAGGAAATGTTAGTTTAGTGCCAGGAATGCCTACATTGTTTATTCTGGATGCTATTTTGAAATTGGAATATTTTGAACTTTGTGTTAAATTGGCCAAATTACCAATTTCTGATCACTTTATTTTGTAGTTGAAACAGTTGACTTGGCGATTTCTTGTGCTCAATCGATAGAATAGAAGTAATACTAGTAAAATAGCTAAGAATTTGGTCGACTGGAATGATGTAATTGGCCTAAAATGGAAGTCAAAGTCGGCAAAATCGCCAATTCGTAAATATCGCTGACACATCAAAATTCGCGAGAGCATAATTTCATCAATTTTCCATCAAATTTCGTACTTTTTGTTTTATTACCTTCGCAAAAAGATTCTCTACCATTTCATAAGAAAAAATAACAAATTTTTTTTTGGAAAATTCTTGGACACTGGGGCACCACTTCAGATTTGGGCCTTGGACCCTGAAAGGGTTAAATTTGGCCGAACCTGAGAACGAGTCTCGGAGAGGGCCTGTCAACCCTCAAAGGGTTAAGGGAAGGCTAATGGCTGAGAAGTGAACTCCGTTATTTATGGTCGAATTTCTTTCATTTTTGGTGTACGCTAAGAAGCGTCTTTCCATCATACATTGTCCAAGTTTCAATAAGATAGTCCAGCAAACAACTGAGATCCAATTCCCTAGATCAAGAGCAAGAGCCCTTCACCAGCGTCAAGGAACCTCCCTTGAGGCCTGCTTGCATCTGGAAATTTCGCTCGCGTCTGGAAGCAAAAAATCGACCGAGCGACTGCTCGCATCTGGAAAAACTTGCACGTGGATGCACTCAAAAGTAGAGGTTCCACTGTAGTTGAATGGGCCATTTCTTGTGCTCAATAAATAGAATGGAAAGCATACTAGTGAAATAACTAAGAATTTTGTCAAATGGAACAAAGTAATTGGCTTAAAATAGGACTCAAACTGGGCAAAATTACCAATGCATAAAATATACCTAGACCGCTAACTCTGGGCCTTTGTAATTCCGTGAGTTTTCCATCATATTTCATAATTTTGGTATCACTACCTTCAGAAAAAGATTCTCAACCTTTCAGAAGAATTTTTTTTTTAAGGGTGAACACTGAGAGTAATATTAATTTTGTGGGTCTGGACAGGAAAAGAATTAAATTGGACAAAATCACTGTTGCATAAAATGCTCCTTGACCTCCAACTTTGCACCTGTGTAATTCCCTAAATATTACATAAAATTTTGCTTTTTGGTGCCATTACCTTTAAACTGTCCAAACGTAGATCTACGTTTTTTCGCATAGTGCTCCAAACGTAGATCTACGTTTTTTTTTTTTTTACATGCTTTCAAATGGGGAAAATCAAGGTCGGAGCACTACGAGTGTCAACGTAGATCTACATTTGGACAGTTCAAGGATTAAAAAAAAAAATTTCTTAGTATTTTAAAAGAATTTTTTTTTCTAAAATGCCAACACAGAAGGGGCTTTCAATTTGGGGGATGCCAACAGCTTATGTGTTAAATATCCTCTACACCATTTCTCTAAAGCAAAATATTTTTGTTTTTGCTTTAGCTTAATAGCTGTTACCCAACAAGGCATTGATCCAAAGAAAAAATTAGTTTGTTTTGGTCATAAACTAGAGTAATGGGAGTCTTCCATTATGCCACTGATACTGTCAGTTTGGTTAACATGACCTACATATATCATGTAGTACCATTCAAATTTCAATAAGAAAGTCATGTTGGCACTTACAATAGTGTTGAGTCATTAACAGCACAGGCAAAGGTAAGGGGCTTCATAAGTAGATTTAAGAGTGATTCAGCAAGAGGTGTGGGTGGAGCTTCGGTAGACTCGTACACCTCAGGGATACGTGTCACTAACAAGTGAACCATTTGTTGATAATAGCCTGAAATTTAACCATTGGCTACTTAAAATTGTCCTATAAATAATTGCATATTAAAATATAATAAAAATAAGTAAAGAGAATACTATAAAACAAATTTTTATCACAGTTGTGTACAAAATTTGAAAGAAATAACAATTGGTGATAATTAGCCTGTGCTTATCCTCACCATAAACATCAATATAATGTAATGGGATAACAAATGATAAACTGAATCTATCTGAACTTTAGATGAGATAGTTAGATTTTCCTGAAAAGCACAAAGTCAATGTTTGCTGAAAGCACTGTCCTAACCTCATACAAAATATCTCCCAAGCTACTACTTTCAGACCAAAAATATTCTTAAACTAATACATGTTGGGGGAGAAGGTAAAGACAAAATTATAACCTGCAGTTTAGAAAAACTAAGATAAAAATAACACATACTATATCCTTAGTCTATGCCATAAGAAATCTTGTAAGACACTAAATTTTGGAATAATTTTAACCTCTTCCCCATAATTTTTTTTTTTTAATTTTTACATAGCCTCAAAGATATCTTACTTATGGAATATGGAATACTCCTTCCTCCCAATACAATATTGTGCTATATATACAAATAGAGCCCATTCTCCTGTATAAGTTAATACATGTAAAAAGAAAAACTTTTCTTTCTTTTTAGGTCACTACACCACTTCGGTGGGAGATATACATATACAGTGGTATATCGAGTTTTGAACATCTCCCAACTCGACTAATTATGTAAGTGTATTTTTGCAGGTGCTTTTGTAAGTGTATTTTTGGGGGTCTGAAACGGACTAATCTAATTTACATTATTCCCTATGGGAACAAATTCGTTCAGTAACGGCACTCGAACAGCCTTCTGGAAAGAATTAAGTTCGTAACTCGAGGTACCACTGTAGAAGAAACTGGTCTTATAAAATAGCATAAATGTTGATGATCATAAGACACAGAAGCAGCATTAGCAGTATTATTTTTTTAACACACTGCCCATCTTCCATCAAGGAGAAAAAGGAGAAAAACTTTCATTCTTTTGCATTCACTGTCTTCCCAGAAGTGTGCTAACATCATGGCTCAGTAATAATAGTAGGTTGGAAGATAGCAACCATCCAGGAAGGTACTATCCTGTCAAATAAGTGTGAAATACAAATCTGTAATTGTTTCATACAATTGCAGGATTGCTGCATCTTTTCTTTCTGTCTAATAGACACTTAAGATAACACATACATCTTGCTATTACTACTTAGACCTAGTTTATACTACACATGTCACTGTGCATGTACATTTATGTGTACATATATACATACCAATCCAAGTTTTTTTTCGAATTTCTTAATAGTTTTAGTTCTTAGTGTTTCCTTCCATTTTCATGGGGAAGTAAAGAATAATGTTTCCTCTTTAAGTATATACAGTGGACTCCCGCCTCACGAACGCATCGCGTTAAGTTAAATCCACCATATGAAGAATTCGAATGCAAAAATTTTGCCTCGCCTCACGATAAAAAACTCGCCTTACATGATTCGTCCAGGACGCATCCTACGTGTGGCCTCAGCTGCCCCGTGGGTGCCACTGTTCACAAGCCAGCCAGTGCGGTCGCATCTAAGCATACATTCGGTACATTTCATATTATCAGAGTGTTTTTAGTGCTTGTAACTGCAAAATAAGTCACCATGGGCCCCAAGAAAGCTTCTAGTGCCAACCCTCTGGTAAAAAGGGTGAAAATTACTATGGAAATGAAGAAAGAGATACAGTGGTCCCTCGATAATAGTCGGGCTCAAAATTCGTCCTTTTCGGAAATTGTTGCGTTATTTTAGTCCAAACATTGGCTCATAAATGGTCGGTTGACTTGCTAATCATAGTTCGTCCTGGACATGCACTCATGGCTCTGAGCTGCCTTGGCCTCCCTTCCCAGCCAGTGTGCCATTGTTTACCAGTAAGCGACAGTCCCCTCACGTGTTCATACGAAATATTTCGTAATATTCCATTCATTTTAGTGCTTGCAAGTGCTAAATAAGCTACCATGGCTCCAAAGAAAGCTCCTAGTGCCAAGCCTTTGGTAAAGAAGGTGAGAAATACGATTGAATTTAAGAAAACATCACTGAACAACATGAAAGTGGCGTACGTGTGGCCAAACTGGCCAGGATGTATAATAAATCCCGTACAACCATATCTTCCATCGTGGCCAAGAAAAAGGAAATCAAGGAAGCTGTTGTTGCAAAGGGGGTAAATATTTTGACAAAAAAAAGATCACCAGTACTCGAAGAGGTTGAGAAGTTATTATTGGTGTGGATAAACGAGAAGGAGGGAGGAGGAGGAAGAGAGATGGAAAAGGTGCCTTCTTCAGAAATCAAGGAGATTTTTGAAATGAGGGGTAGGATGGAAAGATTTATGGAGAAACACCACCCTGAGAAGGATGTTGCAAGCCATATCAGCAACTTGTACAGTGACAGAGTCTTGGCCCATTTTAGGGAAGCTTTAAAGAGACGCCAGAAACAGAGCTCTCTGGACACTTTTTTTGCGAGACAGGACTCCAATGACTCTCAAGCTGGTCCTAGTGGCATTAAGAAACATAGAAGAGAAGTAACCCCAGAAAAGGACTTAGTACCTAAGGTGTTGATGGAAGGAGATTCCCCTTCCAAACAGTAACTAATCCAATCTCTCTCCTCCTCCAGTCTTCCAAACACTAAGAAGAATCGCCAATAAACATAAGTGTTATGCTGTTAATGTTTCATTCAACATGTCCCATTGCATTGTTTATGTACTACATCTATTTTTCATGTAAAAAAATTTTCGTTTTAATACTTCTGGGTGTCAGGAACGGATTAATTGTATTTACATTACTTCTTATGGGGAAAATTGATTAAAAATCATCTTTTTCGATAATCGTCACACTTCCAGAAACGGATTAACGACGATAAACGAGGGACCACTGTAATTGCTAAGTACGAAAGTGGAGTGCGTGTCTCTGAGCTGGCCAGGTTGTATACCAAACCCCAATCAACCATCGCCACTATCTTGGCCAACAAAACAGCAGCCAAGGAAGCTGTTCTCGCAAAAGGTGCAAATTTGTTTTTGAAACTGAGATCGCAAGTGATAGAAGATGTTGAGAGACTGTTATTGGTGTGGATAAATGAAAAACAGATAGCAGGAGATAGCATATCTCAAGCGATCATACGTGAAAAGGCTAGGAAGTTGCATGACGATTTAATTAGAAAAATGCTTGCAACTAGTGGTGATATGAGTGAATTTAAGGCCAGCAAAGGTTATTTGAGAAATTTAAGAATTGTAGTAGCATACACAGTGTGATAAGGTATGGTGAGGCTGCCAGTTCGGACCAAAAAGTGGCTGAAAAATATGTGAAGGAATTCAAGGAGTACATAGACAGTGAAAAATTGAAACCTGAACAAGTGTTTAATTATGGCAAAACAGGCCTGTTTTGGAAGAAAATGCCAAGCAGGACCTACATTACTCAAGAGACAAAGGCATTCCCAGGACATAAGCCTACGAAAAACAGGCTTACTCTTTTGACGTGTGCTAATGCTAGTGGTGATTGCAAAGTTAAGCCTTTATTGGTGTATCACTCTGAAACTCCCAGAGCATTCAGGCAAAACAATGTCCTCAAGGCTAATTTGTGTGTGCTGTGGAGGGAAAACATTGACACAGCTACTGCAAGCCGTGTTGGCAACCTGTACAATGACAATGTTATGGCCCATTTTAGACAAATCGTAAAGGAACAGGAGGTACAGAGCTCTATGGACAGATTTGTTGTGCGACAGAGGTTCAATGACTCTCAAGCTGGTCCTAGTGGCATTAAAAGAAGAAGGGAAGGAACCCCAGAAAAGGACTTGCTACCTCAAGTCCTAATGGAAGGAGATTTCCCATCTAAACAATAACTTCCACATTCTCCCCTCCTCCCATCCCATCAATCATCACCAGATCTTCAATAAAGGTAAGTGTCATGTATTCTATTCTTAGTAGAGTAGTAATTGTGCATGTCTTCTTCAGTTTGTGTGTATTAAAATTAATATTTCATGGGGTAAAAATTTTTTTTTTCCATACTTTGGGGTGTCAGGAACGGATTAATTTGATTTCCATTATTTTTTATGGGGAAATTAATTCAGCTAACGATAATTTTGGCTTACGATGAGCTCTCAGGAATGGATTAATATCATAAGGCAAGGGTCCACTGTATTCATAAAAGATGACTACAATGCTGTGAGCAAGAGATTAACCCTTTCAGGGTTTTCAACGTACTAGTACAGCTTACACACCAGGGTTATTGACATACTAGTAGGCCTAAATTCTAGCGTCTTCAAATCTAGCGAGAGAAAGCTGGTAGGCCTACATATGAAAGAATGGGTCTATGTGGTCAGTGTGCGCAGTCTAAAAAAATCCTGCAGCACACAGTGCGTAACGAGAAAAAAAAAAACTTTGACAGTGTTTTTGGATTCAAACAGCGACTTTGCACTGTATTTTTGTATGGTAATTATAGTTGTATTCTAGTTTTCCTGGTCTCATCTTATAGAATGGAAGGCATTTTACAGAAATTAAGATGATTTTGACTGGTTTCATAATGAAAAGTACCTTGAAATTGACCTCAAAGTAGCAGAAATGTTCGATTTTTACCAACGTTCAAAAGTAAACAAATCATGCCAAGCATCCAATACACGTCAACTGGTGAGTCTAATATTCTTTCACAAGTGCGCTGGTATTATTTATATCATTTCTACACTAATGCAGTAGTCTGCATAACAGTAAATCTTCTATTTTTTGTAAGAATAAAAATTCAAAGTGGAAAGTAAAAGAAATACAATAGGGGCCTTGGGATGTGACTAAAGAACAGAGAACTTGTTATTTTAGTGCCAGGAATGTCTTTCTTGTTTATTCTGTACCCTATTTGGAAATTGGCATCTTCTGATATTTGTGTGAAATTGGCAAAATTGCCAATTTCTAACCACTTCATTGGATAGTTGAAATTGGTAAATAGGTGGTTTCTTGTACTCATTTGATAGAAAAAATGGAGTTCTAGCAAAATAAATATGATTTTTGTCGACTAGTGCACAGGAATTGGCCAAAATCAGGGCTCAAAGTGGGCAAGAGCATAATTCTGTAAGTTTTCCATAAAATTTCATACTTTTGGTGACATTATGATCAGGAAAAGATTCTCTATCATTTCATAAGAAAAAAATAATTTTTTTTTTCTGAAAAATTTTCGACCCTGAGAACAAGTTTAGGAGAGGGCCTCTCGACCCTGAAAGGGTTAATAACCCTTTCTCCTGTATAATTAAAATAAAAAAATGGAAATTTTAAACTATTATTATTATTTTTGTTTTTTCAACAAACTGGCTGTATCCCACTAAGGCAGGGTGACCCCAAAAGAGAAAAACATTTTCACCATCATTCAACACTTTTACTATCATTCACACATAATCACTGTCATTGTAGAGGTGCTCAGATATGACAGTTCTGATGTCACTCCAAACAGCCAATATCCCAAACCCTTCCTTTAACCCCTTATTGTCCAAACATAGATCTACGTTAGTACCGTTAACATTCCAAACGTAGATCTATGTTTAATTTTTCCTGCCTCCAAAATTGGCACAATAGGCCTGAGATGCCTGGTCAGCATAGACTGTGTCTTAACACTCGGTGTGCACAGTATTAAAAAAATCTGGGACCACTTGTGGGAGCACCAGTTCAACTGAATGCCAGCTAGATCAAACAACGCGGCAAACACCAGGGATTCACTTATGTCATGTAGTAATGTTCACCCCGAGTTAAGTGGCTTTGAGGTGGATGTGGCCACAAGTGGTCGAGGAAATATATCAAAAACCTCGATAATAACCCATGTGCAACATTTGTGCAACACCCTTTCAATTTTGGTACCATTGGTAGTGTCATCCTGCTAGAATATCCTATAACCTATGTCCTGAGTAAAAAGAAACAATTCTGGAATGTGTAATACATGTTCGGCAGACTGGCTGATTGGCTGTCTCTATATCCGTCTGTCTGTCTACATCTATCTCTGTCTGTCTTTCTATCTCTTTCTCTTTCTATCTCTATCTCACAGGTACACACAAATACAATTATACATAGTGTAAATTACCTAGGATAACCACAAAAAATCCAGACAAAGTACTATACTGTGCTTGTAGATATAATGCATAATGAGCATGACTGGCAAGTAATACACATTTTCACTTGTACAGGAATCAGACATGATTACTCTGCATCATGTGTAATACTGGCCAGCTGGCTGGCTGGCTGGCTGTCTCTATCTCTGTCTGTCTGTCTGTATCTATCTCTGTCTACCTCTGTCTCTCTCTCTCTCTCTGTATCTCTGTCTATCTCTGTCTATCTCTATCTCTGTCTATCTGTCTATTTCTATCTCTATCTTTCTCTATCTCTATCTCTCACGTACACATAAATACAATTATATATAGTGTAAATTACCTAGGATAACTCAAAAAGTACAAAGTGCTATACTGTGCTTGTAGATATAATGCATAATAAGCATGACTGGCAAGTAATATGCATTTTCACTTGGGTCAGAAATCAGACATGACTACTCTGCATCATGTGTAATACCTGTTGGTTCATGAGTCGCTCTCTCTGAGACAGAGACAGACAAGCAGAGACACAGAAAGAGAGACAAGCAAAGCAACAGAAAGAGACAGACAGACAGAAAGGCAGATAAGCAGAGACAGAGATAAACAGAGCTAGACAAACAGACAGACAGACAGACATTTATGTGTAACAGTGAAAACAAATAAAGCCAAGGCAGTGTATGATCATCAAATGTCACTCCACTGTTGCACTGTCACCAGTGGAGTGACACTCATCTTACACCATGCTTCAAGTAAACTTTATTATTATAGGCTCCTGCATGTCCAAAACATTGCTGGGACCTATAAACACTATGTATATATTTCTAGACAATAGCATCTGACTAAGGTAGGTGAAAATGTTCACCTGTCACTGTGTTTTTGACTGTTTGAGTACTGTTTCAGTACCTAATTTTAGTGTCAGAACAAAGATTAGCTATGCAATCACAAAAACTCCTACAAACTGTAATTATCAGAACATAAAAATTATATGAATTAAAATCAAAATGAGAAAAAAAAAGGTATATCAGCAACACTTCTGCAAGCAGAAGCGCTTCATGTTGCCATCAGGCGAGTGACAAGCGCTGACTTTGTGGTCTTATATCTCCGTAGGTACTGACTATATTTTGTCCTCTTTTAATTTTTTTTTTTTTTTCAAAATATTCAGAGTGCTGGGTCAGAGAACGTAGATCTACATTTGGACAGTTAAGGGATTAAAGTGCAGGCATTGTACCACCCACCTCCAGGACTCAAGTCCGGTTAACCGATTTCCCTGAATTATTTCACAAAATATTACCCTGCTTACACTCCAATGGCTCGTTAAGTCCCAAAAACCATTTGTCTCCATTCACTCCAAGCATGCCTGCTGTATGTCCAAGCCCCTTACATACAAAACCTCTTTCACCTCCTCCCTCCATCTTTTTCTAGGATGACCCCTATCCCTCCTCCCTCCACTACAGATTTATGCACCCTTCAAGTCATCCAATTTTGCTCCATCCTCTCTAAATGACCACACCACTTCAACAACCCCTCTTCAGCCCTCTAAATAACACTTTAGTAACTCGCCATCTCCTCCTAATTTCCACACTATGAATTCTCTGCATAATATTTACACCACACACTGCCCTTACACATGACATTTCCACTGCCTCCAGCCTCCTCCTTGTTGCAGCATTTACAACCCATTCTTCACGCCCATATAAGAGTATTGGTACTGCTACTCTTGTACATTCCCTTCTTTGCCTCCATGGATAGAATTTTTTGTCTCCATAAATGCCTCAATGCACCACTCACCCATTTTCCTTCATCAATTCTATGGTTTACCTCGTCCTTCATAAAGCCATCCGCTGACAAGTCAACTCCCAAATATCTGAACACATTCACTTCTTCCATACTCCTTCCCTTCAATGTGATATCCACTTTTTCTTTACCTAACTCGTTTGATACTCTCATCACCTTACTTTTATCTATGTTCACTTTCAACTTTTCTTCCTTTACACACCCTCCCAAACTCATCCACCAGCATTTGCAATTTCTCTTCATTATTATTTTTTCTTGACACACCAGCTGTATCTCACAAATTTATACAGAAGAAGGGGTTACTAGCCCCTTTCTCATTATTATTATTATTATTATTATTATTATTATTATTATTATTATTATTATTATTATTATTATTATCATCATCATCATCATCATCATCATAATATTCAAAAAGTGCTCAATCTATGTGGATTACACAGCAATGAATGACACAGGGGTGCTGATGTGTGAGTGAAAAAGTGTGCATAATAAGCACAGGGGTGATAGATGGAAGTAAATGATGATGTAGTAAATCAATCTCATTTGACCCTTAACCCTTTCAAGGTTTCCGACGTACTAGTACGGCTTACACACCAGGGTTATTGACGTACTAGTACTCCTAAATTCTAGCGTCTTCAAATCTAGTGAGAGAAAGCTGGTAGGCCTACATATGAAAGAATGGGTCTATGTGGTCAGTGTGCACAGTATAAAAAAATTCCTGCAGCACACAGTGCATTATGAGAAAAAAAAAAACTTTGACCGTATTTTTGGTTTAAAATGGCGACTTTGCACTGTATTTTCGTATGGTATTTATGGTTGTATTCTAGTTTTCCTGGTCTCATTTTATAGAATGGAAGACATATTACAGAAATTGAGATGATTTTGATTGGTTTCACAATGAAAAGTACCTTGAAATTGAGCTCAAAGTAGCAGAAATGTTCGATTTTTGCCAAAGTTCAAAAGTAAACAAATCATGCCATGCGTCGAAACCCCTCAACTGGTGAGTCTAATATTCTTTCACAAGTTCGCTGATATTATTTATACCATTTCTACACTAATGCAGTAGTTTGCATAACAGTAAATCTTCTGTTTTTTGTGAGAATAAAAATTCAAAGTGGAATGCAAAAGAAATGTAAGAGGGGCCTGGGGACGTGACTAATGAACAGAGGAAATGTTATTTTAGTGCCAGAAATGTCTGTCTTGTTTATTCTGGACCCTATTTGGAAATTGGCATCTTTTGAAATTTGTGTGAAATTGGCAAAATTGCTAATTTCTGACCACTTTGTTGGATAGTTGAAATCGGTAAATGGGTGGTTTCTTGTACTCATTCAATAGAAAAAATAGAGTTCTAGCAAAATAGTTATGATTTCTGTCGACTAGTACACTGAAATTAGCCAAAAATAAGGCTCAAAGTGGGCGAAATCGCCGATGTGTAAACATCGTCGAGACCGCTAATTTCGCGTGAGCATAATTCCATACATTTTCCATCAAATTTCATACTTTTGGTGTCATTATGAACAAGAAAAGATTCTCTATATTTTCATAAGAAAAAATTTGCTGTTGTTTTCCGAAAAATCTTCAACCCTGAGAACAAGCTTAGGAGAGGGCCTCTCGACCCTGAAAGGGTTAAACTGTCCACACATAGATATACGTTCACGTGCGGGAGGCTCCGAAGATAGATCAAACTTTTATTTTTCACTCCTTCATAATTGGCGTGAAAGACCTGAGTTGCCTAGACATGAGAGAATGGGTCTGCGCACTCAGTGTGCACGCTATGAAAAAAACCAGGGACGCTGGGGTACCGCGTGGTAACACCAGTTAGTTTCAGCTCCACCTTGGGTCAACATCATGGCAAACCCCCATGATTCACTCATGCCTCGTCGTATTAACACTACTGTTCTCGGAAAGTGATATAGAACGCGAGTTTAGTGGTTTTGACACCAATATGGCCACTAATGATCAAGGAATTAGTGAAACTTTTGATAACCCAGATGACCCTCAGCCCATGAACTCTGGGGTGGCCAGTGTGAACAGTGTGGGCATACCAGACCCTCACCCCAGCACTTCTGAAGTGGCCACTGTGGCCAGTGTGGCTAATGTGGCCAGTGTGGCTAATGTGGCCAGTGTGGCTAATGTGGCCAGTGTGGCCAGTGTGGCCAGTGTGGCTAATGTGGCCAGTGTGGCTAATGTGGCCAGTTGGCTAATGTGGCCTGTGTGGCCACAACAGACACTCAGTCCAGCACCTCTGGGGTTGCTAGTGTTACTTCCCAAAGGCAACTCTGCAAGAGGAAATTATCATTTTCCATGCATTTTGGTGATGACGATAGTGAAAGTGATATAAATGACGATGATAAAATCAATTTTATGCCCACAGACGATTTGTAGAGTGAAAGTGATTATCATTATTCCCCAGTGAAACGTACTTTTAGGCGTCGTAACCTACGTTCAGGCAGTGTGCCATATGCAGTCTGCAAGGGTCGTATGAGGTCATGATCTGAAACCCCAGCCACTGATAGTGATCATGGAGGAGTGTATGCTGGGATGGAGGGGGGGTGGCATGGTGCCTGGACCTCGTGGTGCGGTGGGTGGGGAGACAAAGGACTGCCTGGCACCCTTTCAACCATGTGCTGCCTCCACTCCTGTCTCCCCTCTTGCTCCCCCACACCCCATGCCACAAGTCCAACCTGCACCATATGACAGCAAATGGAACTGGACAGAAACTACACCATTTGTGCCATATCCTTTCAATTTTGATGGCAGTGGAAGTGGCATCATGCCACACTGTCTCATCACAAATGAGTCTACAGAGTTAGACTATTTTCAATTAAACTATGATGAGCCAATAATGAACCTAATTGTTACCCAGACAAACATGTACTACCGATAAACAATGGACCACACAGATGTTTCAGAATTGTCATGGCTGCGCAAGTGGAAAGATACAACTGTGGCTGAGCTGTATTTATTCCTTGGCACTGTCATGCTTATGCCACACACATACAAGAACAATATAGCACACTACTGGTCCACAGACCACTTCAACAGTATTCCAGTCTTCCGTGACCTCCTTCCCTGCAACAGATTCACTCTGTTGCTATGAATGCTGCACTTCTCAGAGAGGAATACACCAAACCGAAATGACCTCTTATACAAAATCCAGGAAGTGTTTATGTATCTGAAGCAAAAATTCATTGCCTACTTTTATCCATTCAAGAACATTGTTGTTGACAAGTCCTTGGTTCTGTTAAAGGGATGATTGTCGCTCAAACAATATATACCAAGCACATGTAATCGCTTTGGTATAAAACTCTTTGTTATGTGTGACTGTGAGACTGGTCTTGTGTTGGATGTCATTAATTACACAGGGAAAAAGACACTCGACGATCCCAGGCACATATTGGGCATTTCTGGTGATGTTGTTCACAAGATAATGGAGCCATACCTTGGCAAGGGTCATACACTATACACAGACAACTGGTATACAAGCCCTATGCTTGCTGATTTCCTGCATGTGAACAATACTGACATATGTGGAACAGTGAAAAGTAGAAAACACATGCCAAAGTTCACTGGAGCAAGTCTAGCGGAATCGTTTCATGCCAATGACATCATGGCACTGACGTGGCATGACAAACAGGACGTGACAATGCTGTCACCCATCCACAGAAACGAGATGGAACAAACAGACAGACTGATCAGGTTCAACAATGAGCCTATTGTAAAGCCAGCTGCTGCCATCGACTATACAAACAATATTGGACTAGTCGACATGTGTGACATGATGATAGGGTTTGTTGACTGTGTGCGTAGGAGTCGCAAGTGGTATATCACAGTGTTTTTCCACCTTGTAGACATTGCAATGCTCAATGCCTTCAACATGTACGAAACAAAGACTAGGAAGCGACAACGATATGCGGAATTCACCCTCAATGTCATCAAGCAGATAGCGAAAAAGTATGGTACCACACCAGTACCTGTCACTCCACAGCAACCTGTCACCCCACAACCAGAGGGGGAAGTGTCCAACTGAATAATCCCAAACTGTCACTGCCTAATACCACTACCATCTACTCCCAAGAAGAAGTATTCCCAGAAAAAGTGTGTTGTATGTGCTTACAGTAAACAGCAACCCCAAGTGCTAAAAGACACACAATACATGTGTCAGCAATGTGGGGTGGCACTCTGTATGAATCCATGCTTCTTGGAGTACCATACAGTGGTGGACTTCAAGAAACCTAAATGGGACTTGTAAATTTGTTGTATTTTCATTAACACACTGGCCGATTCCCACCAAGGCAGGGTGGCCCGAAAAAGAAAAACTTTCACCATCATTCACTCCATCACTGTCTTGCCAGAAGGGTGCTTTACACTAAAGTTTTTAAACTGCAACATTAACACCCCTCCTTCAGAGTGCAGGCACTGTACTTCCCATCTCCAGGACTCAAGTCCGGCCTGCCGGTTTCCCTGAATCCCTTCATATTTGTTACTTTGCTCACACTCCAACAGCACGTCAAGTATTAAAAACCATTTGTCTCCATTCACTCCTCTCAAACACGCTCACGCATGCCCGCTGGAAATCCAAGCCCCTCGCACACAAAACCTCCTTTACCCCCTCCCTCCAACCTTTCCTAGGCCGACCCCTACCCCGCCTTCTTTCCACTACAAACTGATACACTCTTGAAGTCTTTCTGTTTTGCTCCATTCTCTCTACATGTCCGAGCCACCTCAACAACCCTTCCTCAGCCCTCTGGATAGCTGTTTTGGCAATCCTGCACCTCCTCCTAACTTCCAAACTACGAATTCTCTGCATTATATTCACACCACACATTGCCCTCAGACATGACATCTACACTGCCTCCAGCATACTCCTCACTGCAACATTCATCACCCATGCTTCACACCCATATAAGAGCGTTGGTAAAACAATATTCTCATTCATTCTCCTCTTTGCCTCCAAGGACAAAGTTCTTGTCTCCACAGACTCCTAAGTGCACTGCTCACCCTTTTTCCCTCATCAATTCTATGATTCACCTCATCTTTCACAGACCCATCCGCTGACACGTCCACTCCCAAATATGTGAATACATTCACCTCCTCCATACTCTCTCCCTCCAGTCTGATATCCAATCTTTCATCACCTAATCTTTTTGTTATCCTCATAACCTTACTCTTTCCTGTCTTCACTTTTAATTTTCTTCTTTTACAGGTAGTAGGTTAGTAGACAGCATCTACCCAGGGAAGTACTACCGTCCTGCCAGATGACTGTGAAACAAAAACCTGTAACTGTTTTGCATGATGGTAGGATTGCTGGTTTCTTTTTCTAGTCTCATAAACACGCTTGATAACAGGGATATCTTGCTACTCCTACTTACACTTTGGTCACACTTCACAGACACGCACATGCATATATATATATACATACATCAAGGTTTTTCTCCTTTTTCTAAATAGCTCTTGTTCTTCTTTATTTCTTCTATTGTCCATGGGGAAGTGGAAAAGAATCTTTCCTCAGTAAGTCATGCGTGTCGTAAGAGGTGACTAAAATGCCGGGAGCGATGGGCTAGTAACCCTTTCTCCTGTAGACATTTACTAAAAAAGAGAAGAAGAAAAACTTTATAAAACTGGGATGCTTGAATGTGCGTGGATGTAGTGCAGATGACAAGAAACAGATGATTGCTGATGTTATGAATGAAAAGAAGTTGGATGTCCTGGCCCTAAGCGAAACAAAGCTGAAGGGGGTAGGGGAGTTTCGGTGAGGGGATATAAATGGAATTAAATCTGGAGTATCTGAGAGAGTTTGAGCTAAGGAAGGGGTAGCAGTAATGTTGAAGGATCAGTTATGGAAGGAGAAAAGAGAATATGAATGTGTAAATTCAAGGATTATGTGGATTAAAGTAAAGGTTGGATGCGAAAAGTGGGTCATAATAAGCGTGTATGCACCTGGAGAAGAGAGGAATGTAGAGGAGAGAGAAAGATTTTGGGAGATGTTAAGTGAATGTATAGGAACCTTTGAACCAAGTGAGAGAGTAATTGTGGTAGGGAACCTGAATGCTAAAGTAGGAGAAACTTTTAGAAAGGGTGTGGCAGGTACGTTTGGGGTGCCAGGTGTAAATGATAATGGGAGCCCTTTGATTGAACTTTGTATAGAAAGGGGTTTAGTTATAGGTAATACATATTTTAAGAAAAAGAGGATAAATAAGTATACAAGATATGATGAAGGGCAAAATGACAGTAGTTTGTTGGATTATGAATTGGTAGATAAAAGACTGTTGAGTAGACTTGAGGATGTACATGTTTATAGAGGGGCCATAGATATATCAGATCACTTTTTAATTGTAGCTACACTGAGAGTAAAAGGTAGATGGGGTACAAGGAGAATAGAAGCATCAGGGAAGAGAGAGGTGAAGGTTTATAAACTAAAAGAGGAGGCAGTTAGGGTAAGATATAAACAGCTATTGGAGGGTAGATGGGCTAATGAGAGCATAGGCAATGGGGTCGAAGAGGTATGGGGTAGGTTTAAAAATGTAGTGTTAGAGTGTTCAGCAGAAGTTTGTGGTTACAGGAAAGTGGGTGCGGGAGGAAAGATGAGCAATTGGTGGAATGATGATGTAAAGAGAGTAGTAAGGGAGAAAAAGTTAGCATATGAGAAGTTTTTACAAAGCAGAAGTGATGCAAGGAGCGAAGAGTATATGAAGAAAAAGAGAGAGGTTAAGAGAGTGGTGAAGCAATGTAAAAAGAGAGCAAATGAGAGAGTGGGTGAGATGTTATCAACAAATTTTGTTGAAAATAAGAAAAAGTTTTGGAGTGAGATTAACAAGTTAAGGAAGCCTAGAGAACAAATGGATTTGTCAGTTAAAAGTAATAGAGGAGAGTTATTAAATGGAGAGTTAGAGGTATTGGGAAGATGGAGGGAATATTTTGAGGAATTGTTAAATGTTGATGAAGATAGGGAAGCTGTGATTTCGTGTATAGGGCAAGGAGAAATAACATCTTGTAGGAGTGAGGAAGAGCCAGTTGTGAGTGTGCGGAAGTTCGTGAGGCAGTAGGTAAAATGAAAGGGGGTAAGGCAGCTGGGATTGATGGGATAAAGATAGAAATGCTAAAAGCAGGTGGGGATATAGTTTTGGAGTGATTGGTGCAATTATTTAATAAATATATGGAAGAGGGTAAGGTACCTAGGGATTGGCAGAGAGCTTACATAGTTCCTTTGTATAAAGGCAAAGGGGACAAAAGAGAGTGCAAAAATTATAGGGGGATAAGTCTGTTGAGTATACCTGGTAAAGTGTATGGTAGAGTTATTATTGAAAGAATTAAGAGTAAGATGGAGAATAGGATAGCAGATGAACAAGGAGGCTTTAGGAAAGGTAGGGGGTGTGTGGACCAGGTGTTTACACTGAAACATATAAGTGAACAGTATTTAGATAAGGCTAAAGAGGTTTTTGTGGCATTTATGGATTTGGAAAAGGCGTATGACAGGGTGGATAGGGGGGCAATGTGGCAGATGTTGCAGGTGTATGGTGTAGGAGGTAGGTTACTGAAAGCAGTGAAGAGTTTTTACGAGGATAGTGAGGCTCAAGTTAGAGTATGTAGGAAAGAGGGAGATTATTTCCCAGTTAAAGTAGGCCTTAGACAGGGATGTGTGATGTCACCGTGGTTGTTTAATATAATTATAGATGGTGTTGTAAGAGAAGTAAATGCGGGGGTCTTGGCAAGAGGCGTGGAGTTAAAAGATAAAGAATCACACATAAAGTGGGAGTTGTCACAGTTGCTCTTTGCTGATGACACTGTGCTCTTGGGAGATTCTGAAGAGAAGTTGCAGAGGTTGGTGGATGAATTTGGTAGGGTATGCAAAAGAAGAAAATTAAAAGTGAATACAGGAAAGAGTAAGGTCATGAGGATAACAAAAAGATTAGGTGATGGAAGATTGGATATCAGATTGGAGAGAGAGAGTATGGAGGAGGTGAATGTATTCACATATAAGAACATAAGAACATAAGAATGTAGGAACACTGCAGAAGGCCTACTGGCCCATACGAGGCAGGTCCTTATCAAAACGACATCTACCTAAAGCTACTCAAGAAATAACTCCCGTACCCCATGACACCAATCAAACCCAGCCCCTCCCACTCATATATTTGTCCAGTCTCTTCTTAAAGCTACCCAAGGTCCTAGCCTCTATCACCCCACTGGGAAGACTGTTCCACGCATCTACAACTCTGTTAGAAAACCAGTACTTACCTATGTCCTTTCTAAATCTAAATTTATCCAACTTAAATCCATTATTCCTGGTTCTTACCTGGTTCGACACCCTCAGTACTTTATTAATGTCTCCTTGTTTATGCCCGTCATCCACTTATACACTTCAATGATATCTCCCCTCATTCTACACCTCTCCAGAGAGTGGAGATTTAAGGCTTTATATCTATCTTCATACGGGAGGTTCCTTACACAGTAAATCATTTTAGTCATTCTTCTCTGTATGTTCTCTAATGAGTCTATGTCCATCCTGTAGTAAGGGGACCAAAACTGAGCAGCATAATCTAAATGAGGCCTCACTAGTGATGTATAGAGCTGTAAAATAACTTTTGGACTTCTGTTACTTATACTTCTTGAGATAAATCCAAGTAATCTGTTGGCCTTGTTGCGCACACTAAGGCACTGCTGTCTTGGCTTTAGATTTCTGCATACCATGACTCCCAAGTCTTTTTCACATTCTGCATGACCAAGCTCTACTTCACCTAGATAATAGCTTCAAGGGTTATTTTCATTACCAAGGGCAAGTACCTTACACTTATCCACATTAAACTTCATATTTGGGAGTGGACGTGTCAGTGGATGGGTCTATGAAAGATGAGGTGAATCATAGAATTGATGAGGGAAAAAGGGTAAGCGGTGCACTTAGGAGTCTGTGGAGACAAAGAACTTTGTCCTTGGAGGCAAAGAGGGGAATGTATGAGAGTATAGTTTTGCCAACGCTCTTATATGGGTGTGAAGCATGGGTGATGAATGTTGCAGCGAGGAGAAGGCTGGAGGCAGTGGAGATGTCATGTCTGAGGGCAATGTGTGGTGTGAATATAATGCAAAGAATTCGAAGTCTGGAAGTTAGGAGGAGGTGCGGGATTACCAAAACTGTTGTCCAGAGGGCTGAGGAAGGGTTGTTGAGGTGGTTTGGACATGTAGAGAGAATGAAGCAAAACAGAATGACTTCAAGAGTGTATCAGTCTGTAGTGGAAGGAAGGCCTAGGAAAGGTTGGAGGGAAGGGGTAAATGAGGTTTTGCGTGCGAGGGGCTTGGACTTTAAGCAGGTGCGCATGAGTGTGTTTGATAGGTGTGAATGGAGACAAATGGTTTTTAATACTTGACGTGCTGTTGGAGCGTGAGCAAAGTAACATTTATGAAGGGATTCAGGGAAACCGGGACTGGACTTGAGTCCTGGAGATGGGAAGAACAGTGCCTGCAATCTGAAGGAGGGGTGTTAATGTTGCAGTTTAAAAACTGTAGTGTAAAGCACCTTTCTGGCAAGACAGTGATGGAGTGAATGATGGTGAAAGTTTTTCTTTTTCGGGCCACCCTGCCTTGGTGGGAATCGGCCAGTGTGTTAATAAAAATAATAATTTTACACACCCTACCAAATTCATCCACCAACCTCTGCAACTTCTCTTCAGAATCTCCCAAGAGCACAGTGTCATCAGCAAAAAGCAACTGTGACAACTCCCACTTTATGTGTGATTCTTTATCTTTTAACTCCACGCCTCTTGCCAAGACCCTCACATTTACTTCTCTTACAACCCCATCTATAAATATATTAAACAACCACGGTGACATCACACATCCTTGTCTAAGGCCTACTTTTACTGGGAAATAATCTCCCTCTTTCATACATACTCTAACTTGAGCCTCACTATCTCGTAAAAACTCTTCACTGCTTTCAGTAACCTACCTCCTGTACCATACACCTGCAACATTTGCCACATTGCCCCCCTATCCACCATGTCATACTTTTTTTTTTTTTTTTCAACAAGTCGGCCGTCTCCCACAGAGGCAGGGTGACCCAAAAAAAAGAAAGAAAATCCCCAAAAAGAAAATACTTTCATCATCATTCAACACTTTCACCACACTCGCACATTATCACTGTTTTTGCAGAGGTGCTCAGAATACAACAGTCTAGAAGCATACACATATAAAGATACACAACACATCCCTCCAAACTGCCAATATCCCAAACCCCTCCTTTAAAGTGCAGGCATTGTACTTCCCATTTCCAGGACTCAAGTCCGACTATATGAAAATAACCGGTTTCCCTGAATCCCTTCACTAAATATTACCCTGCTCACACTCCAACAGATCATCAGGTCCCAAGTACCATTCATCTCCATTCACACCTATCTAACACGCTCACGCACGCTTGCTGGAAGTCCAAGCCCCTTGCCCACAAAACCTCCTTTACCCCCTCTCTCCAACCCTTTCGAGGACGACCCCTACCCCGCCTTCCTTCCCCTATAGATTTATATGCTTTCCATGTCATTCTACTTTGATCCATTCTCTCTAAATGACCAAACCACCTCAACAACCCCTCTTCTGCCCTCTGACTAATACTTTTATTAACTCCACACCTTCTCCTAATTTCCACACTCCGAATTTTCTGCATAATATTTACACCACACATTGCCCTTAAACAGGACATCTCCACTGCCTCCAACCGTCTCCTCGCTGCTGCATTTACCACCCAAGCTTCACACCCATATAAGAGTGTTGGTACTACTATACTTTCATACATTCCCTTCTTTGCCTCCATAGATAACGTTTTTTGACTCCACATATACCTCAATGCACCACTCACCTTTTTTCCCTTATCAATTCTATGATTAACCTCATCCTTCATAAATCCATCCGCCGACACGTCAACTCCCAAGTATCTGAAAACATTCACTTCTTCCATACTCCTCCTCCCCAATTTGATATCCAATTTTTCTTTATCTAAATCATTTGACACCCTCATCACCTTACTCTTTTCTATGTTCACTTTCAACTTTCTACCTTTACACACATTCCCAAACTCATCCACTAACCTTTGCAATTTTTCTTTAGAATCTCCCATAAGCACAGTATCATCAGCAAAAAGTAACTGTGTCAATTCCCATTTTGAATTTGATTCCCAAAAATTTAATCCCACCCCTCTCCCGAACACCCTAGCATTTACTTCCTTTACAACCCCATCTATAAATATATTAAACAACCATGGTGACATTACACATCCCTGTCTAAGACCTACTTTTACCGGGAAGTAGTCTCCCTTTCTTCTACACACCCTAACCTGAGCCTCACTATCCTCATAAAAACTCTTTACAGCATTTAATAACTTACCACCTATTCCATATACTTGCAACATCTGCCACATTGCTCCTCTATCCACTCTATCATATGCCTTTTCTAAATCCATAAATGCAATAAAAACTTCCCTATCTTTATCTAAATACTGTTCACATATATGCTTCAATGTAAACACCTGATCTACACATCCCCTACCCACTCTGAAACCTCCTTGCTCATCCGCAATCCTACATTCTGTCTTATCTCTAATTCTTTCAATTATAACCCTACCGTACACTTTTCCTGGTATACTCAGTAAGCTTATTCCTCTATAATTTTTACAGTCTCTTTTGTCCCCTTTCCCTTTATATAAAGGGACTATACATGCTCTCCGCCAATCCCAAGGTACCTTCCCCTCTTTCATACATTTATTAAACAAAAGTACCAACCACTCCAACACTATATCCCCCCCTGCTTTTAACATTTCTGTCATGATCCCATCAGTTCCAGCTGCTTTACCCCCTTTCATTTTACGTAATGCCTCACGTACCTCCCCCACACTTACATTCTGCTCTTCTTCACTCCTAAAAGATGGTATACCTCCCTGACAAGTGCATGAAATTACTGCCTCTGTTTCTTCCTTAACATTTAAAAGTTCCTCAAAATATTCTCGCCATCTACCCAATACCTCCATCTCCCCATCTACTAACTCCCCTACTCTGTTTTTAACTGACAAATCCATATTTTCCCTAATCTTTCTTAACTTGTTTAACTCACTCCAAAATTTTTTCTTATTTTCATTAAAATTTCTTGACAGTGCCTCTCCCACTCTATCATCTGCTCTCCTTTTGCACTCTCTCACCACTCTCTTTACCTTTCTTTTACTCTCCATATACTCTGCTCTTCTTATAACACTTCTGCTTTGTAAAAACCTCTCATAAGCTACCTTTTTCTCTTTTATCACACCCTTTACTTCATCATTCCACCAATCACTCCTCTTTCCTCCTGCCCCCACCCTCCTATAACCACAAACTTCTGCCCCACATTCTAATACTGCATTTTTAAAACTATTTCAACCCTCTTCAACCCCCCCACTACTCATCTTTGCACTAGCCCACCTTTCTGTCAATAGTCGCTTATATCTCACCCGAACTTCCTCCTCCCTTAGTTTATACACTTTCACCTCCCTCTTACTTGTTGTTGCCACCTTCCTCTTTTCCCATCTACCTCTTACTCTAACTGTAGCTACAACTAAATAATGATCCGATATATCAGTTGCCCCTCTATAAACATGTACATCCTGGAGCCTATCCATCAACCTTTTATCCACCAATACATAATCTAATAAACTACTTTCATTACGTGCTACATCATACCTTGTATATTTATTTATCCTCTTTTTCATAAAATATGTATTACTTATTACCAAATTTCTTTCTACACATAGCTCAATTAAAGGCTCCCCATTTACATTTACCCCTGGCACCCCAAATTTACCTACTACTCCCTCCATAACATTTTTACCCACTTTAGCATTGAAATCCCCAACCACCATTACTCTCACACTTGATTCAAAACTCCCCACGCATTCACTCAACATTTCCCAAAATCTCTCTCTCTCCTCTACATTTCTCTCTTCTCCAGGTGCATACACGCTTATCATAACCCACTTTTCACATCCAATCTTTATTTTACTCCACATAATCCTTGAATTAATACATTTATAGTCCCTCTTTTCCTGCCATAGCTTATCCTTCAACATTATTGCTACTCCTTCTTTAGCTCTAACTCTATTAGAAACCCCTGACCTAATCCCATTTATTCCTCTCCACTGAAACTCTCCCACCCCCTTCAGCTTTGTTTCACTTAAAGCCAGGACATCCAGCTTCTTCTCATTCATAACATCCACAATCATCTCTTTCTTATCATCTGTGCAACATCCACGCACATTCAGACTTCCCACTTTGACAATTTTCTTCTTCTTATTCTTTTTAGTAATCTTTACAGGCAAAGGGGTTACTAGCCCATTGTTCCCGGCATTTTAGTTGACTTTTACAACACGCATGGCTTACGGAGGAAAGATTCTTATTCCACTTCCCCATGGATATAAAAGGAAAATTAATAAGACCAAGAACTATTAAGATAAAATCAAAGAAAACTCAGATGAGTGTGTATAAATAAATGTGTACATGTATGTGTAGTGTGACCTAAGTGTAAGTAAAAGTAGCAAGACATGCCTGTAATCTTGCATATTTATGAGACAGACAAAAGACATCAGCAATCCTACCATCATGTAAAACAATCACAGGCTTTCGTTTTACACTCACTTGGCAGGACGGTAGTACCTCCCTGGGTGGTTGCTGTCTACCAACCTACTACCTACAATGTCATACGCCTTTTCCAAATCCATAAATGCCACAAAAACCTCTTTAGCCTTATCTAAATACTGTTCACTTATATGTTTCACTGTAAACACCTGGTCCACACACCCCCTACATATCCTAAAGCCTCCTTGTTCATCTGCTATCCTATTCTCTGTCTTACTCTTAATTCTTTCAATAATAACTCTACCATACACTTTACCAGGTATACTGAACAGACTTTTTTTTTTTTTTCAACAAGTCGGCCATCTCCC
This sequence comes from Cherax quadricarinatus, assembly GCF_038502225.1. Lineage (NCBI taxonomy): Eukaryota > Metazoa > Arthropoda > Malacostraca > Decapoda > Parastacidae > Cherax > Cherax quadricarinatus. Next base: position 41,879,725 of record NC_091304.1, on the reverse strand, counting down.
ACCCAGGCAGAGTGACCCAAAAAAGAAAGAAAATCCCCAAAAAGAAAATACTTTCATCATCATTCAACACTTTCACCACACTCACACATTATCACTGTTTTTGCAGAGGTGCTCAGAATACAACAGTTTAGAAGCATATACATATAAAGATACACAACATATCTCTCCAAACTGCCAATATCCCAAACCCCTCCTTTAAAGTGCAGGCATTGTACTTCCCATTTCCAGGACTCAAGTCCGACTACATGAAAATAACCAGTTTCCCTGAATCCCTTCACTAAATATTACCCTGCTCACACTCCAACAGATCGTCAGGTCCCAAGTACCATTCGTCTCCATTCACTCCTATCTAACACGCTCACGCACGCTTGCTGGAAGTCCAAGCCCCTCACCCACAAAACCTCCTTTACCTCCTCTCTCCAACCCTTTCGAGGACGACCCCTACCCCGCCTTCCTTCCCCTATAGATTTATATGCTTTCCATGTCATTCTACTTTGATCCATTCTCTCTAAATGACCAAACCACCTCAACAACCCCTCTTCTGCCCTCTGATTAATACTTTTATTAACTCCACACCTTTTCCTAATTTCCACACTCCGAATTTTCTGCATAATATTTACACCACACATTGCCCTTAAACAGGACATCTCCACTGCCTCCAACCATCTCCTCACTGCTGCATTTACCACCCAAGCTTCACACCCATATTAGAGTGTTGGTACTACTATACTTTCATACATTCCCTTCTTTGCCTCCATAGACTTATCCCCCTATAATTTTTGCACTCTCTTTTGTCCCCTTTGCCTTTATACAAAGGACTTGCTCCACGTAAAATTGTCACATTATGGTATAAGAGGGCACTCCCTCAACTACCTAAAGTCATACCTCAGCAACAGAAGCCAATATGTGTACGCAAATGGGGCAAGCTCTTCCGTACAACCAATTACAGTTGGTGTCCCACAGGGAAGTGTCCTTGGCCCTCTTCTCTTTCTCCTATACATAAATGACCTACCAAATGCTTCGCAATTACTCAAACCCACACTATTTGCAGATGACACTACATACGTCTTCTCTAACCCGAGCCCAGTCACGCTAGCCAATACTGTAAATACCGAATTACAGAAAATATCTACCTGGATGAGGACTAGCAAACTTACACTAAACATTGGCAAAACCTACTTCATTCAGTTTGGTAACAGAGCTACAGATGTCCCTCTTAACATAATGATAAACGGATCACCTATCACAAAGTTAACAGAGGGAAAATTCTTAGGAATCCACCTTGATAATAGACTCAAATTTCATACACATATACAACAAATTTCTAAGAAAATTTCCAAGACTGTAGGCATACTATCGAAGATACGGTACTATGCTCCACAGTCAGCCCTCCTGGCCCTATATCACTCTCTAATTTACCCCTATCTCACCTATGGAATTTGTGCATGGGGCTCAACAACAATTAACCATCTCAGACCACTAATTACCCAACAAAAGGCTGCAGTTAGAATGATAACAAATTCTCACGACAGGCAGCACACTCCACCAATATTCAAAACACTCAACCTACTCACCATACAAAACATCCATACTTATTATTGCACCTATTACATACATAGAACACCTAACTCTGATATTAACCCTCCCCTCAAACATCTTGCCAACCTCAACAGAACACATGACCATAACACAAGGCACAGATCACTCTTTGATGTTCCTCGTGTCCATCTCACACTATGCAAAAACTCAATGCACATAAAAGGCCCTAAAATCTGGAATTCATTACCTGTAAATATAAAAGAAACACTACCTGTTTATAAATTCAAGTCTCTTCTCAAAGATCACTTACTCACCCAAAACCAAATAAATACTGAATAACTGAACCTTATAAATTGTATATCTTAAATGTTTCTCACAATTATATCACACAAATGTTAAACCTAAAACCCAATCTAACTTTATTATTTTTTTAAATACACTACCTAACAGAATACTCCATTCGACTGAATGTACAGCAATACATGCAACCATATGACCTGTCTTTGTAATACTCATTTGTGCTTTATAGTTATCTGTTTACAATAAGGTTTTATCACTGATTTCATTATTGCTTAGTTAATCTTAAGTTAATTTTAAGCCAGCCCGTAATGTTATGCATATAAGTGGCTTTGACATGCTGCTCTTACCTGTATTTTTTTGTACCTCTGTATGTATGCTCAAATTACTAAATAAATAAATAAATAAATAAATAAAGGAACAATGCATGCTCTCTGAGAAATCCTTAGGTACTTTACCCTCTTCCATACATTTATTAAATAATAGCACCAACCACTCCAAAACTATATCCCTACCTGCTTTAACATTTCCATCTTTATCCAATCAATCCCAGCTGCCTTACCCCCTTTCATTTTACCTACTGCCTCACAAACTTCCCCCACACTCACAACTGGCTCTTCCTCACTCCTACAAGATGTTTTCCTCCTTGCCCTATACACGAAATCACAGCTTCCCTATCTACATCAACATTTAACAATTCCTCAAAATATTCCCTCCATCTTCCCAATACCTCTAACTTTCCATTTAATAACTCTCCTCTCCTGTTTTTAACTGACAAATCCATTTGTGGGTAAAAATGTTGATAAATTAGACACATGTGCAACTCTTGGGTATCTTTATTGAGGAAACGTTTCGCCACACAGTGGCTTCATCAGTCCATACAAAGGAGAATCTTGAAGAACAGGAGGAGAATGAGGTAATCAGTCCCTCAACCTTGAGTCGATGTGGTCAGTCCATCAATCTTGAATAGAATACGGCATACGTGCTGAGAAGGAGCTTATAAACCGTTGGCAGGAGAGGTGCAGCAGTCATAGGTCGTGTAACATTTGTTCAATGTTGAAGTAGGTCGTGCCCAAGAATTAGGCAAGCGAAGAATTCCCTAGTATTAAGATCCCAAGAAGTTTTAGTGTCTGACAGGTTTGTAGATGAATGGTTCAGAGAACCGACATGTTGATAAATTAGACACATGTGCAACTCTTGGGAATCTTTATTGAGGAAACGTTTCGCCACACAGTGGCTTCATCAGTCCATACAAAGGAGAATCTTGAAGAACAGGAGGAGAATGAAGTAATCAGTCCCTCAACCTTGAGTCGATGTGGTCAGTCCATCAATCTTGAATAGAATACGGCATACTTGGGAATTCTTTGCTTGCCTAATTCTTGGGCACGACCTACTTCAACATTGAACAAATGTTACACGACCTATGACTGCTGCACCTCTCCTGCCAACGGTTTATAAGCTCCTTCTCAGCACGTATGCCGTATTCTATTCAAGATTGATGGACTGACCACATCGACTCAAGGTTGAGGGACTGATTACCTCATTCTCCTCCTGTTCTTCAAGATTCTCCTTTGTATGGACTGATGAAGCCACTGTGTGGCGAAACGTTTCCTCAATAAAGATACCCAAGAGTTGCACATGTGTCTAATTTATCAACATGTCGGTTCTCTGAACCATTCATCGGCAAAAATGTTGTGGAGGGAGTAGTAGGTAAATTTGGGGTGCCAGGGGTAAATGTAAATGGGGAGCCTTTAATTGAGCTATGTGTAGAAAGAGATTTGGTAATAAGTAATACATATTTTATGAAAAAGAGGATAAATAAATATACAAGGTATGATGTAGCACGTAATGAAAGTAGTTTGTTAGATTATGTATTGGTGGATAAAAGGTTAATGGGTAGGCTCCAGGATGTACATGTTTATAGAGGGGCAACTGATATATCGGATCATTATATAGTTGTAGCTACAGTTAGAGTAAGAGGTAGCTGGAACAAGTGGAAGGTGGCAACAACAAGTAGGAGGGAAGTGAGAGTGTATAAACTAAGGGAGGAGGAAGTTCGGGTGAGATATAAGCGACTATTGGCAGAAAGGTGGGCTAGTGCAAAGATGAGTAATGGGGGGGTTGAAGAGAGTTGGATGAGTTTTAAAAATGCAGTATTATGTGGGGCAGAATTTTGTGGTTATAGGAGGGTGGGGGCAGGAGGAAAGAGGAGTGACTGGCAGAATGATGAAGTAAAGGGTGTGATAAAAGAGAAAAAGTTAGCTTGAGAGGTTTTTACAAAGCAGAAGTGTTACAAGAAGAGCAGAGCATATGGAGAGTAAAAGAGAGGTGAAAAGAGTGGTGAGAGAGTGCAATAGGAGAGCAGATGATAGAGTGGGAGAGGTACTGTCAAGAAATTTTAATGAAAATAAGAAAAAATTTTGGAGTGAGTTAAACAAGTTAAGAAAGCCTAGAGAACGTATGGATTTGACAGTTAAAAAAAAGAGTAGGGAAGTTAGTAGATGGGGAGAGGGAGGTATTAGGTAGATGGGGAGAATATTTTGAGGAACTTTTAAATGTCGAGGAAGAAAGGGAGGCGGTAATTTCATGCACCGGCCAGGGAGGTATACCATCTTTAAGGAGTGAAGAAGAGCAGAATGTAAGTGTGGGGGAGGTACGTGAGGCATTACGTAGAATGAAAGGGGGAAAGCAGCTTTAACTGATGGGATCATGACAGAAATGCTAAAAGCAGGGGGGGATATAGTGATGGAGTGGTTGGTACTTTTGTTTAATAAATGTATGAAAGAGGGGAAGGTACCTAGGGATTGGCAGGTAGAGGAATAAGTTTTGTAGATGAATGGTTCAGAGAACCGACATGTTGATAAATTAGACACATGTGCAACTCTTGGGTATCTTTATTGAGGAAACGTTTCGCCACACAGTGGCTTCATCAGTCCATACAAAGGAGAATCTTGAAGAACAGGAGGAGAATGAGGTAATCAGTCCCTCAACCTTGAGTCGATGTGGTCAGTCCATCAATCTTGAATAGAATACGGCATACGTGCTGAGAAGGAGCTTATAAACCGTTGGCAGGAGAGGTGCAGCAGTCATAGGTGGTGTAACATTTGTTCAATGTTGAAGTAGGTCGTGCCCAAGAATTAGGCAAGCGAAGAATTCTTGGGCACGACCTACTTCAACATTGAACAAATGTTACACCACCTATGACTGCTGCACCTCTCCTGCCAATGGTTTATAAGCTCCTTCTCAGCACGTATGCCATATTCTATTCAAGATTGATGGACTGACCACATCGACTCAAGGTTGAGGGACTGATTACCTCATTCTCCTCCTGTTCTTCAAGATTCTCCTTTGTATGGACTGATGAAGCCACTGTGTGGCGAAACGTTTCCTCAATAAAGATACCCAAGAGTTGCACGTGTGTCTAATTTATCAACATGTCGGTTCTCTGAACCATTCATCTACAAACCTGTCAGACACTAAAACTTCTTGGGATCTTAATACTTGGGAATTCTTCGCTTGCCTAATTCTTGGGCATGACCTACTTCAACATTGAACAAATGTTACACCACCTATGACTGCTGCACCTCTCCTGCCAACGGTTTATAAGCTCCTTCTCAGCACGTATGCCGTATTCTATTCAAGATTGATGGACTGACCACATCGACTAAAGGTTGAGGGACTGATTACCTCATTCTCCTCCTGTTCTTCAAGATTCTCCTTTGTATGGACTGATGAAGCCACTGTGTGGCGAAACGTTTCCTCAATAAAGATACCCAAGAGTTGCACATGTGTCTAATTTATCAGGAATAAGTTTACTGAGTATACCAGGAAAAGTGTACAGTAGGGTTATTATTGAAAGAATTAGAGGTAAGACAGAATGTAGGATTGCGGATGAGCAAGGAGGTTTCAGAGTGGGTAGGGGATGTGTAGATCAAGTGTTTACATTGAAGCATATATGTGAACAGTATTTGGATAAAGGAAGGGAAATTTTTATTGCATTCATGGATTTAGAAAAGGCATATGATGAAGTGGATAGGGGAGCAATGTGGCAGATGTTGCAAGCATATGGAATAGGTGGTAAGTTATTAAATGCTGTAAAGAGTTTTTATGAGGATAGTGAGGCTCAGGTTTGGGTGTGTAGAAGAAAGGGAGACTACTTCCTGGTAAAAGTAGGTCTTAGACAGGGATGTGTAATGTCACTATGGTTGTTTAATATATTTATAGATGGGGTTGTCCTTCGTCCTTTGTCCTTGGAGGCAAAGAGGGGAATGTATGAGAGTATACTTTTACCAACGCTCTTATATGGGTGTGAAGCATGGGTGATGAATGTTGCAGCGAGGAGAAGGCTGGAGTCAGTGGAGATGTCATGTCTGAGGGCAATGTGTGGTTTGAATATAATGCAGAGAATTCGTAGTTTGGAAGTTAGGAGGTGGTGCGGGATTACCAAAACTGCTGTCCAGAGGGCTGAGGAAGGGTTGTTGAGGTGGTTCGGACAGAGTGTATCAGTCTGTAGTGGAAGGAAGGCGGGGTAGGGGTCGGCCTAGGAAAGGTTGGAGGGAGGGGGTAAAGGAGGTTTTGTGTGCGAGGGGCTTGGACTTCCAGCAGTCTTGCGAGAGCGTGTTTGAGAGGAGTGAATGGAGACAAATGGTTTTTAATACTTGACGTGCTGTTGGAGTGTGAGCAAAGTAACATTTATGAAGGGGTTCAGGGAAACCGGCAGGCCGGACTTGAGTCCTGGAGATGGGAAGTACAGTGCCTGCACTCTGAAGGAGGGGTGTTAACGCTGCAGTTTAAAAACTGTAGTGTAAAGCACCCTTCTGGCAAGACAGTGATGGAGTGAATGATGGTGAAAGTTTTTCTTTTTCGGGCCACCCTGCCTTGGTGGGAATCGGCCAGTGTGATAATAAAAAAATAATAAAGATGGGGTTGTAAAAGAAGTAAATGCTACGATGTTCGGGAGAGGGGTGGGATTAAATTATGGGGAATCAAATACAAAATGGGAATTGACACTTTTTGCTGATGATACTGTGCTTATGGGAAATTCTAAAGAAAAATTGCAAAGGTTAGTGGATGAGTTTGGGAGTGTGTGTAAAGGTACAAAGTTGAAAGTGAACATAGAAAAGAGTAAGGTGATGAGGGTATCAAATGATTTAGATAAATAAAAATTGGATATCAAATTGGGGAGGAGGAGTATGGAAGAAGTGAATGTTTTCAGATACTTGGGAGTTGACGTGTCAGCAGATGGATTTATGAAGGATGAGGTTTATCATAGAACTGATGAAGGAAAAAAGGTGAGTGGTGTGTTGAGGTATATGTGGAGTCAAAAAACGTTATCTATGGAGGCAAAGAAGGGAATGTATGAAAGTACAGTAGTACCAACACTCTTATATGGGCGTGAAGCTTGGGTTGTGAATGCAGCAGCGAGGAGGTGGTTGGAGGCAGTGGAGATGTCCTGTCAAAGGGCAATGTGTGGTGTAAATATTATGCAGAAAATTCGGAGTGTGGAAATTAAGAGAAGGTGTGGAGTAAATAAAAGTATTAGTCAGACGGCTGAAGAGGGGTTGTTGAGGTGGTTTGGTCATTTAGAGAGAATGGATCAAAGTAGAATGACATGGAGAGCATTTAAATCTGTAGGAGAAGGAAGGCGGGGTAGGGGTCGTCCTCGAAAAGGTTGGAAGGAAGGGGTAAGGGAGGTTTTGTGGGCGAGGGGCTTGGGCTTCCAGCAGGCATGCATGAGCATGTTCGACAGGAGTGAATGGAGACGAATGGTATTTGGGACCTGACGATCTGTTGGAGTGTGAGCAGGTTAATATTTAGTGAAGGGATAAAGGGAAACCGGTTATTTTTATATAGCCGGACTTGAGTCCTGGAAATGGGAAGTACAATGGCTGCACTCTAAAGGAGGGGTTTTGGGATATTAGCAGTTTGGAGGGATATGTTGTGTATCTTTATACGTATATGCTTCTAAACTGTTGTGTTCTGAGCACCTCTGCAAAAACAGTGATTATGTGTGAATGAGGTGAAAGTGTTGAATGATGATGAAAGTATTTTCTTTTTGGGGATTTTCTTTCTTTTTGGGTCACCCTGCCTCGGTGGGAGACGGCCGATTGGTTGAAAAAAAAAAAATCCATTTGTTATCTAGGCATCCTTAACTTGTTAATATCACTCCAAAACTTTTCTTATTTTCAACAAAATTTGTTGATAACATCTCATCCACTCTCTCATTTGCTCTCTTTTTACATTGCGTCACCACTCTCTTAACCTCTCTCTTTTTCTCCATATACTCTTCCCTCCTTGCATCACTTCTACTTTGTAAAAACTTCTCATATGCTAACTTTTTCTCCCTTACTACTCTCTTTACATCATCATTCTACCAATCGCTCCTCTTCCCTCCCGCACCCACTTTCCTGTAACCACAAACTTCTGCTGAACACTCTAACACTACATTTTTAAACCTACCCCATACCTCTTCGACCCCATTGCCTATGCTCTCATTAGTCCATCTATCCTCCAATAGCTGTTTATATCTTACCCTAACTGCCTCCACTTTTAGTTTATAAACCTTCACCTCTCTCTTCCTTGATGCTTCTATTCTCCTTGTATCCCATCTATCATTTACCCTCAGTGTAGCTACAACTAAAAAGTGATCTGATATATCTGTGGTCCCTCTATAAACATGTACATCCTCAAGTCTACTCAACAGTCTTTTATCTACCAATGCATAATGCAACAAACTACTGTCATTTTGCCCTTCATCATATCTTGTATACTTATTTATCCTCTTTTTCTTAAAATATGTATTACCTATAACTAAACCCCTTTCTTTACAAAGTCAATCAAAGGGCTCCCATTATCATTTACACCTGGGACCCCAAACTTACATACCACACCCTCTCTAAAAGTTTCTCCTACTTTAGCATTCAGGTCCCCTACCACAATTACTCTCTCACTTGGTTCAAAGGTTCCTATACATTCACTTAACATGTCCCAAAATCTCTCTCTCTCCTCTACATTCCTCTCTTCTCCAGGTGCATACACGCTTATTATGACCCACTTTTCACATCCAACCTTTACTTTAACCCACATAATCCTTGAATTTACACATTCATATTCTCTTTTCTCCTTCCATAACTGATCCTTCAACATTATTGCTACCCCTTCCTTAGCTCTAACTCTCTCAGATACTCCAGATTTAATCCCATTTATTTCCCCCCACCGAAACTCCCCTACTCCCTTCAGCTTTGTTTCGCTTAGAGCCAGGACATCGAACTTCTTTTCATTCATAACATCAGCAATCATCTGTTTCTTGTCATCTGCACTACATCTACGCACATTCAAGCATCCCAGTTTTATAAAGTTTTTTTTCTTCTGTTTTTTTAGCAAATGTTTACAGGATAAGGGGTTACTAGCCCACTGCTACCGGCATTTTAGTCGCCTCATATGACACGCATGGCTTACGGAAGAAAGATTCTTTTCCACTTCCCCATGGACAATAGAAGAAATAAAGAAGAACAAGAGCAATTTAGAAAAAGGAAAAAAACCTAGATGTATGTATATACTATATATGCATGTGAATGTCTGTGAAGTGTGACCAATGTGTAAGTTGGAGTAGCAAGATATCCCTGTTATCTAGCATGTTTATGAGACAGAAAAAGACACCAGCAATCCTATCATCATGTAAAACAGTTACAGGTTTCTGTTTCACAGTCATCTGGCAGGACGGTAGTACTTCCCTGGGTGGTTGCTGTCTACCAACCTACTCGTAAACACCTTGTATATACATGTAAACAATAGTATGTGATTGAACCAGGTGTACAAAATTCACTTATCAGTGTGAACATGTGTACGTTATTGTGACAATATGATTACTAATTCAGTACCAAACATTTGTGTCTCAACAAGAATTGGCTATGAAATCCAAAGATCTGCAACAAAACATTATTATCATAACATGAAAACAACAAAAAATAGCAAAGAATTGGAAAAAACAATAAATGTTTATTATTTCGGCAAACGGCAGTGCTCCATGTTGCCGACACCTCATCATTTAGCACCATCTTCACAAGCTTATATCTCAGTAAGTACTGGCCCTAAAAAATTTTTTATCCTATAACATTTATAAAAATGTGCTCTTCAATTTAAAAAAAAAAAAATTTTTTATTTTTCAAAATATTCAGAGCATTGCGCAGGTGAACGTAGATCTACGTTTGGACAGTTTAACCCTTTCAGGGTCCATCTCGTAGATCTACGGCTTCACGTTGAGTGTCCAAACCGTAGATCTACGCCAAAATTCTAGCACCGTCAAATTTAGCGCGAAAGCGCTCAACTTAACCTAACCTAACTCAGAAGAAATTTGCTCAGAAGAGATGCATCGTCTGTGCACAAACAAAACGACGGCAACAAAGACGCAAAGACACTCGGTTTATGTGTGAGGAATGTAAGGTGCCTTGTTTCAAGGAGTTCCACAAGCTCCAGCAGTTCTAAAACCATGTCCAGTGATTGTAAATATGTAAATATATGATAGAACATTAGTAATATACAAGATTTGTGCATGTTTATTGTAATAAACAACAGTGGTAAACAATAATATGATAATAACTTTAGTGCAGTTATTGTGTTCAATACAGTGAGTTTATATATATACATTATATACAGTATTGGTCTCTCAGGCCCCAAATGTTAGTAGGAAAAGAAAAAAATTGGAAAAGAAGAGAAAAACTATAAAAACCGCTAAATAATGTAATGCGCGTATGTGGAATTCGTAGATGTTGCCGCCACCACATCATTTTAGACAAACTTCTTGGCACTGTATCTCGGTAAGTACTGATCAGAAAATTTTTTTCTTTGTCGTATTACCTTCACAAAAATATGCTCTTTAATTCTGTAAGAAAAAATAATTTTTTTTTTTTTTTTTCAAAATTTCTTGGACACTGGAGCACCACTTCAGATTTTGGCCTTGGACCCTGAAGGGGTTAAGGGTTAAGAAGTCAAGGAGTAAATCCGCATTAAAAGTGTGAATTATAGGGAGGAAGGTAGTTAGAGTAAGACTGTCAAGATATCAAAAATGAAGTTGATGTGCTCTCTGATAAACATATTATCAAAAGATGTTGAATAGTCAGAACAACCTGACAATCTTTGTACAATTGCACTGAATGTTATTCTGTGTACAGTTTATCCAATACACAGTCATGACAGAATTGTTTCTGTTGACCAACAGTAATGATAGAAGGAATGTCTAAAGTGTAAATTGAATATTTAAGTGTTCATCACTATGAGTAATTTAAAATGATGAAAATTAAAAATAAAAGATCTCAGTGAAGCAATGCCCTATTGTTTGTGCTTTCTAACAGGGTTGGCTAACTACAGCCAGCATCATTATGGACCCATTTTTCCATACTACAATCAGAGGTAGTGGTGTTTAAAGAAAGCATGAGCCAACAAGTATGCTCAACTGTCATACAAGAGGATGTGCTACAGCCCTTGTTTGCTTGAAAGCAAGGAATCAGTAGTACCTTCACTGACAGTGGCCCTGATCAGCACTCGCTGTAGATGAATGGTTTGAGCATGGTCAAGATTCACCAAAATAATATGAGTTATGAAAAAGGCTAAAAACATTGGATAAGCCATGTGTGGCTGATAGGAAGAAAAGAGGACACATGATAATTAGATTCAATATATAAAAAAAGTAGAATGACTTGGAGTATATAAATCTGTAGTGGAAGAAAGGAAGGGTAGGGGTCATCCTAGGAAAGGTTGGAGGAAGTGGGTAAAGGAGGTTTTGTGGGCAAGATAAGATAAGATAAGATAAGATTTCGTTCGGATTTTTAACCCCGGAGGGTTAGCCACCCAGGATAACCCAAGAAAGTCAGTGCGTCATCGAGGACTGTCTAACTTATTTCCATTGGGGTCCTTAATCTTGTCCCCCAGGATGCGACCCACACCAGTCGACTAACACCCAGGTACCTATTTGCTGCTAGGTGAAAGGATTCAGGGAAACTCGTTAGCTGGACTTGAGTCTTGGAAGCGGGAAGTACAAAGCCTTCACTTTAAAGGAGGGGTTTGGGATACTGGCTGTTTGGAGTGACATCTAAACTGGCGTATCTGAGTGCCTCTGCAAAGACAGTGATTATGTATGAATGATGGTGAAAGTGTTGAATGATGAAAGATTTTTCTTTCTTTTTGGGTCACCCTGCCTTGGTGGGAAACAGCCAACGTGTTAAAAAAAATAAAAAAATAAACAAAAGAATCAACAAGGAAGATCTGGTAGAACAATGGAATGGTTTACAAGCAGAGGAAAGCACTACCTCTGGAAACCTTCAAAAAAAACTTTGCAACAGACTAAATACTTTTATATAGATGATATGGGAGTGAGAGATATGGCAAGAAGTGTAAAATAAACCCAGTGAGGAGTAGGGGTGCAGTGGAGACAATATGGGAACACTGTATCAACATCCGGGATCCCAGACTAATCAACATCTTACCAGAAGACATCAGAAACACGGCTGGAACAAGTGTAGAAGCCTTCAAGAGGACACTGGACAAGTATCTTCACCAGGTGCCAGATCAAACAGGCTGTGATGGGTATGTGGGGCAGTGGGCCTCCAGCAGCAACAGCCTGGTTGACGAGGCAAGCACCAGACGAGCCTGGCCCATGGCAGGGCTCAGAGTAGATAAGCTCTCGAAACTCTTCAAAGGTAAATCAAAAGTAGGCCAAAGTCAGCCAATAATAATGCCAGGCCCTGCCATATTCACAGCAGCAACTGGGAATCTGCACACTGGTGACTGGCTGCTGGGAATACATGAACACTGGTGATGACTGGCTCCTAGGAAGACTTGCACACTGTAACCAGGTACTTTCAGCAACCAACCACCTGGTCAGAATTTGAAGTTTTGCCTTAGTTAGGGTGGGCAAAGGGTAAAGGGCAGTAACAAGGGCCAGTCAGTGACTGGACAGTAGCCATCAGCAGACAACCAGAAGCCAATCTCCTCCAGGAATTTCAGCAGTCAGTCAATGAGTGAATGGGTGAGGGGGGCCAGAATGATGGCACCATGAAAGTGGCAGTACACCTTAGTGATGATACTATAGAGAATAGTGACAGACCAGTGAAGACATACCAAGTACTGTATACTGTGTTAATGATCAAGAGAAATGTAGTTTTACAACAGTGGTTTTGCCAAGGAAAAAGTTAAGTGGAATGAACTAGTGAATATCACAGAAGCAAGTCATGACCTTATGTTTTCTCAACTTATGGATCTTATACCAAAATTTCCTTATTCTCAGCAAAATTTTTGATAAAATTTCACCCACTCTCTCATTGGTTCTTTCTTTTGTGTTCCATTATCACTCTTAACTTCTCCTTTACTCTCCATATTCTCTGCCCTCTGCGTATCACTTTTACATAGCAAAACCCACTCAAAAGCTAACATTTTCTTCTTAATCACCCTCTTTACCTCATCATTCCACTAATCATTCTTCCCTTGTGCACTCGCCCCTCCAATACCCACAAACTTCTGCTGCACATGGAAATGCTGCAGTCTTACATCTACTCTACCTATTTCACTCTCTCCTTATTAGATGTTTAGTGTGCAAGGGGCCTGGACATGCAGAAGGAATGTGTGAGCGTGTTAGACAGGAGTGAATGGAGACGAATGGTTTTTGGGACCTGACAAGTTGTTGGAGTGTGAGCAGGGAAATATTTTGTGAAGGGATTCAGGGAAACCGGTTAGCCGGACTCAAGTTCTGGAGGTGGGCAGTACAATGGCTGCACTTTAAAGGAAGGGTCTGGGATACTGGCTGTTTGGAGTGACACCTGAACTGTCATATCTGAGCGCCTCTGCCATGACAGTGATTATGTGTGAATGATGGTGAACATGTTGAATGTTGGTGAAAGTATTTCTTTCTTTTTTGGGTCACCCCTGCTTCAGTGAGAGATGGCCGATGTGTTAAAAAAAAAAATTATCCTTACTGTTTTTTCCTTTAATTTAACAACTTTCACAGCTATCTTACCCACTTATGACATTCTCCTTGTATCCCATCTACCTCTTACTCTCATGGTAGCTACTGCCAAATAATGATCTGATATATCTGTTGCCCCTCTAAACATATGTACATCTTAAAGTCTACTTATCAAACTTTAACATCCTAAAACAGTCTAACAAAATTCTGTCATTACAGCCTCCTAAATTTTATCTCATATACCTATTTATACTTTTTTCTTAAAATACGTATTGTCTATTACCATACATAGTTCAGTTAATGCCCCATTATCATTTACCCACGGCACTCCAAAATTACCTACTACACCCTCTACAACAGTTTCTTTGATTTCATTATTTTATACACTGCCTAAATAAGGGACCACTGAATTGAGAAATAAAGGGAAGCAGGACTTTATTACTTGCTCATGAAATAAGAAGAGACCAGAAATCCTGCCAATGTGCAAAAGATTAAGAGACTCCTATTTCACACTCATGTGTAAGACGGCAGACCAGTTCAATACACTTGTGTATAACAGTACTACCACAGGGAATTGTAAAGCATGTTTTCCAATGATGTCTCTTTTCTTTAGTTTCATTTACTTTGCCGTCCTAGTTCATCTCTACTTAGCTGTCTTCAACTTCAATTTTGCTTTTTCAACAATTACTCTCCTTGTCTCCATTCTTTATCCTTATTTGCCTTTTCTTGTCCCTTCATCTATTTTAATTTCTTCCATTTTACTGTCTCGCACAAAATTGAGCTTTTCTTTAATAATACCTTACATTGACTGCCTTCTGCTCTCTGTTATATATTTATCTATTTGTAAATATTTCAGATTTACATAAGTGAATAATATTCTTTTACATACCTCCATTGATTAGATGTAAGTAGAGTGTTGAGAGAAAGAGTTGTTGGTTAGCATCTGAGAGCTTAGTGGACCAGTTATCTGGAGCCATGATGATCTCCAACAATCTCAGTGGTGGTGCATGGGGCACAGGGGATTCTTCTGCAGTAATTGAAAATGATTTAATTAAATACAACTTTACAGAAAAAATAAAGAAGGTTTATTTACTACCACTATAACTTCAACTACAAAGATATACAAATTATGAATAATAAATAGTGTTATAAAACTATTTTGTAAATTTAAGTTGCCCAAAATATTAGGCATACAACCTATATAACCACATACTTGAAAGCAAACAAGCATAAATATTACGAAGTAATAAAAGTTTAGTGTAGTAGTGCCTACTGCTATGAAAAACATTAAGAGGTAGTGACACTGCATATTATGGAAGAACCTCACCAGTGTAATAACCAATTAAAAGTTCTACAACCTACATTCACCATCTGTCACTTAAAACTGTTTTTATAATCAAATATAATATATAATCATTCATATATGTATAGCCTTCAATGCCTTTAACCAAGTGATAATAAAATATAATTAATCACCCCCACATTATTAATTTTCTTTTCAACACACTGGCCATTTCCCACAGAAGCAGAGTGATCAAATAAGAAATGCTTTCACCATCATTCACACATAATCACTGTCTTTGCAGAGGTGCCCAGATATGACAATCTAGATGTCACTCCAAACAGCCAATATCCCAAACCCCTCCTTTAAAATGCAGGCATTGTACTTCCCACCTTAATACAGCTTAGATGATTTTTTAACAAGTTATCAGAATTTGAAAATGTAAATGAAACCTATACCCATCCCTGGGTATAAACTGAGGCTGTTGCATAATGATCAGTATGTAAACATGATAAAAGAAGACCATTCTATCTGGATGTAACCAAGTGTAACTAGTAACTTCCACAGATCACTATCATCATCTCAACCTTTATTATTACTGTATTTCTGTCCATGTTTATGAGGCACAAGCTAGGTAAAGGACAGCAAACTATTATAAGACAAAAATCAGCACAAGATATTCAGACTGACACTCCATCTTGCACATATAACAGCATCACAAAAAACTATAGTAGTTTTGTACCACCACACAAGTAAAATATTAAAAGCAGTATAATAGCTACCTCACAGATGAAGTTCAAAAGTAATAAATACATACATCACAAAAATAATTATTTATTTAATGCTCACAAGGAAATTTAACACATTAAAACATGAAGACATTAACCCTTTGAGGGCCCATGCTGTAGATCTACGGCTTTACGTTGAGGGTCCAAACCATAGATCTATGTCATGAGCTCAGCTCACTCTGATAAGCTGTGAGCGGTAAATTTGAGTCTAGATATGAGAGAATACATCTATGTGGTATGTGTGCGCCACATAAAACAAATCCTGCAGCACACAGTGCATAATGAGAGAAAAAAAAACTGAGACCGTAATTTTCGATTAAAACAGCAACTTTGCAGTGTTTTTTCGTATGTTATTTATACAGTGGACCCCCGCACAACGATCACCTCCGAATGTGACCAATTATGTAAGTGTATTTATGTAAGTGCGTTTGTACGTGTATGTTTGGGGGTCTGAAATGGACTAATCTACTTCACAATATTCCTTATGGGAACAAATTCGGTCAGTACTGGCACCTGAACATACTTCTGGAGTGAAAAAACATCTCATTTGATAGAATGGAAGATATATTACAGAAATAGAGATGATTTTGATTGGTTTTAGTACTGAAAATGGCTTGAAACTGAGCTCAAAGTAGCAGAAATAATAAACTTTTGCCGATGTTCGAGAGTAAACAAATGACCTCACACGTCTAATGCATGCCAGCTGGTGGGTCTAATATACATTCACAAATGTGCTGATATTATTTATACAATTATTGTAGATGAATGGTTCAGAGAACTGACACGTTGATAAATTAGACACAAGTGCAATTCTTGGGTATCTTTATTGAGGAAACGTTTCGCCACACAGTGGCTTCATCAGTCCATACAAAGGAGAATCTTGAAGAATAGGAGGAGAACGAGGTAATCAGTCCCTCAACCTTGAGTCAATGTGGTCAGGCCATCAATCTTGAATAGAATACGGCATATGTGCGGAGGAGCAGCTTATAAACCGTAGACAGGAGAGGTGTAGCAGTCATAGGTGGTGTCACATTTGTTCAATGTGGAAGTAGGTCGTGCCCAAGGGTTAGGTTATCAACGTGTCGGTTCTCTGAACCATTCATCTACAATCCTGTCAGACACTGCAACTTCTTGGGATCTTAATACTTGGGAATTCTTCGCTTGCCTAACCCTTGGGCACGACCTACTTCCACATTGAACAAATGTGACACCACCTACGAATACTGCACCTCTCCTGCGTATGGTTTATAAGCTGCTCCTCCGCACATATGCCGTATTCTATTCAAGATTGATGGACTGACCACATCGACTCAAGGTTGAGGGACTGATTACCTCGTTCTCCTCCTATTCTTCAAGGTTCTCCTTTGTATGGACTGATGAAGCCACTGTGTGGCGAAACGTTTCCTCAATAAAGATACCCAAGAGTTGCACTTGTGTCTAATTTATCATACAATTATTACAATATTGCATGACAGTAAATCTTCCATTTTTTGGTTTGAATAAAAATTCATTATGTGAATTAAAAATGAAAATGGAATTCATTTGTAAAGCCTGAAAACATAACTAATGAACAGAGGAAATGTTAGTTTAGTGCCAGGAATGCCTGCATTGTTTATTCTGGACCCTATTTTGAAACTGGAATATTTTGAACTTTGCACTAAATTGGCCAAATTACCAATTTCCAATCACTTTATTTTGTAGATGAAACAGTTGAGCTGGCGATTTCTTGTGCTCAATCGATAGAATAAAAATAATACTAGAGAAATAGCTAAGAATTTGGTCGACTGAAATAAAGTAATTGGCCTAAAATGGGAGATGAAGTCGGCAAAATCGCCAATGCGTAAATATCGCTGACACATCAAAATTCGCGAGAGCATAATTTCATCAATTTTCCATCAAATTTCATACTTTTAGTTTTATTACCTTCAGAAAAAGATTCTCTACCATTTCATAAGAAAAACTAAGAAAATTATTTTTTGAAAATTCTTGGATACTGGTGCGCACTTTGAAATTTGGCATTTGGACCCTGAAAGGGTTAATGGTGTTTAATAAATGCACATGAGGGTAAACATAAAGAAAAATAAAAAAAGAACTAGATTGTGTAAGTTATAAAGTGTCAATACCGTCTGTGGAGTGAGTGACAACTTTAAGAGCCATGTTAGACAACCGAGGCACCAGGTACATCCAGCGCTGTAAAGAGCCACATATCCACTCTGCTAGTTGACGCTGTTCTCGTACAACCAACTGACAAGTCATAAGCTGAAAAGGGAATGAAAAGATGTGTAATTATTTGTTTACTCTTTTACTATGTCCAACCTAAGGACTGTTAGCTCTCATGAGAAGCTTGTTCATAATACTACTTTCTTTAATTTACCTAACTTATAAGTATCCCTTGTTCTTTTTTATTTCCTCTATTCTCCATGGGGAAGTGGAAAAAAAAATCTTTCCTCCATAAGCCAAGCGTGTCATATGAGGTGACTAAAATGATGGGAGCAATGGGCAAGTAACCCCTCCTGTAGAAAATACAGCGGACCCCCGGTTTGCGATATTAATCCGTTCCTGAGAGCTCATCGTGAACCAAAATTATCGAAAAGCGAATCAATTTTCCCCATAAGAAATAATGGAAATCAAATTAATCCGTGCAAGACACCCCAAAGTATGAAAAAAAAATTTTACCACATGAAATATTAAGTTTAATGCACACAAACTGAAGAAGACATGCACAGTTTGTAGTACTCTACTAACAATAGAATACATGACACTTACCTTTAATGAAGATCTGGTGGTGATTGATGGGATGGGAGGAGGGGAGAGTGTCGAACTTATTGTTTAGAAGGGGAATCCCCTTCCATTAGGACTTGAGATAGCAAGTCCTTTTCTAGGGTTACTTCCCTTCTTCTTTTAATGCCACTAGGACCAGCTTAAGAGTCATTGGACCTCTGTCGCACAACAAATCTGTCCATAGAGCTCTGTACCTCCCGTTCCTTTACGATTTGTCTAAAATGGGCCACAACATTGTCATTGTAATATTCACCAGCACGGCTTGCAATAGCTGTGTTAGGGTGATTTTCATCCATAAAGGTTTGCAGTTCAACCCACTTTGCACACATTCCCTTAATTTTTGAAGTAGGCACAATGGATTCCACAACTGGCATAGGCTTCTCAGGGTTAGCCCTAAACCCTTCAAAATCTTTCTTAATTTCCATACTAATTTTCACCCTTTTTACCACAGGGTTGGCACTAGAAGCTTTCTTGGGGCCCATGGTGACTTATTTTGCAGAAACAAGCACCAAAAACACTGTGATAATATGGAATGTACCGAATGTATCCTTAGATGCGAGCACACAGGCTGGCTTGTAAACACTGGGCCACACATGGACACATCTCAGACGAATCGTGTATACCGGGTTTTTTAACAGGAACCGAGGCAAAATTTTTGCGTTAAAATGTATCGCATACCGGATTTATCGGATACTGATGCCATCGCAAACTGGGGGTCCACTGTACTAAAAAATATAATAAGAAAGAAAGAGATGATTGCTAATGTTATAAATGAAAAGAAGTTGGATGTCCTCGCTCTGAGCAAAATAAAGCTGAAGAAAGTAGGGGAGTTTCAGTGGGAAGAAATAAATGGGATTACGTCAGGAGTATCTGAGAGAGTTAGAGCTAAGGAAGGGATAGCAATAATGTTGAAGAATCAGTTATGGAAGGAGGAAAGGGAATATAAATGTATAAAGTCAAGGATTATGTGGATTAAAATAAGGGTCAGATGCAAAAAGTGGGCCATAATAAGTGTATGCACCTGGAGAAAAGAAAGAAGTGAAGGAGAGAGATTGATTTTGGGAAATGTTAAGCAAGTGTGTAGGAACTTTCGAACCAAGTGAGAGAGTAACTGTGGTAAGGGACCTAAATGTCATTCAGTAAATCATTTAGTCAATCAGTCATTTAGTCAATCAGTAAAGTCATTCAGTAAATCAGTCAAGTCAGGTCGGGCAGGAATTCAGTAAATCAGCTGTCATTAAATAAATCAGTCAAACCTGCAAGTCAGTCATGTAAATCAGTAGGTCAGTCAGTCAAGTCAGTAGGTCAGTCAAGTAAGTCACTCAGTAAATCAGCCAAGTCATTCAGTAAATCAGTCAAGTCAGTAGGTTAGTCAGTCAAGAAAGTACGTCAGTCAGTCAAGTACGTCATTCAGTAAACCAGTCAAGTCATTCAGTAAATCAATCAAGTCAGTAAATCAGAATACAGCCCAGGTTATTCATTGCACAAGCCCGTATATTTGCTTCACTCTTTTTCATCTTACGAACCGATGCTTCATTAAGGCCATAAGCTCTCGCCATGTCCACCATACATTCATCACATTTAAGTTTATCTAATATGTATCTCTATTTTCTTCACAACTCCAAGACTTGAACATTTTAACTTTGTCTTGCCACTTCCTGCATCCTGGGTGCCAGGGTTCCTAGGCAGATGCAATGTATGGTAATGAAAAGACCAAAGCCTGATTCACAGACAATGCTGGGTACCACACTGGACACGTATGTACAAGCACCATCCGACTTACGACCGAGCTTGGTTCTGACCAACTGGTCGTGAGTTAACA
Source organism: Cherax quadricarinatus (assembly GCF_038502225.1). NCBI lineage: Eukaryota > Metazoa > Arthropoda > Malacostraca > Decapoda > Parastacidae > Cherax > Cherax quadricarinatus. The sequence continues at coordinate 41,859,260 of NC_091304.1, read as the reverse complement.
AGGATGCAAGTCGAACCTTTGAAAATTGCCAACATACTGGGTAGGGCATAATGTCAAACCTTTGCTATATGAACTACCTACATAGTACTGTAATGTAATGTACAATTATTTCATTT